>NC_135233.1:617708664-618031997 GCF_051348905.1 Ranitomeya variabilis
TTATGACACCACTGCGTGAGAACTTTCCCACGCAGCAGTGGTGCCGTACAGGAGATCACCGGAGCTGATCAGCTGATGAACTCCCGTGAACTCTCTCACTGCGGCTCAGTGATACACTGTGGGAGTGATTACATCCTGTCAGTGTATCGCCGGCTGTTTTTGAGAGCAGTCACATCATTGATGTGGCTGCTTTCTAAGTAATCAGGATCGTCGTGGGACATTATGGATCTTTTCGGCGGACAGGTGAGGAATATTGTGGTTTATTATTTTATTTTTGTTGCAGGAGACGTTGACTTCGGTGGATTAGGCGTTCGGTAAGTATGGTTTAAGTAATATTGTTAAGAGTCTGTCATTATTTCAAATAAAGGACTGTATTCTGGGTGTGTGTTTTTTATACAATATCACTATGGGGTTACTAATAGATAGGTGTCTTATAGATGCTTCTCCATTACTAACCTGTGGACTTAGTTACATAGTTATTAAGTTTGAAGGAAGACTTTAAGTCCATCTAGTGACTTGATGACACCTGACAATACAAAGGTGACAGTAACCCCACAAATATGAAACCCACTTGCCACAGCTACATGTGCATTTTTCTGCGGCGGCTGAGAGCTGATGTTTTTAGTCTGGGAGGGGCGAATATCCATGGCCCCTTCCTAGGCTATTAATATCAGCTCGCAGCTCTCTGCCTAGCCTTTGCTGTTTAGATTTTATAGGTGTACCCTATGTCATTTTTTTCAGGTTTCCCCTTGTAAACTAGCCAGTAAAGGCTAAACAAACAGATGTGAGCTGATATTAATAGCCTGGGAACCTTTATGGCTAGTGGCTCCTTCCCAGAATATTAATGTCAGCCGTAGGCTTTCCCTCTGCTGGTTATTAAAATTACGTGGGAGCCCACGCAAATTTTTTTTCTTTAAAATTAACAGTTGTCTGGTTACAGGCTATGTACCTTTGTTCTGTTAACGCTCCTACATAGGCTGGTGACAATGTGTGTGTCTGTTTGGGTGTTTGTGTTTTCTTATTATTATTGAACACAACCGTATTGCTCTATTGAAGGCAGATAAATCCGCATGTGTTCACTGAACCGTGCGGATTTACCACGTCCAGTACATTTCTATTGATGTAATTTCTGCTATGGAACTAGTGTCTACGCATGAGAAGTTGGCATGCTGTGATCCTGAAAGATGCGCCGCATGTCAGTGTCCACGGTTGATCCGCAGGTGAACATAGTCACATAGTGAACATGGGATTTCTTTAAATCCCATCCACTATGCTGTAACATCTGTCCGCTGCTGTTTTGACGCTGCATAAATACGCAGCATCAAAACCGCATCAATTCCTGAATGTGGGAATGTACCCTAACAGACAAGTGCACTGCAACAAAGCAATCTGCTATAAATGGATACTACATGCATGATATATAAACTGTCTTCTACTAAATATATATAGTGATAGCCCATCAGATATACTTATTAAGGGACAGAGACCGAGCCTTTTCCCTTACAAGGGTGAAGGGATTGGTTTTAGTACTTAGGAATTTTTCATATAAACAATGCGGTTGTCAAACATTACTGAGTGTTGTTGCGTCTCTCTGGTGTCAGCCACCTTCCCTCGTGGTCACATGTAAACACTCTCTCATTAAGTCATCATGTCCCCCTCACTATTCTGGTTAACAAACAGCGGGTAAAATCCACAGTGTGGAGTCAAAATCTGTGTACTCCTTGGGTATTTGCTTGCAGTGGTTTGTGTTTGATCAGCACCTTTCCAGTCATGCACAAGCTTGTCAATCGTCTACTGCAAACAATCTTGCAATAAAAAAACACACAATGTCATGGCATGGGTTGTGCCTGACAGTGGTATGGTCGCCATCTGGCATTATTCTGCTGAGCATGATTCTCTAGAGTTTAATAGGATTGGAAGAGGTTGCGTGCCACCAATACGCACTGGTCTTTTCCCGTAATATTGAGATACAATAGGAACAAAGTGGTCGTGTGCTTCTGGTTTATTTAACGCCTAAGTGGATTATAATCTGTGAGCAGATTCATAACGGGGAACACAATGTTTCATAGAAGCATGGAGGGTATTGTATTGGCGTAAATGAAAAAAGAACCGCCCGATTACTATCACTATTAGGCTGGAGTTGCGCTAAACGCATAAAAAAGTGTCGCACAAGTGTCATGCGAGTACAAACCAATTTTTCACACCTAGCGTCTGATTTACATCCGAATGCAGTGCGATTGCTATCCTATTGCAATGTGATTTTAACATGATCTTTTACATAGAGCAATTCTCTATGCCATTTACACATTGTTTTGAAAGGAAATATTCTTCAAACACACACACACATATATATAATAGATAGATGATAGATCGATAATAGAATAAAAGCCGATAATTCATCAGCCACATACTGTAAAATCACAGCAGGACCCGATAGCATAGAATAGATGGATTGCATTCAGTAAATACACATAGAGTAGATAGATATACAGATGTCAGTGACATATACAATTAGTATAATGTGTGTGCAGCTTAATGGACATGTATAGAATCTACTATATAATTGTCTAAGGGTCACTTCCGTCTTTCTGTCTGTCCTTCTGTCTTTCTGTCACGGATATTCATTGGCCGCGGCCTCTGTCTGTCATGGAATCCAAGTCGCTGATTGGTCTTGCCAGCTGCCTGTCATGGCTGCCGCGACCAAACAGCGACGGCCACAGTCCAATTAGTCCCTCCCTACTCCCCTGCAGTCAGTGCCCGGCGCCCGCTCCATACTCCCCACAGTCACCGCTCACACAGGGTTAATGCTGGCGGTCATGTGACTGTTACGTCATGGCAGGTCCTTCTCGCCCAGGCGCGAAGAAGCTGCGGTACCATGGGACAGGCAGGGACAGCGTCAGGAGTGCCGGGAGCAGGTGAGTATTTCATAGTCACCTGTCCGCGTTCCATCCGCCGGGCGCCGCTCCGTCTTCCCGTCCTCTTGCAGTGACTGTGCAGGTCAGAGTGTGCTATGACGTATTAGTGTGCGCGCCGCCCTCTGCCTGAACAGTCAGTGCGGAGAGACGGGACGCTGAGGAGCAGCGACGAGAGGTGAGTATGTCATTTTTTTTTTTAATTGCAGCAGCATTACATGTGGCACAATGCTGTATGGAGCGCCTATGGGGCCATAAAGAACTGCATGGAGCATTATATGGGACATCTATGGGCCATAACTGCATGGAGCATTATATGGGGCATCTATGGGGCCATAACTGCATGGAGCATTATATGGAGCATCTATGGGGCCATAACTGCATGGAGCATTTTATGGAGCATCTATGGAGACATAACTGCATGGAGCATTATATGGGGCATCTATGGGGCCATAACTGCATGCAGCATTATATGGAGCATCTATGGGGACATAACTGCATGGAGCATTATATGGGACATCTATGGGGCCATAATGAACTGCATGCAGCATTATATGGGACATCTATGGGGCCATAACTGCATGGAGCATTATATGGGACATCTATGGGGCCATAACTGCATGGAGCATTATATGGGACATCTATGGGGCCATAACTGCATGGGGCATTATATGGGACATCTATGGGGCCATAACTGCATGGAGCATTATATGGGGCATCTATGGGGCCATAACTGCATGGAGCATTATATGGAGCATCTATGGGGACATAACTACATGGAGCATTATATGGAGCATCTATGGGGACATAACTGCATGGAGCATTATATGGGGCATCTATGGGGCCATAACTGCATGGAGCATTATATGGAGCATCTATGGGGCCATAACTGCATGGAGCATTATATGGAGCATCTATGGAGACATAACTGCATGGAGCATTATATGGGGCATCTATGGGGCCATAACTGCATGGAGCATTATATGGAGCATCTATGGGGACATAACTGCATGGAGCATTATATGGGACATCTATGGGGCCATAATGAACTGCATGCAGCATTATATGGGACATCTATGGGGCCATAACTGCATGGAGCATTATATGGGACATCTATGGGGCCATAACTGCATGGAGCATTATATGGGACATCTATGGGGCCATAACTGCATGGAGCATTATATGGGACATCTATGGGGCCATAACTGCATGGAGCATTATATGGGGCATCTATGGGGCCATAACTGCATGGAGCATTGTATGGGGCATCTATGGGGCCATAACTGCATGGAGCATTATATGGAGCATCTATGGGGCCATAACTGCATGGAGCATTATACTACGTGACTGGGCAAAATACTACGTGGACATGCATATTCTAGAATACCCGATGCGTTAGAATCGGGCCACCATCTAGTATACTATAATTGTTTCTGAAAAAAATGGTGTGGGCTCCCGTGTAGTTTTCTTAACCAGTAGAGGGAAAGCCGACAGCTGGAGGTGCCTGCTGCGATTTCACACTCGTGTTTAATATGCCTGAGAAAAAAAAAAAGCTGATGTGAGCTGCCCCACAGATTAACACTGGGCCGAGTGCCATGCGTTGTTTCCTCGAGTGACACTCGGCCGTATTCTACAGTAGTGTGACCCCCGGCCTTATCGGGGCTTCAGGACATATGAAGAGATGCATTCAATAAAGTGCAGATCTAGCAATGGTTAACATGACTTGGATCATATAGCTCTGAGATAACATGGCACAAAAAACGTGACATCTGGCAATGGCTTGTGCAACTTGATGTAAATCCTTTCAATGAGATAACGTTTGACCAGTTATCAGGATGCTGTGTTATAAGCCGGGCTACATCTGTATGCAGTGCTCCACACAGCATAGGTTACATAAATGACAAAATCTACATCCTATAGAGAAAAGTTTGGCTTCTTCTAGTTTGCATCTTCAAAATATATAGTGGAATTATGCTATATTTCATTGTAATTCTGCACTAAGGACCGTTTGTCACCATGAAAACCTGGTCAGATGAGGGTTCTGACAGGCTGTAACTGCTGCATAAGTGGAGAACTGTACTGGCTCTATTGTCCCTGCTCTTCTGTTATCCAATATAAACATTAGTGGCCACAAACACGGCCTTCAATTTATAGAGAAGAACATCTACACATGGACAGAGTTCCCTGTGACCGTAAAATGACAAGTTAATTCTGGTTCCACCCTGGGAAGTGATTACGTGACACGTTTCCTCCTGAAGGTGTTCTGCAATGTATCACACATGACCAGGAATCAAGGGACCTTTATTGCAACTGCCTACTAATCCTGACCAGCCTGGTTAATGTATTTTTTGTGCGTGTGAGGTGTAATTAGCACGTTGCTAAATATACAAGGCTTGTGGATTTTTTATTATTTGTACTAATCACCAGTTAATCTGATATATCTCTAGAGGCTTGTTCACACAACTGTATTCAGCCATATTTCTTGTCTGCATTACAAACTCAGTTCACGCCAACACCGTGATTATTGTGACCTAGTCTAACCCCATTAGATACGATGGATCTCAAGACTTGTGGTCAAGAATTGGGTCCAGAATATGGGCATGACAATGTGGTAGTGAACCTTCCCTAAGTTCTCCAGAGGGTGGATAGATTGTGGTGAACCTGCCACAAGACTAGCTTCTCGCGGATACTAGTCAGCCATATTCGCCCATTGCGACTTCTAACTAAACTCCCAATACACCATTTAGGCCAAGCAGAAGTGAGTGGTGATTATGGTCATATACACTCACCGGGCCACTTTATTAGGTACACCATGCTAGTAACGGGTTGGACCCCTTTTGCCTTCAGAACTGCCTCAATTCTTCGTGGCATAGATTCAACAAGGTGCTGGAAGCATTCCTCAGAGATTTTGGTCCATATTGACATGATGGCATCACACAGTTGCCGCAGATTTGTCGGCTGCACATCCCAAAGATGCTCCATACAAGGCAGGATGGATCCATGCTTTCATGTTGTTTACGCCAAATTCTGACCCTACCATCCGAATGTCGCAGCAGAAATCGAGACTCATCAGACCAAGCAACGTTTTTCCAATCTTCTACTGTCCAATTTCGATGAGCTTGTACAAATTGTAGCCTCAGTTTCCTGTTCTTAGCTGAAAGGAGTGGTACCCGGTGTGGTCTTCTGCTGCTGTAGCCCATCTGCCTCAAGGTTCGACGCACTGTGCGTTCAGAGATGCTCTTAGGCCTACCTTGGTTGTAACGGGTGGCGATTTGAGTCACTGTTGCCTTTCTATCAGCTCGAACCAGTCTGCCCATTCTCCTCTGACCTCTGGCATCAACAAGGCATTTCCGCCCACAGAACTGCCGCTCACTGGATTTTTTTTCTCTTTCGGACCATTCTCTGTAAACCCTAGAGATGGTTGTGCGTGAAAATCCCAGTAGATCAGCAGTTTCTGAAATACTCAGACCAGCCCTTCTGGCACCAACAACCATGCCACGTTCAAAGGCACTCAAATCACCTTTCTTCCCCATACTGATGCTCGGTTTGAACTGCAGGAGATTGTCTTGACCATGTCTACATGCCTAAATGCACTGAGTTGCCGCCATGTGATTGGCTGATTAGAAATTAAGTGTTAACAAGAAGTTGGACAGGTGTACCTAATAAAGTGGCCAGTGAGTGTACAAGAAATGGCGGAAAGTCTGTGTCTGCCCATCACCCTTAACAAACATTAAGATTCTGTTCCTTTGCTTCCAGCCAAAGTACTACCTCCATCATTGTAAGGGTATGTGTCCACGTTCAGGATTGCATCAGGATTTGGTCAGGATTTTCCATCAGTATTTGTAAGCCAAAACCAGGAGTGGGTGATAAATGCAGAAGTGGTGCATATGTTTCTATTATACTTTTCCTCTAATTGTTCCACTCCTGGTTTTGGCTTACAAATACTGATGTAAAATCCTGACCAAATCCTGATGCAATCCTGAACGTGGACACATACCCTTATAAACACTAGATCTGCCTCCTCTTCATACACCACCCGTCAGTGTGGGAAGTGAAGTTCAGCCGTTTTCTATTTACGGTACATTTTACATTCACGTGACATGTGTGTCTCTGAAGCTAAAGTTTCTATTTTTATCAGGATCTGTGTCAGGACCCAGCTGAGCACCAGCGTGATGCATCCATCTGTAGTGTCACATATGTCATGCAGATGGCGATATTGTTCTCTGGCTACTTTCTACATTGATGACCAGAAATCCTCCGGAGCAGAAGGCATTCATTTGTATGTGAGCGTTCTGGTCATCCCGGCCTTATTTCCTTGGTGATATACTGTAGTTTAGTGCAGTGTACCAGAGCTTCTGAAGGGTTGTCCTGATCAAAGCTCCCCTGGTGTCCTCTCTCACATAAGAGAATAACCAGCACCGTGTGCACTTGCCCTTCATCCTACACCTGTATCTCAGATGTGTGACTGAACAAAGCGTCCAACAAGCGCACATGGAGAGGAAACTGATTCTTGGCATTGCAGTCTGTAACCAGGGGCTGTGACTTATCGACACTAGCTCATCTGTGCTCTCGTTTGTTCCTGTGTTCTGACTTGAAGCAGACTGCATGTAATCATGAAAAAAAAATATATATATATATATATATATATATATATATTCATGGCTCTGTCTGACAGCCCGAGGACGGTTACCCTGAAGTGCATTATATCAGTTATACTTTATAGGCAAGGTCTCCTTCACAGAAACTGAGGAAACCCTCTGCCTTTAGTTGATTATAATCCATGTCTTTTGGGCCAATGTCCATAGTCCTATAAGTAAGCTCATTCATAGTCTGATCTTTCCTGTGGACGATAAAGAAACAACAAGAATAATCGACTCCTTCGAAATGTGGTGCTGGAGAAGGATCTTATCAATGCCATTGATGTCAAGAAGAACAAACGTACATTTTGGAACAAATTAAGCCAGACTCAAAGCAAGGATCCCAGCTACACCTTGCCTACTTTGGACACATCAGATAGATCTTCCTACAGATCGTTCATCCATCAAGTCGCCATGGCTTCAGATCGAACTGAAGGCCGTTAAAAGAAAAGTAAATGCTATTGCAGAATTGCTGATCTTGAACTCTGTGTTTCACCAAACGCTCAGCACTATCTGGTGTAATAATTATAGGGGATAACTCAGGAGACTCTTTGCATGGAACAAGACAACTACAGGACACAGTTTTATAAGTGGTAAAGTCTATATTATCACACGGTGATTCAAGCAGGTGCAGAGAGAAACTCAAGTCCACAACACTTGGTGTAAATAATAAACACAGCTCAGCAGTCTATAGGAAACTTCAGAGGAAAATGCAATCAAGCAGAAAATTCTAAGAAGCACAGTTATTCTTGAGGATACTTGACACTAATAAATCCTTGTCTTAGTCCAGACACAGATAGATATGCTTATTATGCAGTTCAAATCATATCTTAGCTCAACCAGGGAGGCCTGGTTAATAGTCTCAGGTTATTGCAAAGCAGAAACAGCTTACATGTCCAGCAAATGCAGATGGAAGTAAACACGAACAGTAGATGAAGGAGGATTACTGGAAACTTGTGTATGCAGCAGGAACTCAGAGCTGAGTAGCAAGATCACCACACAGGTTCACAGGAGCAGGTGTATAGCCAGGGAGTCATCAGAGGTCAGGAGTTGGATGCAAGGCAGAATACTCTAGCACAGACTGAAGGCTGGGGTGGAGTTTTATAGCAGGAAGACACAGTGCACATGAGACCAAAGACGCCATCTTGGAAAAGGGCAGTAATGCACAAAAGGTAAAAAATGTTCAGAGTCCTGACATCTGGATTTCTACAGAAATGCGAAGATTCGCCCATTTCAGCCACTGTTTGTAGAGTTTTTCAACTAGGCAGCCATCCAAACGTGTAGAAGCTTTCTACCAAAGTGACCACTTGCAAGAACTATTCATCAGGGATTGTGAAGGTTGCTCTAAGGAATGAATTAGTCTCTGATAAGTTCATACAGTGTACTGAACTAGTCATGCCTGTTAGGACCTCATTTGCTGATTCTGTTTTCACATCTTAATTGTTAAATTGCAAAGTGTTTGTAAAAACAATTTACCTCTTATTAAAGTTTACCTCCTCTCCCTCATAAAGAGATTTTTTTTAAAATTCTGTTGTGTTTTGCTTATTGCCTAAGGTATGAGCCACCTCTGCAGTTTAGTGGTGGCTGGTTTCCTGGGCAATGGATGCTCTCGTGCATGCTCTTTGCTATAGAGCTTGTAAGCGCTGCTCTTAAAGGGAACCTGTCACCTGAATTTGGCAAGGCTGGCCTTGCCTTGCGCTGGCGTGTACTCCGGAGGACAGAGAATGAACTTCAATCCAATATTGCGGCCAGCATGCAGCCAGCGGGTAAGGAAAGGGTGAATCAAACACCCGAAAACCCCGCCCATATGACCCAAAACTGGTCCCACCAAATTCAGGTGACAGGTTCCCTTTAAGCTGAACATATTGCATATTCCCCAATAAGCAAAACACACACTGATGATCAGTTGCATCATGATATCTGGCAGCAATGACACCACGGGAGGCTGGAGAACTCTGTGCCGCTCCGTCACAAAGTACAGATGAGGCGGCGTCTGTCAGAAGGGTCTGATCTCATAGCTGACGCTCCGAAAAAATCAAAGGTGTGAATGTCTGAGTGACCAGAGGCTCTCTCTGACAGAACTAGCCCTCTGGCAGTACTCTCCTTATTGAAGACTGAGATATTAGATTTACCATTAATGAACCAAATGTACAGTTCCTTAGGAGATACCTGTTAATGACTCATTTCATGAGTGGACTCATTTAATAATATTGCAGCAGCAATCACATGCAGTCCTGTCTGAGACCTGAGATAACATAACTAATGTTTCTTTTTCTAGTGTTTTACTGTGCACTCTGCTGTATTTGCCTTGTTTCCTAACCATGAACTTGTGTTCCACTAGACATAAAAAAACATAGTGAGAAGCTGACTGATAATATTTGATTATGTCACCTATTGATCAGTAAGTGATTATTAACATGGAGCTTTTTGGTGCAGATTCACTTTAAAAAGTCTTGAAAAATGGCACACACACACAAAAAAAACTCTTTCATTTTTATCGCAAAGCCACTTTGCTGTCTTTGGAGTATTGTTTTTCAGCTTCATGTTTAGAAAAATGCCTTTTGGGGAAAAAAACAAATGTCACTTTTTTGAAGAAGCTCAAGCTGGAATCTGCTCCAAGCTAGGCACTGTCCAATCAAAAGGCTGCAAAAAAACAAAACAAAACCAGAAAAAAAACTCTTCGAAAATCAACTAAAAAAATCATCAAAACTCTCCAAAGAAGGAACCTTTCCTGAAGCGGATCCCACTTGAAAACTTGTCATTTTTGACCACATAGACGTACTGTATAAGTGGATGTGAGACTGGTGATATCTCTAAAGAAAATAGAGGCTGATAACCAATGTATTTTATTTGGACTTTCATACTTTGCTGCACACCAACCTCCGCATTGGTGAAATCATGGCTTTAATTGAGCTTTGTTGATTAACGGGAGATTTAGAGAATTGTTCACACTGAAGAGGTTTATTTAATTAGCTAATAAACCCTGGAGCTTTCACTTGCAGCTCAGATGTGGCTAAGTGTCTGGGAAATGATGTGGAGCACTGTACAGATTTATAACCATTTACAAGAGTACAGCCGGTCTAACAGGCAGGTAGACAAACCGGGAACGTTCTCCTCGCCTCCTGCGAAGGGACCCGGAGCCTTTACTGCCTGTGCGGCCCGGATCGTTACATCACACACTTCAGCAATTCACTGTGCAGTAGTTATAAAATACATAGTCAACTTGTTAGTGAGAGTAGATATTTCATTACTAGCAAGTAAGTGCATTATCAGAAATATGTGAAGGACAGAGGTAGAACTGTATAATTTGGGCTGTAAATCTTGGGACTTTAGATATATTCCACATCATTAGTTCCCACAGTTGTGCTGATCATATTTATTGGTTTATGACTGTGGATAAATGGCATCCAGAAATTAAAATACTTTTGTATACCAGCTTGTGGGGTACAAGGATGGCAGTATATGTATCTTAGATCATTGGGGGAGATTTATTGAGCACAACGCACTGAAATTCTCGCATTGTCACAAGAAACCAGCAAACCGATAATACTGTATTTATTGGAATCCTGTCCCGTTACACCAATCCTTTTGCTCAGATCTAGGTCAATACCCAATTGTCAAGTTCTCTGCCAATTTGCATTGGCACTTGCCAAGGATTCCCTGTTGCCTCTTGTTGCCTATATTTTGTTGGTAGAGTTCCTAGTGAGAGGAAAACTTAGAAATACTGAAATACACCTTGACTTGAGGGCATTGGCGTGCAGGTTCCCAAATATTAAAATAGCACTTTTTGCAGATGATTGTACAACCCTGAGTTAAGGTACCGTCACACTAAACGATATCGCTAGCGATCCGTGACGTTGCAGCGTCCTGGATAGCGATATCGTTGAGTGTGACACGCAGCAGCGATCAGGATCCTGCTGTGATGTCGCTGGTCGTTGAAGAAAGTTCAGAACTTTATTTGGTCGTCAGACCGGCGTGTATCGTCGTGTTTGACACCAAAAGCAACGATACCAGCGATGTTTTACACTGGTAACCAGGGTAAACATCGGGTTGCTAAGCGCAGGGCCGCGCTTAGTAACCCGATGTTTACCCTGGTTACCAGTGTAAAATGTAAAAAAACAAACAGTACATGCTCACCTTCGCATCCCCCGGCGTCCGCTTCCCACACTGACTGAGCGCCGTAAAGTGAAAGTGAAAGTACAGCACAGCGGTCACGTCAACGCTCTGCTGTTAGGGCCGGGCTCAGTCAGTGCAGGGAAGCAGACGCCGGGGGACGCGAATGTAAGTATGTAGTGTTTTTTTTTTTTACATTTTACGCTGGTAACCAGGGTAAACATCGGGTTACTAAGCGCGGCCCTGCGCTTAGCAACCCGATGTTTACCCTGGTTACCCGGGGACCTCGGCATCGTTGGTCGCTGGAGAGCGGTCTGTTTGACAGCTCCCCAGCAACCAAACAGCGACGCTGCAGCGATCGGCATTGTTGTCTGTATCGCTGCAGCGTCGCTAAGTGTGACGGTACCCTTACTCTACCAGCAATAATGAAGGCATTAGAGAGATAATGGACATTATCAAACTTTAAGGTTAACTTACAAAATCCAAAGATGTACATTGCTCTATCTATTGGCATCAGAGGTTTCCTGGCTACAGACAGACTTCCTGTTCCATTGACAATCCTCAGTGATCAAATACTTTGTGCACATCCCAAGACACAGCCTGAAAGATTGCAAGCTTAATTGTTTTCCTCTACTAAAAGATATTGACTCTGACCTGTAGAAGTGAACACTTCTGCCTTAGTCTTGTATTAGAAGAGCCATTGTGCTAAAAATGGACAGTCTTCTGAAATTCTTAAACCTTTTCCAATCCTTACCTATATATACCTCTTCTGCAGCAGTTCTTTCTTCATCTCAGGTTAGTCAGTTCCTTTAGGTTAAGTTACAATATTTTTTGTGTATGTAGGAAATGTGGTAGGATAGGTCTTCCAGTTTGCGCCCTGTACCACAGAGCTGCCCTTTCCTGTTGCTTTTTTAGCTAATACAGGTATGAACGTGACAAAAAGTGTGTCTGCACACAGCTTTCATTTTCCTCTTCAGCCCTCCAGTATCTTTTTTTGGTCCTCAGCTGGAGACTCTGAGATGCATCCAATAGAATCTACATTTCTCTTTTGACTGACTCAGTTCCAGAACAGGAGAAATCGCTCTCTCAATCTATTGACCATTCTGCCCCCCTGGTCCCAATCTTTGTAAATTTCTTGTCACGACCCAGCTGTTGGGTAACCCGGGACCAGGGACTCATTCCCTGTCCCTACTACTAGGGGGTGACCTAGCTTGCCCTATTCCCCGGAATACTTCTGAAGGTGAAGATACCAGGGTCGCCACCCTTGCCTTATCTCCTGAATCAACCCTCCATCTTCTCTCTTCCCAAACCCAGGGAAGAGGGGTGCTACTGTGCACTGTAGTACACCAACCCGACGAACAAGGCAACACGAACAAGGGGTAACAGAAAATAGCAAGCATACAAATATTCATTCACATATAACAGAGGAATGCATCGGGGAGTGGAGGATGGGGAAAAAAGTAATAGGAGGGAAGGGAATTATCACACTTACAAACCAATGCATCAGTCACAGATAACTACTCCAAAACTCCTTCTCATATAAACACCTCTCCTCCAAGCCATGCAGCATAAGCTAGCTCTGACACGGGTTTGAATCAGGACCCAGATTATAAAGGGGATGTGAGCGGCTGACCGAGCTCAGCTGAGAGCTCATACTCCCAGATTCTCCAACATTGACGATTAACCCCTGTTCTGCTAAAATAAAACAAACACCATTTAAAAAGAAGTATTTCTTTTCAGTGCAGGAGCAATTGGACTCTGCGGTCTTCTGGCTCCTCTCTGTTGCGGTAACACCGTGACATTTCTACTTTGCTCCGAGTTCCTGTGCTTCAGCATTTTTAGACTCGGGTAGTCAGACAGTCCTAAACTGTGGCATGGTAGCTGGAAATTTACAAGTACAAAATAGCATTAAAACCAGGCTGTTTGTGCAGAAAGCATGTCTCTAAATGTTTTTCTTTGTTTGTTTTTTGCTTCCTATTAAAAGAGTTTCTTAAAGTGAATTTACAGAATATTAGTAGTTTTTAGTAGTTATAGTGTAACCCTATAGTGTAGTGAACCCTTCAGTTCAGTTACATAGCATTGCCGCCTCTTTTTACTGGTGGATGTTTTATGTCACAGAATCTTGCCTTCCTTTACACTCACGCCATGACGTGTTTTTTTTTGCAAAATGAGAAAAATAATATCCCATTGGAAATGAAAGCATGGAAAAAAAATCAGCAGAATGCAAGGGATCAGAAAAGGAGTGACAGTCTGCAGCTACTAGTCTCCCGAAGGAAAAGGCACACCTGTGCTGTTGCTATACACAGCTAGAGGCGACCTTGCTGTGTGCCGGTGACATCACTTTATTAACATGCTCCTTCCAGCTCTTGCAGGGGCTTTCATTGACTTTGAAGACTTTTCCAATTAAATTAGACATTTACTTTTGGACAGCACAACAAAAGTGCTGTAACATCATGGAATTCAGGCTTCGGCTCTAAGCCCCATTCTTGGCTCCAAGTCCGCAACATAGTGCCCAAAATGTGTCGTACCCAGTTTTTTGTTTGCTTTTAATTTTAAAGCCATTTTAGTTTGTGTCCATGGATTTTAATTTATTATTTTTTTTATTCATACAGTTAGAAATGAAATATGAAATTGTAAAAATCCAGCAGCTTTGTGCTGACCCAAATATTTCCAGTGATTCTGAAATTACCGTAATAAAATCTTCCTTGACTTACTATAATCTGAATTATATTAATCTTATGATTTGGACATGAAATTAGTAAATGGCTAATTACCTTTGGCAATAAAGAGGATCTTTAATACCCAGTTGTGTATTTTTTTTATAACAAGCATAATATACCGTATATTATTCACTTCTTCACCTGATTGATAGTTGGTGGGACCCTACAGACGTTAATATAAGGTGTAGGGGTTTTGCAACATGCCGCACTTGGGTATGACGCCATTTTTTTGGTAGGTGAAATGAGACTGTGTAACATGGACCCCCTGACATTGCCAGGAAGTGTAATAAACTTGTCATGAGTCTGTCTCCCGTCTCGCCCTGGGGTTACGCCTGTGTTCTGTTCTCTAGGCAACCGGCTAAACTCCTGAACCATAAGGAAACAATGTTTAAACCTCCACAACTCTTACTGTTTTATTAACAAGAAATACTTTTATGCTTAATCGTCTTAAGTAAATCACCAGATTGTATCAGACATCGTCTTTCATCACACCGAGAAATCGCTTGAGAAAAATGACTGATCTGATGTCCATGTTGACAAAATCCATCTGGGCCTTTGTGGTAATTCTCATGTAGAGACATACAAAAAGACTGTCAAGACTGTTTTATTATCAATAGAAGACTTAATTTTATCAATTAAAAATTCATTTTGCCATCCATAGAGACACTTATCAGATGATACAATTAAGATGGAGCAGTTTACTTAGTCCACTGATGTCATTAGATATTCTCCAGCAAAAATGGAGTATCATGTTATTTTACAATTGATAACATATCCTTAAAGGGAACCTGTTAGCAATTTCTATATCTGAAAGTAGAGGTATGGCTGTTTATCCACTTGTCCACTAATCCAATGTACTGGTTATGAGAAATCTAGCACAGAAGCAAATCGGGCTGGAAGCGCACTAGGGTGAGTGCACTTAGACTACTTCTTCTTGGCACCTCCCCAGTGCACTTTTAGTCTGAGTTGTATATGATTTCTATGCTCTATCTCATGACTAGCACATCGGACTATTGAGGGAAAGCGTTTATGCAGACATACTACTACTTCTATACGTAAAAATCAGTTGGCAGGTTCACTTTAAGGGATCTCCAAGAATGTAATAAAATGGCTTCTGTCACATAATTGATACAACAGCCCGTTCTAATCACGTGTCAGGACGGGTTGCAGTCTGAAGAAATACAGCTTACGAGCCCCGACTCCTGTGTCTCAACTGTCAGAGGAGCTGTATCATTAAGCGTACATACCAGAATTGCCAGAGAAGCGTTGTGAGGACAGACAGGCTGATTGGGCACAAAGGATTTTTTTCTCCAACCTCAGTGCTCAGTCAGCCAAGGAGAAGATATGTTTATTGTCGTGTCGCAGAGCCCTTCTCGTTGGCTACACACATGTACATGTGCTTATGATACAGTTCTGACAGTTGAGACACAGATCTAGGGATCAATGTGTCTTTAGACTGCAACCTGTCTTGACATGTGACTAGTATAGGCTGCCATTTGAATTATGGGATGGGACCATTTCATCTCTTTCTCAGAAATACCAATAAGTGTTCTGTTCTTACTTTGTTTCTTTTCTACATTCAGCATACCATATACATCTAAGACCATAAATATCTATTGGGTGTGGGAAAGGTTTGGCTATAGGTATACCTTTCTGCCTGCTTTTCAAAACAGGAAAACATTTTTGTCATGTCCATTTTTTTTTTTTACTTTTTTATTATAATAAATGGGGGTAATCTGGGGTAATATATGAGGGTAATCTGCAAGTCCAAAAATGGCTTCATTTTTTTCCCCCAACAATTGGTTCACAAAAAAGGTTCACAAAAAAAAACACAATAAGACATGACACTAGCCATTGACTAGATGTGTGAATTAGGTTTTAAGGCGTGTACACAGTGTCAATTAACAATTTACTTAAAATTCAACAGAACTTGTGATAAATCCGCATGGCGGCACAGTTTTTGGCCTCATTTTGGCTCTTGCCGTAGTTACAATAATTAGCTTTGCTGTGTCTCTGTTTTTATGTTTTCTGTCATGGTTTTAGGCCCAGGGTAAGGACCTCCCATAGAGTTTGAGTCACCCAGCCAGAGTGTTTTTATAATTACTGAATCATGAAGGGTAATGGACATTCCAACAAGTCTACTAAATTAAACATCTAGCTGGTTTGTGCGACTCAGCGGATACATATGGGCCCCCAAACCTATTTTTATTATTATTTTAAAAAATAGTAATGTCACATTCCTGAATAGATATGATCCAGACATCCATACACACACCACTCCCTGAGCTGGTCCTTCAAGTCACAGACATATGGAGGCCAGAAACGTTTCCGTATAAAAATAATAATGTCAAAAAGTGCGTCTGAGAGTAGGAAAGAAATAGAAGGGTTTTCATACTGGCTGTGTTTTTATTTCTTGTAGGTTCTTGCTGTTCTAGTATGGCACCTGGTGTCAGTATTTCACAGACATCTTAGGGCGGCAGGCATAACATTTTTATACACCTGCAAAATGCTTAAACTAGAGAGTAGAGACCTCCCTTTATAGGGTGAGGAGTGGCAGTTTTATATACCGTAAATTAAAACCGACTTGTGACCAGGTCACTAGTAACAAGCTTTTACTTTTGTGTTATTCCTCTTCTTCCCTTAACATTCTGTTTTCTTTTTTTTGTTGTTTTTATAAATCCACCATACGGTTCCAGAGATGTGGACCTTCTTATTTAGTGCTTATTTTCACGGTCTTTTCAGAGTGTGCAACACCGTGGAATTGTATGGTGGATTTAGAAAACGAAAAGAATAATCAGGAGCAACAGGAATAAAATAATACCAAAAACTGAACATTTCTGACTGTTAGACAGCTTCTCTTTAAGCATCATTGCAAAGTCCTCCAGCTTCCCAAAACATCTGTATTTACATCCTTTATTATTTTCTCGTGCCTGAACACTGGATCAACTGAACGTCCTTCCTAATGCCGTAATAATGAAAATTCTGTGACTAAGATAAGACTCTTCGTGCTTCTCACTTTTAGAAATCATATTTGTAGTAGTAATAGACACCTTGAACTCTAAACCCCATGGGGATGATTTGCATCAGGGTGCTGGAGTAAGAGGCCGCAAATTCTTTTTTGAGAGGCACACAGTTATAAAATAAATTTGGCACATCTTCGCTTTTTCGTGTGCCAGAAAATTACACTTTAAGGATAAATTATAGCAAATGTGTCAGTCTGCAAGGTGCCATGCCCGTCCTTCTATATGTTTTCCACTGTCATAAAGTTGCTCGTTTTGGTGCAAAAATGGGGTGTAGCAAGATTTGTTCCTACTCTCTGCACCATCATTCCCCCTATCAGTCTTCTTGATAAACAAGAAACCTATAAGGATGTGTATATATATATATATATATATATATATATATATATATATATATATATATATAATGTTAGGGCTGGCGGAACGCACCGAGTTAACTGAGATATTTTATTTAGTGCGTTCGCAGCCCAGGGTCCACCATGCAGGAGAGGACCTGCTGCTGGCAAATGGCGGCCCTTTATGGTGGTAGAAGCGAACTCTGTTACTTCACAGAGACACGCCCCGAGTCAGCAGCTGAGACCTTGGCAACTAAGAAACACGGAACCCTGTTGACTTCACAGGAGTATCCAGCAACTGCCGAGCTGATGCCAGTGTGTGGCAACACAAACATACAATCTCCTCACCGGAGGAGCCGGTATTCTAGGGGCTTATTTCAGCCGGGGCCCTAAATCCAAGCACACAATCTCCTCGCCGGAGGTGCCGGCATGCTAGGGGCTTATTTCAGCCGAGTCCCTGAACACACATAAATGTGACCACACTGGCGCATGCACATAACTGATTCAATACTAGCGCATGGCTGTGCGGTCATGAGAGCCTTAAATAGCTGCAGCAAGTACAGGACCTTCCTAGAAGGACCAATGAGAGGCTGCTACAGAGCCTGAGCACCTTCAGGACCTTCCTGGAGGACCAATGGACTTAGCTGCAGTATCTGAACATGTGACCCTAGATCTCCACTGAGAGATCTTACTCTGTGCATGCTCAGAACGAGAAAAGCAGGACTTAGTCCCAGAAGCGTCTGCTCGCCGCTGCCCAGCACTGGCTTCAATGGCAGAAGCTGGAAAAGCAGCAGTAACTCTTTGTACAGAGTCAGACTGAGCTAGACGCTGGGACCGATGTCTCTGCTGAGCAGCCTCCACTGCCGCAGGGGAAGAGTGGGAGACCGCAGTGGAGATGGCCTGAGATTCCCCCTGTGCAGAGGTGGGAACTCGACCCCTAACATATATATGTATATATTTATGTGTGTGTGTGTGTATGTATATATATAGAAAAAATTGGAACAGCATTCAAAAAATACCTCAAATGTCATGCAAAGCTCTCCCAACCAGCAATCCAATTGTCTCCAATGATATAATCAAAAAAAGGAAAGCAGTACAAAAAAAACCCTGAAAAAAATAGTGGACTTTATTGCCTGAACGGCGTAGTGACATTTTGGATGTAGTATCTGGCTTGAGAAAGGATACTACATCCGAAACGTCTCTACGCCGTTCAGGCAATAAAGTCCACTATTTCTTTCAGTTTTTTTTTTTTGTGCTGCTTTCCTTTTTTTGATTATATGTATATATATATATATATATATATATATATATATATATATATATATATATATATATATATATATATATACACACACACCCATATATCCTATATTCTGTGCTCTGTATAAACAGACTACATCTGTCTGATCTTCAGCAGGTGCTAGATTCTCTAGGTCTCTTCCAGTAAGTCTGGCTCAGTCCTACTGACTGGCTTTTTGGCTGATTAGGAGCATGAGCCGGCTTGCCCCATATCCAGCCCACACCCAGCTCAGTGGCTTGACAATAGAAGGAGTCTGTACTTATGGCAAAGCCCTACAGCAATAATTACATTAACAAAGATGACTTGTAACACATACTTTCCAATGTGCATAAGTAAAAGGAAAGCGCTATTAATCAACAGCTCTGGCGAATGTTGATGGGACAAATGAGTATCAATCTTCACCCCATTCACTGTTATATTCTGCTTTCACTCTCATGTCAGAGATTTGCCAGAAGACTAAGAAGCCTTAAATCACCATAATCTTAATTCTTTTTCTTTTTTCTTTTCCCTATAACATATAAGTCTGAGTGAAATCTTACATGTGAGTGGCCAGTTGTGCTCTTCGCAGTTATATCTGGCGGCACAAACTTTTCTTAAATTGAATTGATAAGACGTAACAACAATGGGAGACAAGTATTCGCACAACATGAAAGAGAAAAGATTAAAATTAGGATGCACATAATCTACAATTTTATCTGTACTGGGGCATTTTGGGATTAAAATGTTAAAAATATTTCCTTTGACACACCTGTACAGTCTACGTATATAGCAGGCATGATTATAATAGTTAGACAGCAGTGAAGTATATATCGTATGCTAGACATAAATTCACTGGGTCCACGTTCAGACTACTACCTAGTGACATATGATGTGTATAGTTGGTTGTCACTCTGCCAGAGGGGTTTATGTAAGTTGGAGCGGCCCCCAGACGCAGGACGGCGGGGTACCCGGTACCGGGTCTGTCGGTTCTGAGGATGTCACGGTGGCCCGACCCGGTCCGTGGTCCTGCTAAGGGGCGCCCAATAAAAGGTGTAGGTGGTGTTGTAGGTCGCGGTAAATAACGAGGACACAGGGTTGCAGTCTCTTTACCTCTTTACTGAAGGCTTCGGCATCCGCAATCCAGAGCACTGCTGAATGGGCTGGTTGAGACCGGCCGGTCCAAAGGCACATCCAGAGTTCCCTTTGCAGGTGGAAATCAGTGCCTACCTACTAGCGCCTGGGTGTTGTAGTACTTCCCTGCTGAGCACCACGGGATAGTCCTCACAACTGTCGTGTATGTTTCTGTTCTTTCTCTCCGTCCCCCAGATGATATGGATAGGACGCACCCGTATGACGGGGTAGGCCTGGAGTTATTCTAGGACCCTAGAGACGCCCCTCTCCCACAATTGCCTCCGTTGTCTTCATTAGGTGATTTAGGTGAGACAGCCAACCTATAATTAACTGCCCTGCCGTTGGTTTGAAGTAATGCGTGGAGCCCAATACTTCCTCGGCGTTCCGGCCGCCAGCTACGCGCCTCAGAAGGATGTTGCTGATCTCGGGGCACGACTCCTACTGGTTCTATCGCCTTTGTGCTGTGATCTCGTTTCTCACTTCTCCACAATAAACCTTGCTTCGTGTCCTTTCTTAAGATGCCACCGCAATGAAGTGCAGGCGCGGCTCAGTAATGATCTGTCCTTTTCGCTAGGCCTCTGTCAGGATCCCACCCCTGACAGGGACCCCCCTGGATCTTCCCAAGCAACCTCTTCTCTCACTAGGTGTTGCCTGGGCAAAACCCAGTCAGCTTCTGACTAACTTTCTATCCAGCCCCCAGTTTTACCAGATTGTGAGGAGTGGCCTAATACATAGAACCCTTTGCTCCCCCTGGTGGCCAGAGTGTGAAGTGTAATGTGTGACTGTGATACATGGTCAGGTGAACTCCTTAAGTGCCATCAGACGTACCATCACTCCCCTTAGTGGTGGAGCGACAGTACTGCAACGACCAGGACTTTTATGATCCGGTGACCTTGGAGCCGCATGAGACTTTCTCAGGAGTAGGTGGAACCTGTACTGACCGCAAACCCTAAACTGTCACCGCAACTAGAAGTAGCCGTGGGGTGTACCTAACACATCCTAGACACCTCGACACAGCCGGAGGACTAAATACCCCTATAGATGGAAATGGGAATTCTATCTTGCCTCAGAGCAGAACCCCAAAGGATAGGCAGCCCCCCACAAATATTGACTGTGAGTATTAGAGGAAAGACACACGCAGGCAGAAATCAGGATTTAGCAAAAGAGGCCACGCTAGCTAAATAGGAAAGGATAGGACAGAATACTAAGCGGTCAGTATTAAAACCCTAAAAATATCCACAGCAGATAATACAAAAATTCCACCATCTAACTAAAGACATGGAATGTATATCTGCATCTCCTGAGAATCCAACTTGACTGAAATATCCAAACACAGTCTAAGCTGGACAAGAAAAAACATTGAATAGTACTGAATTGTAAAGCACACAGCATGTGTGCTGCAGAAACAAAACCAGACACTTATCTTTGCTGATTTGGCAGCAGGGCAGGAGGAACCAGACAGAGATGCAAAACCTCCAAGAACAATGGACAACTGGCAAGGGCTAATGAATCCTGCACACCTAAATATCCCAGTCAGAGCTGCAATCAGCAGGGACACCTGCCCAGGATTGCAACCCAGGGACAACTGCATTACTACCAACAACCACCGGAGGGAACCCAAGAGCAGAATTCACAACACAGGACTCTGGGGCGCTGCATAAGTTTAAGCAAAGTACTTTACTTTTTTACTTAGATTTTAAAATGCTGCTTTTACAGTGTCTGCACCTACCTGACATGAATACCGTAAATGTACTGATAAGTAAGATGGCCACAGGACAGATTCTTGAGGGGAGATATGTATCCTCAAGGTTGGTAGCTTCGATGATGTAAGCCTGGGAAAGCAGGCTCCAGCACATATAGTACTAAGAGTGTATAGGGCACTTCAGGGTCAGGTTTTACGAGCAGTCAAAATAGATGGGTGAAAATGACTGCTCACATATCCCCACCCCGGGAGCGTGGTTTGGCAGATAAAATGGAGACCAAGTGTCTCCATTGGGTGTCTGTGACTGGAGGTGTTGAGGCCTTCAGTGTGCCTTCTGAAGGACACTGACATGAGTGGTGAAACTCCTCATGTGCCTACCTCAACCGCAGTTGAGTGAGTACAAAACCCTACAGTATATGTATGTATATATATATATATATATATATATATATATATATATATATTGTGACAGAGTCACCGGCTTTGTAGAGGAAGGGAGGTACGTGTCACTGCGCATGCAGCGATTAGTGATGTGAAGCCAGAGTGTTTTTGTGATTCCAGCACACTAGTTGCTGAGAGGCCGTGTACAGAGTGCACATGTGCCGTTATGATTTAGGCTTTACCCACAATAGGGCGGAGCAAAGTGCATAGGCGCGAGCTAAGGATTTATCTGCGCATGCGCAAAATTTCGCCCAGCTATGTGGATGACGGAGAAAGCGTCATCCACGTCAATTACAGCAGGAAGTTGACTGTCAGCAGCCGGGAGGAGGGATAGAGTCTGCAGAAACCACGTTAGACTAATAGGATTAACATACAGTGCAGGGGAATTTCAAAAGTTTTTTGGTGGGTATACAGGGGCAGTCAGGGGGTTATATAACCATTGTTGGACAGAGGGCAAAACTGGTGGCACGTTCTCTTTAAGCAAGAGGCAGCACTAACCAAACAACACCATGAAGACCAAGGAGATCTCCAAACAAGTCAGGGACAAAGTTGTTGAGAAGCCTAGTCAGGGTTGGGTTCTAAAAATATATATATATCCCTGATCGCACATCAGAGAAGAGAGAAATGGGGTCCCCCGATTCCCTCCCGGTACCTTTCCGGCCAGCGGCGTCTTCTTCCGGGAAGAAAATGGCGGGTGCATGTGCAGTGCACCCGCTGAGATCTGCCTGCCGGCACCCAGCAACAATAGGAAATTTTTCCTATTGGTTCATTTTGATAACTGTGATAGACCCTATCACAGTGATCAAAAAAAAATATATAGTAAATCAAACCCCCCTTTATCACCCCCTTAGGTAAAGATAATAATAAAAATGAAAATGTATTTATTTCCATTTTTCCGTTAGGGTTATGGTTGGGCTAGGTTTAGGGTTGGGCTAAAGTTATGGTTGGGGAAAAGTTAGGGTTGGGCTAAGTAAGGGTTGGGCTAAAGATAGTGTTGGGCTAAAGTTAGGGTTGGGCTAGGGTTAGGATTGTGGTTATGGTTGGGATTACGGTTAGGATTGGGATTAGGTTTAGGGGTGTGTTAGGGTTGTGGTTAGGGTTGGGATTAGGATTAGCAGTGTAGGGGTTAGGATTGGAGTTAGAATTGGGGGGTTCCACTGTTTAGGTACATTAGGGGGTCTCGAAACGTGACATGGCGCCACCATTGATTCCAGCCAATTTTGCATTCAAAAAGTCAAGCGGTGCTCCCTCCCTTTTGAGCCCTGCCATGTGCCCAAATAATGGCTTTCCCCCACATACGGAGTATTGGCATACTCAGGAGAAACTGCACACAATTTTTGTGGTCAATTTTCTTCTGATACCCTTGTGAAAATAAAAAAAAATTTGTTTCCAAAGTAATTTTTTTGTGAAAAAAAGTTAAATGTTCATTTTTCCCCTCCACATTGCTTAAGTTCTCGGCTGTTCAAAAAAAATAGTGTCTGCATTTTTCTTTACAAACTGAAATCTTTACAGTATAAACTGAAGTTTGTTTCCAGTCTTCGCTTTTCTGTTAATCGGTGAAGTAATATTTAGTTGTGTAACCCTTTTTTTTCTGATGACTGCTTTCCATCTGTGAGGCATGGAGTCACCTAACATCTGACACCTGCGGACAAATATTCCAGCCCATGCCGACTTCACTACATTCCACAGTACTTTTGCATTCTTAGATTTTGTATCAAAAATAGCGTCTTTGATGTCACTCCACAAATTCTTCGTCGGATTGAGGTGTGGGAATTGGGTGGCCACTTCCTAACATCAATCTTGTTGTTCTGAAACTAGGATGTTGCCTGCTTACTAGTGTGTTTGAGGTCGTTGTCTTGCTGAGAAACTCATTTCGAGGGCATTCCTTCTTCAGCATAAAGTAACATGACCTGTTCCAGTATTTAGATATATTCACACTGGTCCATGGTGCCTGGTATGTGATAAATGGGCTCGACTCCTTAGTATGAGAAACATCCCCAAACCATTCTACTTGCACCTCCTTCTTTTCCAGTCTTTACAATGTACTGTGTCTTGAATTCAGTGTCTATGGGTCTGTGTGTGGCCTTTAGACCCTATAAGAACAATCTTGCTCTCATCTGTCCATAGAACATTCCGACACTTCTCTGTAGGCCGGTCAGTCTGTTCTTTGGCAAACTAACCTTTGAAACACACATCTTTTTCTCAGCAATGGTACGTTGCGAGAGTTTCTTGCAAATAGTCTTGCTTCGTGTAGGCATCTTCTGATAGTTGCAGGACTCACAGGTATCTGAAGAGCTTCTCTGACCTCCCTGGAGCTGATTATTGGATGCTTCTTTTGCAGTCTTGAGATGTTATTATCTATGCAGATGGTAGTATTTATGTTCCTACCACATGTTACAGGTGTTGTTTGCCATTTCAAAGCTTTGTAAATCTTCTAGCTGAGCAGCAAATAATTTCTGTACTTCTTTATATTTTACCCTCTCCAATCAACTTCTTAATCAAAATTCTTTCTCCTTGGTTACAATGTGTGGAATGGACCCATTTTACTCACTGAGCAAGGACTAAAACCAGTAGGTACAATATTCGCTGCCCTCCTTCTTTAAAAGGGTTTTCCCATGAACAAAACTTCATTTTAATCTATATAACTTGCAATAATAATTTCCACAATTGGATGTGTTTAAATAAAATGTTCCCATGCTGAGATAATCTTATAAATGTGTGATGGCCGGGTCTCACTGTGCAGGAACATGTTCTGATCATACCACTGTTCTTGGGCAGGGAAGCTGTGGTATGAAACGAATCTGCCGGTGAAACGCGCGTAGGGGTTCTTTGCCAAACCTGCACACATCCCCTCCTTGGCACATCACTTAATGTAAGTACAGTCTTCCTAAATAGGTAGACACAGTTCTCTTAGGCAGTCTAGAAATATACCTTATAGATTTAGTACCTTATCATATTTACCAGGTTATGTTCATATAGATTTTGTATATTGGTCTTCTTTGGGCCACTCTGCCTTTATTTGTGTTGAGTATTTTTGTTCTCTAATATTTGATGAGACTTTATTGCACCAGTTCTCTTTGTCGGTATTTAGTTCATGAACAGTGCGTCTCTGAATTTTTCTTGTTCACCTTTACCCATTGTTTATCTGGGTATTTAGACGGCAGTAAGTAGTAATTTGTCCAGAACTGTAGTATCTGGCCAATATTCAGTTCTTTTAAAATGTTGGATCTTCTTCTTGCTGTATATTAATATCTCAGACTTAGAGGTCAAAAAGGGTTTACAAGGATGGAGTAATGTAATCGGTGGCTGGTTGCCAAGGTGCTTCTTTCCTCAATGAAGCAAGAAGGTTTCTTATAGCCCAGAGCTACCATTTTTCCCATTTCATGAATATCTACTTCTCAGGTCAATGTTTATAAGCACACCTGCTCAAGTTTCTCCAAGCCCAGGGAGCTGATACGACTTGCCCCGGCATGCTTGTGAAGCATGTCCTCGCGCTGAGAGAGAGCAAGTCAAGGTAGCACAGTGCACTGGATGGCCATGAGGCACTTCTTGTTGCCTCTGGTGTCATACATCACTCAGGACTAACATGGGGGTTGGGAGAGTCGCTTTTTGACATGTATGTGAACTCTGGAGTGGCAGTGGAGTTTTATGAGCTTTCTTATGAGGATTATGCTATGTGAGGAAGATAAACCTTCTTTTATACATATAAGACATCTCCTGCTATAGGAGAGATCTTACAACATGATTACTAAGATGTATATCCCCGACAGCCCAATCATTGTCAAAGCATTTCTGCAAACCCGGGACCCGCACAATACTTGAATGAGTCACTGTGTGGAGGTCTGGTGTTTTCAGCCATGTTCTCATTCATAGCACATAAAGAAAGCCAAATGCGGTGAGTGTTGACATTGGTACTGCTGGCATAAGTTACATTTCCCCTGTGCTTGTGGTTAATCACTAAAGGCAAAGCTGTACTTATTGGTTTTGTTCAGGCACGTTTTTGGGGTTTTCCTGTTTTTCATCAGTTGTGTAGAATCAGCACTCTTTAGCATTCTTCCAGAATGTGCTCATATAATATAGTCCTAATATTTCCTGTAGGCTCATAAATATGGAAAGTGAATATTAATCACTAGTGCAAATCCACAATCGGAGTTATGAGAAATGCATGTAAAGTAGACTAAACTGATGGTAATTATACAGTATGAGCATTCTTTAAAGGGAACCTGTCAGATGATGCGTGTATCTGAATCAGGAACAGGCTCCCTCATTGTGGGCATCGGTGAACTCTGAAGAAGCTGAGAACAGTCATAACGCTGTAAAAACTGGATGTCTCCTGCGAGGGAACCCATCCCTAAGTCATGCTGCCTGTGTTCAGGTTTCCTTTAAGGCATTGTTCCCTGTTTTTGGTCTACGTGTGCATTTATTGTCTTTTTCAGTCATTAGAAGCATTAACAAAATATAAGAAGCATTTTTGTTTGCCGAGCATTTCCAATATAAAATTATCTGAGAAAACTCCAGCAAAACTGCACTGTATGAATAAGGATAAAGACACAATATTAGTCTCTTATTTATCTAATTAAACATAGCATCCCTGTTTCTCACTGGCTATCACTGATCAATAAAAACTTTGTAACTTTGTAACATGCATGCTGTCTATATTCAGTGTTCAGGTTGAGACCATGGGAACTGTAGTCTGGTTCTGTATTTACAGGTGGATGTCTATAGAGTTGAGATTAAAGCTGACCTATGTACATAGAAATTAGTGCGTTCAGTGCAACACACACTACTACATTTGTGCTCAAAAGTTTACATACCCGGTAGAATTTTAGCTTTCTTGGCCTTTTTCAGAGAATATGAATGATAACACCAAAACTTTTTCTCCACTCGTGGTTAGTGGTTGGGTGAAGCCATTTATTGTCAGACTACTGTGTTTTCTCTTTTTAAATCATAATGACAAACCAAATCATCCAAATGACCCTGATCAAAAGTTCCCATACCCTGGTGATTTTGGCCTGATAACATGCACAGAAGTTGACACAAATGGGTGTGAATTGCTACTTAAGGTAACATCCTCACCTGTGACCTGTTTGCTTGTAATCAGTGTGTGCATAAAAGCTGAGTGAGTTTCTGGGATCTAGACAGACTCATGCATCCTCCATCCAGCCACTGACGTTTCTGGATTGTGAGTCATGGGGAAAGCAAAAGAATTATCATCGGATCTACAGGAGAAAGGTAGTTGAACTGTATAAAACAGGAAAGGGATACAAAAAGATATCCAAGGAATTGATAATGTCAGTCTGCAGCGTTCACACTGTGATTAACAAGTGGAAAATCAGGGGCTCTGTAAAAACAAAACCACGGTCAGGTTGACCAACAAAAATGTCGTCCACAACTGGAAACTAACTATAAGGTGTTAACCCGATGGTACCTGACCCCAGCCAGAGTGGCTAAGGCAGTCGCCAACTACTCTCCAAATTGCTTTAGAGGGTGCAATTCCGCAGGAGATATGTTCCATACATGGTGGCTATGCCCGATTGTACGTAGATTTTGGATCAGAATCTACCATTTGGTTTACTCTATAACAAATATAAACCTTAAAAAAAACCTTGGGAGGCTTTACTAAACAAACGCATCCCCAACATCCCTAAGCACACTCAAACCCTCATTGCATTCATATTCCTGGCAGCCAAACAAACCATAGCTTTGGCATGGAAAAAAACAAATTTAGATTTAGCTGCGGTTAAAACACGCCTTTCTTGGTATATGATCAACGAAAAATTATCTGCCATACTTACAGATAAAGTCGGTAAATTTGAGAAAATATGGCTTCCCTGGGCGGAGTACGCCAACCACACCCCCTTTGCCATACCTGTATTTCATCTAACCAACCCAGATCCCCCTGATTCTGATTGAATCATTAACGATAATTGGACACAACATATCCCCCTCCTAGGGCTTCCCTCCTCCTCTCCCTTGCCTCCTACCCTGTTGTTAGTTTGTCTGTTTGTTTGTCAACTGTTTACATGCTCTCTTATGCATATTGCAAATACAGCTCTGTATTGAGATTTGCTATCACCTTATTTGTAAAATGTAAACTTTCAATAAAAATTTATTGTTAAAAAAAAAAAAAATTACGTCCAAAACTGCCAGGAAAATTGTTCGGGATGCAAAGAAAAACCCACAAATAACATCAGCTGAAATACAGGACTCACTGAAAACTAGCGGTGTGGCTGTTTCAAGATGCACAATAAGGAGGCACTTAAAGTAAAATGGGCTGCATGGTCGAGTCGCCAGAAGAAAGCCATTACTGCGCAAATACCACAAAGTATCTCATCTACAATATGAAAAACAGCACAGAGACAAGCCTCAAAACTTCTGAAACAAGGTAATTTGGAGTGATGAGACCAAAATTGAACATTTTGGCCACAACCATAAACGTTGAATTTAGATAGAGGTCAACAAGGCCTATGATGAAATGAACACCATTCCTACTGTAAAGCATGGAGGTGGATCGCTGATGTTTTGGAGATGTGTGAGCTACAAAAGTACAGGAAATTTGGTCAAAATTGAGGGAAAGATGAATGCAGCACGTTATCAGCAAATACTGGAGCCAAATTTGCACTCATCAGCCCGGAAGCTGCGCATGGGACGTACTTGGACGTTCCAACATGACAACGATCCAAAATACAAGGCCAAGTCGACCTCTCATTGGCTACAGCAGAACAAAGTGAAGGTTCTGGAGTGGCCATCTCAGTCTCCTGACCTCAATATCATTGAGCCACTCTGGGGATATCTCAGGCGTACAGTTCATGCTAGACAGCCCAGGAATTTACAGGAACTGGAGGCTTTTACCAAGAAGAGTGGGCAGCTTTACTATCTTAGAAAATAAAGAACCTCATCCACAACTACCACAAAAGACTTCAAGCTGTCATTGATGTTAGGGGGGCAATACACGGTATTATGAAATGGGGTATGTGAACTTTTGATCAGGGTCATTTGGATGTTTTGGGTTGTCATTATTATTTAAAAAGAGAAAACACAGTAGTCTGACAATAAATGGCTTCACCCAACCACTAACTATGACTGGAGGAACAGTTTTGGTTTTATCATTCATATTCTCTGAAAAAGGCCAAGAAAGAAAAAATTCTGCCGGGGTATATAAACTTCTGAGCACAATTGTATATGTGTCAGTACTGATACTATAGCTGCAGTGCCAATGACAATAATTATATCCCCTCTAGGTCATTGGTCTACATAACTATTCCACTGGAAAAGCAGTATACCATCAGACTAGCTTATCTGGCCAGTTTCCATGAGCCTTCAGATTACTTAGTAGATATGTGTAGGATCCATGTGAAGCACACATGTTGTGAGTTGCCAGCGAAGAGATCACTGCATAATTTCCTGAATCAAAATAAAACTCAGACCATAAACAATTGTCTTCCCTTTGCTTCAGACACATCAAGGGCTTTCAGGAAACCTCAGAATCATTCCTCGATACAGACTTCACGGCAAATTGCCTGTTATTTTTCCGTTTTGTGCTTTTAAAGTTTTGCTTGCTTAAATTTATATAGCAAAATGCAAGAACCATCTGCTGAAACGTCGCATCTCTCATTGTCTGTGTTCACCAGTATGAGTGATGCTCATCAGCCTCTCATTTCCATCACTGGTCATGTGTGTGTTACGGACATTTATTTACATAGTATCTCAGTCACAAGGGATCCTTCCTGGTGTGCATTAGACACATGTCAGGAAACATCCGATGTGTAGGAGGGTGATCATCAAACCTTAATGTTTGCAAGGAAAGAGTCAAGAAGAGCTGTCTACTTCATGTTAAAGAGCTCCAGACGAGATGCTTTATATTAATCAATCAATATATCAACTGTCTTCATCAGTCGAGTGAATGGGATCAGAAATAGAAGATTTTTTTCTTAAATACGGATTTTATCCCACCAGTCTCAAAGTCTTGTGAATGGTGGATCCTGTGATAACTATATATCTTACCTTTCATTGTAATCCTGTCTGTGACACTAATCAGATGACTCACTCATTTTTATGGGATAGTGTTTGTGGGCATGCTCAGTGACCTGTGCAGAAGTCATTGTGCAGGGAGGAGGAGGAGGTGAACAGTTTATATATATTGGTGAATTGTCTCTTCAGAGAGGAGTAGAACTCTAGTACCATATAGGAAGTGGCAATCCTAAAAGTCAATATCGACCCTTTAACAAGCCTTCTCACATTACTTAGGATAAAAGCCAAAATATCAATTTGCAGACACTTTGTTTTGGGGTAATGCTCTAGTGCAGAGTGTGAGATCTGGTTTGGCTGGGTGAGAAGCGTGTGACTGGTAATCCAAGGGGTAATGTTTCTCCTTGCGGAGAGCGACATGTCAAGCCTTACATGTTGAGGTGAGGAGACTTTTAAGCTGCAATGCTCCTCTGGCAAAGGAGAGGTGATATGTTGGTGATCATTTTCTTTGTGATCCTGCCTGTGATGATAGATGCCAGTGGATAAAAATGTCTACAGAGCATCGAGTGTCAGGCTGTTGTAAAGGCCAGCAGCCACAATGAAGCAGGCCACGCAGTGTCTGAATACAGAGGCACCATACTCCGTAAGCTACAAAGATCCCCGGTCACTAACTTAGTTTTCTGTGGAATTTGATGCATTATGGGGCTATGCTTGCAAATAATCCATTTTAGTTTTACTGTAAGCGTCACCTAAACCCGGTCATCAGACAAGTTTACAGATGGAGAATTTTCAACTGTATGCAAGATCCTCTCCATAATACTGTATGTTCTCGGATTTTAGCTCCTGGGAGAAGAACAACCTCTGTATAGTTTTACAGGATATCAGGGTAGTTGTCTTCTGTCATTTACCTTTTTTTCTGTAAATTCTTTGAGTAACTGTAGTAGCAGATGATGAGCCTGCGGCAGCTCTGGTTCTTCTTGTCCTATCCATCCTCATTACTTGTGATATTTTGCTTTGCACACTCTGCTCATTGTTTCGCCCTATGACCCGGCGGCCATCGTTCTCTCATCACTGATTGGCATTCCAGATACCAGGCCTTCAGGTCTGATGTGACCACAGGATTGCACTGAATCTCTATGACCTAGTCTATGTGCTGGAGCTTTTATGTCTCAGACTAGATCTTGACGTACATTTATCATCTTTTTCACATGTCTAAAAGTTTTAGCATCTGTTAGTAAATAATATACCGTACTATGTTCACCTGTCTTATCTACGCCCTTATTGAATGGTTTCTTCAACCTGAAACACAAGTTGCCCTTTTATTGGCAAATCCAAACTTAGTGCAGCAGCCCCAGTTTAGAGTGGAGATTGAGAGTACATCGTCCTCATCAAGTCCCAAATTATTTTATTAATAATAATAATAATAATAATAATAATAATGTATTCAATTTGTATTGTAGAATCTGGTGAGAGGTGTACTTTAAGCAGACTTTAAAATTAGAGGAAGGATATGCAGAAATGAAATAAGCGTCAAACCATTTGTTTTGTAAAATACATGTGACCACATTGATGGATTGAATACTGATCATGTACAGCTACTGCTGAGCTAAGAGCAACCGAGTATAATTAATCTTTGAAAACGTTACGTAAGAATGTCTCTTCCTCCTACAGTCAGTGATGTCCCAGGGGAATCTTGGTTTGGCAAATTACTTATTACAATGAAAGTGCTCAGATTGAAGTAGGAAAGATATAGCTACCCCAGGTCTGGTATAGGCCAGTGGGGTTCCAGAGGAAATGAGGGGGTGGTTAGCGTCAAAGTAGGATTGTTCAGAAGCTCTAGTGTCAAACTGGAGAAGCGATTAAGAGCTGCTGCCCCAGGGGAATCCTTTATTATGACTTGTATGCTTAAACTTACAGGAGATTGCTCTGTTGTTTATTGTCCAAGATGAGCAAATGTATTTAAGTCTAATTTATAACTTTTAATTCCGCTGTAAAAGAAAAGAACCACTGCTCTAATCATCCGTATTATCTGCATAACAGAAGAAATTCAGAAGAACCAGTGATGGTGATGGGTCGTGTAGAACATTGGAATTTGCATGCTCAAATGGAGATTTTACTTGTGCATTCGGATGTCCATTGTGCCCAGTAAAGTTAAATATATCAAGGTCTGAAACATTTCTATGCCAGTGAAGATATGTCTTTCTTACATCTGGTAAAAGACAACTGTGCTGTAGTGGTGTGTCTGTGGTCCAGAGCCGAGGGGCCTTTGCATGGTAGCAGTGGATGTAGTGTGGGCCTTTGCCTGGTAGCAGTGGATGCAGTGTGGGCCTTTGCCTGGTAGCAGCGGATGCAGTGTGGGCCTTTGCCTGGTAGCAGCGGATGCAGTGTGGTCCTTTGCCTGGTAGCAGTGGATGCAGTGTGGGCCTTTGCCTGGTAGCAGCGGATGCAGTGTGGGCCTTTGCCTGGTAGCAGTGGATGCAGTGTAGGCCTTTGCCTGGTAGCAGTGGATGCAGTGTGGGCCTTTGCCTGGTGGCAGCGGATGCAGTGTGGGCCTTTGCCTGGTAGCAGTGGATGCAGTGTGGGCCTTTGCCTGGTAGCAGCGGATGCAGTGTGGGCATTTGCCTGGTAGCAGTGGATGCAGTGTGGGCCTTTGCCTGGTAGCAGTGGATGCAGTGTAGGCCTTTGCCTGGTAGCAGTGGATGCAGTGTGGGCCTTTGCCTGGTGGCAGCGGATGCAGTGTGGGCCTTTGCCTGGTAGCAGTGGATGCAGTGTGGGCCTTTGCCTGGTAGCAGCGGATGCAGTGTGGGCATTTGCCTGGTAGCAGTGGATGCAGTGTGGGCATTTGCCTGGTAGCAGTGGATGCAGTGTTGGCCTTTGCCTAGTAGCAGCGGATGCAGTGTGGGCCTTTGCCTGGTAGCAGTGGATGCAGTGTTGTTTGGCGGTGGTTGCTGTGGAATGCTACTCTTGAAATAGTAGGAACCCGCTTCAAATGGTCATGTGGCTTTGGCTCTGTGAATAAACTGTTAACTAAGAGCATCACTTTAGTTTTTGTAAACTTTGCTGGTATAAGGATGTTGCCATCAGTTAAAGGGAACCTGTCAGCAGTTTTGGCTGATATAAGTGTGGCGCCCCTAGGGGTATTTGCCACAAAAATAGTTGTTGACACCAAATACAAATATTAAAATAGCAAGACTGCACTACCATCTCCGACCAGAAGAGGGAGCTCCAGAGACTCCCCTTGATCTATTCTGGTCTGAGAAAAGGACTGGCAGTTGGGCAGAGGAGCTGAAAGTGAGAGGTCGTATAACTGAACTCCTAACAGCCCTATGACGGATTATAGGCCCGTAATACCCATAGTAGGAAAAGAGGAGTAGAGAAAAAGGACATTGTGAGAACTGGGTAGCAATAATCACTACTGTCATGATCTCTGCAGGCAGAGATCATAGCAAGCCTATAGAGGGACAAGCTCTCGGAAGATGGAACTATACTGACCATGAACTAAGCCTGCCGCGCAACTAGAAATAGCCAGGTAGCATTTCCTATTTATAGCTAGATGCCCAGCTCTGGCCTAAGACCTAAATAGCTAGCAGAGGGAAATATAAGACCTGGCTCACCTCTAGAGAAATATTCCAAAGAAGACAGTAGCCCCCCACATATAATGACGGTGAGTTCAGATGAAACAACAAACGCAGCAGGAAAATAGTCTTAGCAAATTTGAGGTCCGCTTACTAGATAGCAGAAGACAGATAGTATACTTTCATGGTCAGCAGAAAAACACTAACAAAACACCATCCAGAGATTACCTTAAACTCTGGCATTAACTCATAACGCCAGAGTAGCAATCCCTGATCAACGAGAGCTTTCCAGACACAGTAACAAAACTTCAGCTGTGAACTGGAACAAATAGGCAAAACAAAACATGGACAAAAGTCCAACTTATCTAGTAGTTGTCTAGAAGCAGGAACAAGCACTGAGAGGCATCAGATAACATTGTTGACCGGCAAGAAACCACCAGAGAAATGAGCTTAAATAGCGACACCCACTACTGATGGAACCAGGTGAAACAGGAAAGAGGATGACAAGTCCAATTCCACAAGCGGCCACCGGGGGAGCCCAGAATCCAAATTCACAACAGTACCCCCCCCTCAAGGAGGGGGCACCGAACCCTCACCAGATCCACCAGGGCGACCAGGATGAGCCCTATGGAAGGCACGAACAAGATCAGAAGCATGAACATCAGATGCATTGACCCAAGAATTATCCTCCTGGCCGTAACCCTTCCAGTTGACCAGATACTGGAGTTTCCGTCTGGAAACACGAGAGTCCAAAATTTTCTCCACAACGTACTCCAACTCACCCTCAACCAACACCGGAGCAGGAGGCTCAACTGAAGGTACAACAGGTACCTCATACCTGCGCAATAACGACCGATGAAAAACGTTATGAATGGAAAAGGACGCAGGGAGGTCCAAACGGAAAGAAACAGGATTAAGAATCTCCAATATTCTATAAGGGCCGATGAACCGAGGTTTAAACTTAGGAGAAGAGACCCTCATAGGGACAAAACGAGAAGACAACCACACTAAATCTCCAACACAAAGCCGAGAACCAACACGACGATGACGGTTGGCAAAACGCTGAGTCTTCTCCTGGGACAACTTCAAATTGTCCATAACCTGCCCCCAGATGTGATGCAATCTCTCCACCACCGCATCCACTCCAGGACAATCCGAGGATTCCACCTGACCGGAGGAAAATCGAGGGTGAAACCCCGAATTACAGAAAAACGGGGACACCAAGGTGGAAGAACTGGCCCGATTATTGAGGGCGAACTCTGCCAATGGCAAAAAAGCAACCCAATCATCCTGGTCAGCAGAGACAAAACACCTCAGATATGTCTCAAGGGTCTGATTAGTCCGCTCGGTCTGGCCATTAGTCTGAGGGTGAAAAGCAGATGAAAAAGACAAATCTATGCCCATCCTAGCACAGAATGCCCGCCAAAATCTAGACACAAATTGGGTACCTCTGTCAGAAACAATATTCTCAGGAATACCGTGCAATCGGACAACATTCTGAAAAAACAGAGGAACCAACTCAGAAGAAGAAGGCAACTTGGGCAGAGGAACCAAATGGACCATTTTAGAGAAACGGTCACAGACCACCCAGATGACAGACATCTTCTGGGAAACAGGCAGATCTGAAATAAAATCCATCGAGATGTGTGTCCAAGGCCTCTTAGGAATAGGCAAGGGCAACAGCAGTCCGCTAGCCCGAGAACTACAAGACTTGGCCCGAGCACAAACGTCACATGACTGCACAAAGACTCGCACATCTCGTGACAGGGAAGGCCACCAGAAGGATCTTGCCACCAAATCCCTGGTACCAAAAATTCCGGGATGACCTGCCAATGCAGAAGAATGTACCTCAGAGATGACTCTGCTGGTCCAATCATCCGGAACAAACAGTCTATCAGGCGGACAACGATCCGGTCTATCCGCCTGAAACTCTTGCAAGAACCGCCGCAGATCAGGAGAAACGGCCGACAAAATTACTCCCTCCCTAAGGATACCTGTGGGTTCAGAATTACCAGGAGAGTCCGGGTCAAAACTCCTAGAAAGGGCATCTGCCTTAACATTCTTAGAACCCGGTAGGTATGACACCACAAAATTAAAGCGAGAAAAAAATAAAGACCAGCGCGCCTGTCTAGGATTCAGGCGTCTGGCAGTCTCAAGATAAATCAAATTTTTGTGGTCAGTCAATACCACCACCTGATGCCTAGCCCCCTCGAGCCAATGGCGCCACTCCTCAAACGCCCACTTCATGGCCAAAAGCTCCCGATTCCCAACATCATAATTCCGCTCTGCGGGCGAAAATTTGCGAGAAAAGAAGGCACAAGGCCTAATGACGGAGCAGTCGGAACCTTTCTGCGACAACACTGCCCCAGCTCCGATCTCCGAAGCGTCAACCTCAACCTGAAAAGGCAGATTCACATCAGGCTGACGCAACACAGGGGCAGAGGCAAAACGGCGCTTAAGCTCCTGAAAGGCCTCTACAGCATGAGGGGACCAATTAGCAACATCAGCGCCTTGTCTGGTCAAATCAGTCAGTGGTTTAACGACATCCGAAAAACCAACAATAAATCGGCGGTAAAAGTTGGCAAAGCCCAAAAATCTCTGAAGACCCTTAAGAGAGGAGGGCCGAGTCCAGTCACAAATAGCTTGCACCTTGACGGGATCCATCTCAATGGAAGAGGGAGAAAAAATATACCCCAAAAAGGAAATTTTCTGGACCCCAAAAACGCACTTAGACCCCTTCACACATAAAGAATTAGACCGCAGAACCTGAAAAACTCTCCTGACCTGCTGGACATGAGAGTCCCAGTCATCAGAAAAAATCAGAATATCATCCAGATATATTATCATAAATTTATCCAGAAAATCGCGGAAAATATCATGCATAAAAGACTGGAAAACTGAAGGGGCATTAGAAAGACCAAAAGGCATGACCAAATACTCAAAGTGGCCCTCGGGCGTATTAAATGCGGTCTTCCACTCATCCCCCTGCCTGATCCGCACCAAATTATACGCCCCACGAAGATCAATTTTAGAGAACCACTTAGCACCCTCTATACGAGCAAACAAATCAGTAAGCAATGGCAATGGGTATTGATACTTAACAGTGATCTTATTCAGAAGCCGATAATCAATACATGGTCTCAAAGAGCCGTCTTTTTTTGAGACAAAGAAAAACCCAGCTCCCAAGGGAGAAGAAGATGGACGAATATGTCCCTTTTCCAAAGACTCCTTTATATATTCCCGCATAGCAGCATGTTCCGGCACAGACAAATTAAACAAACGACCCTTTGGATATTTACAACCCGGTATCAAATCTATGGCACAATCGCACTCACGGTGCGGAGGTAACGACCCAAGCTTGGGTTCGTCAAAGACGTCTTGATAATCAGAGAGGAACTCAGGGACTTCAGAGGGAATGGACGACGAAATAGAAACCAAAGGTACGTCCCCATAAATACCCTTACATCCCCAGCTCAACACAGACATTGCTCTCCAGTCCAAGACTGGGTTGTGAGACTGCAACCATGGCAATCCCAGTACCAAATCGTCATGTAAATTATACAGCACCAGGAAACGAATAATCTCCTGGTGATCCGGATTGATACGCATGGTTACTTGTGTCCAGTATTGTGGTTTATTATTAGCCAATGGGGTGGAGTCAATCCCCTTCAGAGGAATAAGAGTCTCCAAAGGCTCTAAATCAAAACCACAACGATTGGCAAAGGACCAATCCATAAGACTCAGAGCGGCGCCAGAGTCAACATAGGCGTCCGTGGCAATGGATGACAAAGAGCAAATCAGGGTTACAGACAAAATAAACTTAGACTGAATGGTGCCAATGGAAACAGACTTATCAAGCTTCTTTGTACGCCTAGAGCATGCCGATATAACATGAGTAGAATCCCCACAATAGAAACACAATCCATTCTTCCGTCTAAAATTCTGTCGCTCGCTCCTGGACAGAATTCTATCACACTGCATACTTTCTGGCGTCTTTTCCATAGACACCGCCAGATGGTGCACCGGTTTGCGCTCCCGCAGACGCCTATCAATCTGAATAGCCATTGTCATGGACTCATTCAGACCTGCAGGCAAAGGGAACCCCACCATAACATCCTTAACGGCATCAGAGAGACCTTCTCTGAAAGTTGCCGCCAAGGCGCACTCATTCCACTGAGTAAGCACAGACCATTTACGGAATTTTTGGCAAAAAACTTCAGCTTCGTCTTGCCCCTGAGATAGTGCCATCAAAGTTTTTTCTGCCTGAAGTTCCAAATGAGGTTCCTCATAAAGCAAGCCCAAGGCCAGAAAAAACGCATCCACATCGCGTAACGCAGGATCCCCTGCTGGCAATGAGAAGGCCCAATCTTGAGGGTCACCCCTGAGCAAGGAAATCACAATCCTAACCTGCTGAGCAGGGTCTCCAGCTGAACGAGACTTCAGGGACAAATAAAGCTTACAATTATTTCGGAAATTCTGGAAGCTAGCTCTATTCCCTGTAAAGAACTCCGGCAAAGGAATTCTCGGCTCAGATACCGGAGCATGTACCACAAAATCTTGTAAATTTTGTACTTTCGTGATGAGATTATTCAAACCCGCAGTTACACTCTGGAGATCCATTATTGTCAGGTGCACACAGAGCATACAGAGATTAGGAGGAGAGAGAGAAAAAAGACTGCAGCAAGGCAGACTGGAGGAAAAAAAAAAAAAATTCCAGCAGACTTCTTATAACTCTCCTTTCTCAACCTGGGTCTTTAACACTTTACTGGCCGGTCAAACTGTCATGATCTCTGCAGGCAGAGATCATAGCAAGCCTATAGAGGGACAAGCTCTCGGAAGATGGAACTATACTGACCATGAACTAAGCCTGCCGCGCAACTAGAAATAGCCAGGTAGCATTTCCTATTTATAGCTAGATGCCCAGCTCTGGCCTAAGACCTAAATAGCTAGCAGAGGGAAATATAAGACCTGGCTCACCTCTAGAGAAATATTCCAAAGAAGACAGTAGCCCCCCACATATAATGACGGTGAGTTCAGATGAAACAACAAACGCAGCAGGAAAATAGTCTTAGCAAATTTGAGGTCCGCTTACTAGATAGCAGAAGACAGATAGTATACTTTCATGGTCAGCAGAAAAACACTAACAAAACACCATCCAGAGATTACCTTAAACTCTGGCATTAACTCATAACGCCAGAGTAGCAATCCCTGATCAACGAGAGCTTTCCAGACACAGTAACAAAACTTCAGCTGTGAACTGGAACAAATAGGCAAAACAAAACATGGACAAAAGTCCAACTTATCTAGTAGTTGTCTAGAAGCAGGAACAAGCACTGAGAGGCATCAGATAACATTGTTGACCGGCAAGAAACCACCAGAGAAATGAGCTTAAATAGCGACACCCACTACTGATGGAACCAGGTGAAACAGGAAAGAGGATGACAAGTCCAATTCCACAAGCGGCCACCGGGGGAGCCCAGAATCCAAATTCACAACACACTACCCATAATAGGCGCAGAGATGGATACCGGATCCGTGGCTATATTCATTATATATAATACAGCAACCGGAAGGACGTGAGGTGATATCAGCTTCACCAGGGTAAGACGCAGCAACAGACACAGAGTTCAGCGGTACTCCCAGAGGGGGTAAGCCGACAAAAAGGACTCAGGTTGTCCGTCAAACCAGAGCACAGAAGAGACAGATTGGGCCGGCAGTCAGTTCACATACAGCAGCAGGGCCATACAGAAACTGCGCATAATAAGAGGTGGAAATCCTGACAGTGTCAAAGTAATTTCAGAGTTCTTATACAGATTCCAGTGACAGTATTGGTCACAAATCCCTTTTGTTGAAGTAAACTGGTTAAACGTTTCAGCGCCTCAGTCTTTCATTTGGACAATAGCCATCAATCCATGATCGGGGTCACCACAGCTGAGAGGACCTGCTGCTGATCAAGTAAGTGTCTGTTCTTTCATGATATCCCTTACACTGTGCATCGCCTGAGGCCACAGCACCTGGTCAAGCCACTAGTGACATCCCCCTCAAGAGACGGACCTCATTGATCTGGTGCTGGGTACCTCGGTCTCCCGGGCGTCACAACTGGCGTCACGAACAGGATTGGGCCAGCCCGTACACCGGGTATTGTGTGCCGTAATTGGAGTCTGAAACTGTGAAAATTTGGATGAAAAATCTTGGAAATTGACTTTGTTAAAGGAAATCCCGTTCCCCATTGAAAACTATTGAAAGTGACTTTTCTCCATTGGTTATAATGGGGTAAAAATGGCCGCCATCCCCTGATGTAATCATCTCATAACCGTTAGGCACAAAACTGTTAATCGAGCTACGTCATTACCCAAGCCCCAGTGTAACTGAAAAACTTCAAAATCCATCATCACAGAGCGTGCGGCAGTTAGAGGCAGCAGGGGGCGTGTCATTGTCATCCTGCTGCACAGAGGAACGAATCTACATTATCTAGATGGAAGCTGGGACCGGAGGGGTCTGGATTAACTAAGAGGGTACAGTATGTCGCAGCACAGAGACGCCGCAGCACCCGGCGACGCTAATGCAGCTGAAAGACAGAGTGTCGATAGAGAGCCTGGCAGCGCAGCAGTGCAAGGAGTGGCGCCCATCATGCCGGTGTTGATGCCTTATACCCCGGGTGGCCCGTGGCTTCCAATGTATAAAGGTGAACCTAATACCCTTGACGGTTTCAGGGAAAAGATGCTGGCTCATTTTGATATGTTCCCCGTGGGTGAAGCTCAGCGTGTTAGTCTCCTGATGATGCAGTTAAGTGGCCATGCTAAGCGAGAAGTCACGGCATGGGCAACTGATCTAAAAGGTACTGTTGAACGCATATTTGCTGGATTAAAAGCTACATTTGAAACCACTACCAGCAGCAAAGCTAAAGTACGATTCTTTAATTGCAAACAAAAAGCTAATGAGGGCGTGAGAGATTTTGCCTTAAACCTGCAGGAAGCCCTTAAATCACTTATACTGGCTGAACCCATTTTTAATACAGGAGCCAATAAACTGCTAAGAGATCAATTTATTGAGGGACTCTACACCCCTTCTCACCGGGGGCATGTGAGCATGCTTGTTTTTAAGAACCCTGAATTGACATTTGCCCAATTAAAGGAGAGCGCTATACATCTCCAGCTGGCAGAGGCACCTCCAGATCAGGATCTCACACAACCCATGGCAGATGCACTTCAGCAACAAGGAATGCCAGTGACATCAGCTACGTCCGGTACCAGTGCTAAGTCCCCGGGGCCCATTACTAATGAGGCTCTTTAGCAAAAGCTTGACTCTTTAACTGATGTTGTTGCTTCAATGGCTAAAACCATGCAGGAGATGAGAGAACCCAAGATGGAGTTGGCAAACCGTAGAGAGGATGTTCCATGGATGAGGTCCCGGAGATACCCGACATGGAGAGGACGACCCCGTGACCGCTACCAACCGGATGGACAGCCCATTTGCCGCCGTTGCCAGCATCCAGGCCACTTTGCACAAAATTGTGATTTAAACGGGAATCCCCTGGGAATGCGGGCCGCTTCGCAGGAATGAATTTTCAAGGCCCAACACCCTGGCACGACAGGTACATCGGAGGACGACCCATCATCCCTATCGTGCTGGACGGAATTCCCCTCAACGCCTTGCTGGATACAGGTTCCCAGATTTCATCTATACCATATATCCTTTATAAGAGGTACTGGGCTGAGGTAGATATTGATAAAGGACCCTCTGATGTTGAACTAGATATATGGGCCAGTAATGGTAAGTTGGTACCGAAACTAGGATTCAGGGAGATGACCATAAAGATTGGTAAAGCAGAATTGAAGAAACCGGGTATAATTGTCGTTGATGTTGACCGACAGAACTGTGAACCAACTGTATTGATAGGAATGAATGTGTTAGAGAACTGCTTTTCCGAAGTTATTTCTGTCTTACAACAAATTGCTGAAACTGCCCGATCCTGCCAGCAGAGAGTTCTCCGGAGGGAAATAAAAGTATTAATGTTAAGGCAACAGATAGAAGTTGCAGGTGTAGAATCGGCAGTGTGAGGGTGAGTGATCCAACGTCTATTGTAATCCCACCGAAAACAGAAATGCTGGTATGGTGTAGAGCGGCCATTGGTACTAAAGGACGAGACTATCAAGCCTTAATAGAACCAGCGTACACCGACAGCAGGCCCACTATACTCACGGCACGAGGGGTGGTCAAGGTACTCCGGGGACGGGTGCCGGTACGGCTTTTGAACTGTGGAGAGGAAGAGGTCACTTTGCCAAGGTACGCTACAGTGGCAAAGTTATATACTGTTGACAACAATGCCATCACAACCGTTGAGCCCTTAGAATCGACCTGTCAGGTGGAAAATAACGGCTCAGATGGAGAATCGGAGGATTGGTGCCAACAGCTAGACGTGGGTGTAGATTCAACACCTACCCATCAAAGACAAGGGGTGTATAGATAAGTGACGGAATATGAACAGGTCTTCAGTAAACACCCATTAGACTTCGGACGGATAGAAGGGGTGGAACATACAATCCCCACCGGTGACCATGCCCCGATAAAAGAAAGATATAGACCCATACCGCCCGCTCACTATCAATGCGCGAAGGACATGCTGAGAGAGATGAAACAGGCCGGGGTAATAAGAGATAGTTGTAGCCCTTGGGCGGCCCCTCTGGTGATAGTCAAAAAAAAGGACGGAACCATGAGAATGTGCGTAGACTACCGGCGGATTAATAACATCACCCATAAAGACGCCTATCCCTTGCCTAGGATAGAAGAGTCCTTGACTGCTTTGAAATCTGCTAATTATTTTTCCACCTTAGACTTAACAAGCGGGTATTGGCAAGTCCCTGTGGCTGAGAGAGATAAAGAAAAAACGGCATTCACCACACCAATGGGTCTAAGCGAATTTAATCGCATGCCGTTCGGACTCTGCAACGCATCCGGTACTTTCCAGCGACTGATGGAATGTTGCCTCGGACACAAGAACTTCGAGACCGTCCTCCTGTACCTAGATGATGTGATCGTCTACTCAAAGACTTACGAACAGCACTTAACAGACCTGGCAGAGGTGTTCGAAGCCTTAGCCAAGTATGGTATGAAAATCAAACCATCCAAATGTAACCTTCTCAAGCCAAAGGTACAATACTTAGGGCACATCGTGAGTTCGGAGGGAGTAGCACTGGATCCCGAGAAAATAACTGCCATAAGGGATTGGCCAAGACCTACCAACGTAAAAGAAGTGAGGCAATTCTTGGGATTAGTGGGTTACTATCGTAGATTTATAAAAGGATTTACCAAATTGGCAGCGCCCTTGCAAGATACTTTGATAGGGCAGACGAAGAAACCTTCAAACCGAAACCCTCCTTTTCAGTGGAACGACGAAAGAGAAGACTCCTTTGAACAACTAAAGAAGGCACTAACCGGAGAAGAAGTTCTGGCGTACCCGGATTACCATCAACCTTTCATCCTCTACACCGATGCCAGTAATGTGGGATTGGGAGCGGTGCTGTCACAAAAGCAAGAAGGTCGGGAGAAAGTCATCGCCTTTGCAAGTAGAAAACTCCGGCCTACTGAAAGAAATTCTGAAAATTATAGTTCCTTCAAATTGGATCTACTGGCAGTAGTTTGGGCTGTGACTGAACGTTTCAAACACTATTTGACCGGTGCAGAATTTATTGTCTATACTGACAACAATCCATTGACCCACCTAGACACGGCTAAATTAGGTGCGTTAGAACAGCGATGGATAGCCCGGTTATCTAATTACAACTTCGTGATCAAGTATCGAGCAGGTCGCAAAAATGGAAATGCCGATGCCCTATCCCGGATGCCACACTTGAGAGAGGTAGAAGAAGAAACGGGGGAGCTTGAAGAAATTGAACTACCAGCCTTTCATCAGCCCAAGGTAAAACATCGTCAGTCAAATACCTATCAGAAATAACAAGAAGTGAATTTTAATCCGTTAGCACACCATAGATGGGCTGACACCCAAGATAGCAATCCGGCTGTGAAGCTAGTGAAGGAACTATTGACTGAGCAAAGTGCATATCCCGATGAGGATGCCCCAGAAGAGACGCATCAACTCTGGAAAGAGAGAGGCAAAATGTTCCTGTATCAAGGGAAACTCTGTAGAAGATACACCAATCCGAAAACACATGAATTGGTTTGGCAGATTATCGTGCCTAAACAAGATGTGAGGATGGTCCTCGAGGCTTACCACAATGGTGCTGGTCACTTTGGTTGGAAAAAGCTAGAAGTACTTCTGAGAGAAAGATTTTATTGGGTCGGGATGAGAAAATCAATCGAACAGTGGTGTAGAAACTGTGGCCCGTGCAACCTCAGAAGGAACGATCAAAAGAGCCAAAGAGCACCACTGCAGCCCATAATCACCAAACAACCACTTGAACTGGTAGCCATGGACCACGTGAAGTTGACACCGAGCCGGTCTGGTTACGTCTATGCCTTGACCATCGTGGATCATTATTCGCGCTTCTTGGTAGTAGTACCTGTAAAAGATCTGACTGCAAAAACAGCGGCCAAAGCATTCCAAACGTACTTTTGTAGACCCCATGGATATCCGGAACAGGTTCTCACTGACCAGGGTACAGCCTTTGAATCAGAGATCTTCAGAGAATTCTGTAATATGTATGGTTGCAAAAAGATCCGGACGACGGCCTATCATCCACAAACAAACGGCTTATGTGAGAAGATGAACCATATTGTGATAGACCTACTAAAGACTTTACCTGAAACGGAAAGGAATCAATGGCCAGAGAAATTGCCTGACTTGGTGGATCTGTATAATCATGTCCCGGTGAGCTCTACCAACTGCACCCCAGCTTATCTTATGCGTGCAAGACCCGGCCAATTGCCAATCGATCTAGAAATGGGAATTCTGAAACCAGACGCAGAAGTTCAAGACTCCAATTGGGATGTCGTACGGCAAAGCAGTATCGCCAAGTACAAGAGAGTGTGGAAAGAAGCCTCCAGCAAACCAGAGAAAGACAAGAGCGAACTTTCAACCAGAATGCTCTACCAACTCCATTAAGACCGGGTGACCAAGTACTCAAGAGGAATCGTCAAACCAATAAACTGGATAATCAGTGGGAAGCCGTACCCTACACAGTTTTACCAACAAGAATGGATAATCCTAAAATGTGTCTCATTAGCAAAAATGGAGGTTTAACATCTGTACTAGTGTCAAGAGACAATCTTAAATTATGTCCGGAAACGTTGAAAGAGCCAGAAGTTGTCCAGCCAGAATCAGAAGTTATTCAACCCATTCACGGTGGACTTGCCAACCCCATAGTGGTGGAATTATCTATAGCAGAGAGGGCAGATACTATATCCGCAGTAGACAGTAGTACACCACATAAAGAGACACCGCTATTACGTAGATCCCAGCGTAGTACCCAGGGTCAATTACCGGCCAGGTATGCGGATTACCAACTATAAGACTATAGACATTGTTATCGTTCTGTAACGTTTAAGCCCAGTACCTACAGAGACTTACCTGTATGAACTTCTTGCATATTCTTGAACTTTTTATCAGCCCGGAAACACTAAATCAAAGCTCCGGAAAGACTGCTTTGTGAACTTTGCTTCCTAGTACCTTCAAGGATAGAACTGTATTAATGGACGCTATTTGAAGTGACTTTTTACAGAATTCCATTTTTTTGTTTCTTTGAGTGGTTTTTGTAACTTTTCATTTTTAAGACTCTGTACATATCAATTGTTATTTCAAAATGTTATCGTCGCACAGTCCCGGAGTACTGTTCTTAACTAAGGGGGAATGTGGCGCCCCTAGGGGTATTTGCCACAAAAATAGTTGTTGACACCAAATACAAATATTAAAATAGCAAGACTGCACTACCATCTCCGACCAGAAGAGGGAGCTCCAGAGACTCCCCTTGATCTATTCTGGTCTGAGTGAGAAAAGGACTGGCAGTTGGTCAGAGGAGCTGAAAGTGAGAGGTCGTATAACTGAACTCCTAACAGCCCTATGACGGATTATAGGCCCGTAATACCCATAGTAGGAAAAGAGGAGTAGAGAAAAAGGACATTGTGAGAACTGGGTAGCAATAATCACTACCCATAATAGGCGCAGAGACGGATACCGGATCCGTGGCTATATTCATTATATATAATACAGCAACCGGAAGGACGTGAGGTGATATCAGCTTCACCAGGGTAAGACGCAGCAACAGACACAGAGTTCAGCAGTACTCCCAGAGGGGGTAAGCCGACAAAAAGGACTCGGGTTGTCCGTCGAACCAGAGCATAGAAGAGACAGATTGGGCCGGCAGTCAGTTCACATACAGCAGCAGGGCCATACAGAAACTGTGCATAATAAGAGGTGGAAATCCTGACAGGGTCAAAGTAATTTCAGAGTTCTTATACAGACTCCGGTGACAGTATTGGTCACAAATCCCTTTTTGTTGAAGTAAACTGGTTAAACGTTTCAGCGCCTCAGTCTTTCATTTGGACAATAGACATCAATCCAGGATCGTGGTCACCACAGCTGAGAGGACCTGCTGCTGATCAAGTAAGTGTCTGTTCTTTCATGATATCCCTTACACTGTGCATCGCCTGAGGCCACAGCACCTGGACAAGCCACTAGTGACATCCCCCTCAAGAGACGGACCTCATTGATCTGGTGCTGGGTACCTCGGTCTCCCGGGCGTCACATAAGATACAGCCATCACCTTTCAGGGCTTATCTGCAGCGTTCTATAATGCTGTATATCTGCCCCCAACCCGACCTGGAAGAACCGAAAATTAACTTTTATTATACTCACCTGCAGGGCGGTCCTGTCCGATGGGTGTTACTGGTCTTGGTCTGGCGTCTCCCATCTTCTTATGATCACCGCCTCCCTGCTTGCTTCTTGTGGATGACACGACCCTGCATCATCCACACAGGTCCCCGGCATCGTGCTCCTGCGCAGGCGTACTTATCTGCCCTGTTGAGGGAAGAGCAAAGTACTGCAGTGCGCAGGGGCTGGACAGGTCAAAGAGCCCCGGTGCCTACGCACTGCATGCAGATATACAGCATGCTGTAGAATGCTATATATCAGCCTTGAAAGGTGATGGCCAAATCTTATATTGGGCAAAACTGCTGACAGGTTCCCTTTAAGCGATGAGCAGAGACTGGAGGGCACGTCTTAGCTGGGATTTACCTTCACTGCTTTTGTAGGTGCTGCAGTAAACCTGTATTTCAGTAATCATGGCTCCACCTTCTTGTTTATTTATGCAGCTCCTCCATTCTACTATCTATCCCTGACTTCATATTTACACAGTTAGAACAGCTCACAGGTTCCCTTTACATTCAGCCTCAGAGCCTTGTATTGGGGTTGTTTTAGGTTGCATAATTTTGTCCTGTTTGAAAAGTCTGGCTTTTTTAAAAATATTTTAGGCTTACAAATTTACTTTCACTTCTGCAAATCCAATTACCCTTTATACATTTCTGACCTCTCGCGCCTTTGACTCTTTTAAGTTAATATCACAGAAGACTAAATTTAGAACAGCCTAATATGAGATGATCTCAGTGATATAAAACATCGTCAGACGCACATCTGGTTCTTGCCAGTAAGTATTTTCATCAGTTGTGACTCAATCACAAAATATCAGGCTGCAGACAGATGAGCAGGACTCGCTAGGATGAAATTCACCCTACCTGTCCCCAGGAGATGGTAAAGCAGACAGACATCGCTGGCAGGTATTGTGTGAGCTGCATTCTGCCTCTGAGCGTTACTGGGTATTTATTGTACAGTGTTTCATATCGTGAAACCACAGGGCTTCATACATCTCTGTGATCCAGTGTCTCCGTTCCACACCTTGAGGGTGTTAAATCCTCTGTCTGATTCTTTCCAGTCAGTCAGAAATTGCAGAAGTTCTATAAAGATGAATAGAACAGTCCCAACTGCTGATGACTGTGTAGCCATGTAAAAGATAAGCCAAGCCGGTCCATCCCTTTCTGAGTAAAGAACGTTCCGCTCCAGCAGCGAGAAATTGCATTTTCAAGTTGTGTCTGGAAGTCCATTGTGGCGTGAGGGTGCACTTCTAGGTTCTCAGCCTCGACTCGTGCTTCCTGCCTCCCCTGATCGGGCAAGTAACCACAGCAAACAGCCTGAGAAAAGTCCCAAGACCTCCTTCTCTCCTCCACACTTATTCACTCCTCACCCAATCGCCACCAAGACTTCTCCCGAATATCCCCCATCCTCTGGAATTCTGTGCCCCAACACGTCCGGTTATCCACCACATCTGAATCCTTCAAACGGAACCTGAAAACCCATCTCTTCAAAGAAGCTTCCAACCTGTAATGACCACACGACCACCTCAACACCATCAGAGCTACTGTAACCCTCGACCTTCTGTCTCCTTCCCCATAATCATGTAGAATGTAAGCCGGCAAGGGCAGGGTCCTCTCCCCTCTGTATCAGTCTGTCATTGTTAGTTTACTGTAAGGCTAAGTGCACACGTCACAGAATTGCTGCAGAAATTTCCGCGGCAATTCTGCAACTCCTGCCATGGGTATATCGCATGCGGAATTGGCATGCATATTCCTAGCATTTTGCAAGCAAAATTAGCTTGCAGAATGCTAGCGTTTTCCAAGCAATCTGTAGCATCGCTGGAAAACTGATTGACAGGTTGGTCACACTTGTCAAACATAGTGTTTGACAAGTGTGAACAACTTTTTACTATTGATGCTGCCTATGCAGCATCAATAGTAAAAAGATATAATGTTAAAAATAATAAAAAAATAAAAAAAATGGATATACTCACCTTCTGATGGCCCCCGATCTCCTCAGCGGTGCACGCGGCGGCTTCCGTTCCTATAGATGCTTTGTGTGCAGGACCTGCGATGACGTCACGGTCACGTGACCGCGATGTCATCACAGGTCCTTCACACAAAGCATCCATGGGAACAGAAGCGGCTGCGTGCACCGCTGAGAGACGGGAAGACCCGGGGCCATCGGAAGGTGAGTATATCACTATTTTTTATTTTAATTATTTTTTTTTCCACCAATTATATGTTGCCCAGTCCGTGGAGGAAAGTCTCCTCTCCTCCACCCTGGGTACCACCGCACATGAGCCGCTTACTTCCCGCATGGTGGGCATAGCCCCATGCGGGAAGTAAGCGGATCAATGCATTCCAAGGTGTGCGGAATCCCCGCGATTCCGCAAATTTAATGAACATGCTGCGTTTTTTCTGGAAAGCGTTTCTGCTCAGGAAAACAACGCAGCATGTGCACAAAAAATGCGGATTGCATTCTATTAAATAGGATGCTTAATGTGAGCGTTTTTTTCGCGGTTTTATAGCATTTTTATAGCGAAACACCGCGAAATAAAAGCGACGTGTGCACACAGCCTAAGAGATATTTGTATTTTGCTTTAACCCCTTCTCATGTACAGCACCATGGAATTAATGGTGCTATATATAAATAAATAATAATAATAACAAGTGCTGCTAGCTAAGAAGGGAGAGGTTACCATTGTGCCCCAACGAAGAAGCAATATTTTCATTCCAGCCATCCCCAAAATATTACAAATGTTATTTATTAGAAAATATTAAAAACATGATGAAATAAGAAAAGCTAGGAAAAATATTACAATCACATGGACAAGATGACTCTTTTTAAAGCTATCTCGGTGTGCGAATGATCACCCACCTCCTAAAAGATGAAATACCTCCTCAGTGTTCGATCAATCGCACCAAATGGGATTATGGTGGTGGTATCTGCAATGTCCGTTTCTATTGATGTTTAAAGTTATTGAATCAGAAGAAAAGTTGTGCAGTTATTGTGACTAATCTGGTGTTTTTTTTACTTTACAGAACAGTATCAATAGGTAAATCTTTAGTGATCTACAGTAATGAGTTGTGATAATTTAAGTGATCCAGAACACCCAGATTCCCTGCAGCTTGGGAACTATTCAGGGCCACTTCTCACGAACACAGATGATGTGTGTTACATTGTGTCAGTTTTAATAAGGATCTCCACATCTGCTTTAGCCATCATCTATGACACATACTTTCCTGGTATACCCGATCACTGCATTCATTATGCAAGCCCTTAAACAATTTGTAGAAATATAACAAATATTTGGAGAATGTATTACTACATAATTACGGGTTACTTGTGCCACCACAGCTGAGTGGGAGCAGAATAATCGGAACGTATTTGCCATTCTGTCTTTATAATGATTTGACCTTGTGCTCGCCAGTGAAAAAAGAAAGGCACAAGATTGATTTATCAGGGCATCTTGTCGATTGGCAAATGTTGAGCAATTTTCAAGGAGAACGCTGAGAACTTGTGTAGATCTCATCATCATCTGATTTAATGATGCCGTAAATTTCTACTGGTAAACCTATTTCCCACAGAGGGTGATACAAATTATATTTTTTGTCTGAACAACACATTTAATTTACTAAAAACGTGAATAATATTCTTTATGATTACATAACTTGGATGTGGTATCACTTGCTTCAATGCCAATACTGCTGTATATAGAGAAGAAGCCATATTGGCCTTGTATATATCCAGTGGAAGCAGGTGCGGTAGATCCATGGCATGGACCTGTTCACTTTTACATCATATGTTCTCCTTCGTTCCTTGCTCTGTCTCTGTATCTTTACTTGACATTGTTTCTCTTTTTGCTCCTAATTTTTCTAACAGATTAAAGATATAAAAGGGGGAATGGCTTTCTGCCAATAAGATATGAAGCCCAAGGAAGTCTGTCATGGAGTCACAATGTAGGAGCGATCCCCATCAGGTCAGTGGTAGGTTTATATTTAATTACATTTCATACATTTTCTTTACTATGATTATTAAATGTGAGATTTACACAGTCTTGGGTTTGAGTGAGAGGGGAAGGAAGGATCTGCTGTATACCTGCACCCAATTTTGGCTTAGTTTAAAAAAAATTGCATTTACAAACTGTAATTCCAGGCATATAAAACTGTTTTTTAGGTGACTGGTGCCTTGGGTCAAGCCCCCACTGGTTAGCAGAAGGCGACACATAGCTCTAGTAGAGTCGCCATAAGCTGATGCTGCATGCTGTACCCTTAATAGACATTGAGAGGTCATGTTCTGTTGATCACTGAATGTCCCCAGAGTCACCCACACCCATGGGAAATTGATGGCCTTTCCTAAGGATAGAATGTGTAATCATTGAGAAAAAAAATCCTTAAAATGTAACTATTATGTTCATTATGTAATCTTTAATGGTTTGTAATGAAACGTCTCATTGGCCATTTCTGAAAATTCCTTGTCAGCAAAGTTCAACTGGTTTACAAAGTACCAGACGGTCAATTACACCATAATTATGGAAGATAATAGTGGAGGCCAGGCCTTCTTATTAAGATCATCAAATGTTATCCACCCGTCAACACTCCGCATGTGATGACCACTGATTCCTATCAGCATTCGAGGAAGGTCACAACAAGATTCCTTCAGCATACCTGGTGTTCAGTGCCCCGATCCGGAGGCAGAGTATCACCTTATTGATGTTCCTGTCATATCTTCAACTCATTTTTATTATTTTTTTTGTTAGATCCTCATTTGCTGTCTAACATTGTACGTAAATTCCGCTCCAGATCTGTTTTATGTAGACTTGATCATACCACATCTCCTCGGCAGGAGAGGAAGAAAAGCATGATACAGACAGGACCACATCTGACTCTTTCTTTGAGGTTCATTGCTTAAAAACAGACAGTGAAATACTTTGCCTCAGACAAAGAATCAGCTGTGATCCTGAGTCACCCACCAGGGCAGAGGGGTGCTCGGCACCGGGTCCAGTCGCTATTAAAGGGGATGTCACAGTGGCTGCGACCCGGTCCGTGGCCCTGGGACTCACTGTAAAAGGGGCACGTCTTTGAAGGGAATTGTGATAAAGTCTGTTGTGACACCACCTGTGGGGTTCGGTCAATAGGGGGGACCAATGCTGCTTTAAAGGAGCTCCTCAGGGGGATGTTGTTGCAGCAATGATGGTGACGCGGGGTCCCCAGGGCTCCTAAGGTGTATGGCGATGATGGTGTATGCCAGTCAACGAGTAAAGGACACAGCATTGCAGTCTTTACCTGGTTTATTGAAGATGTAACAGGCCTCAGTCCAGGGTACCGGCAACAGGTACATAAGGAGTCCAAGCAGCCCGGAAACAAATGAAATCCCCTTGGTAAGTCAGGTTGGCAACCTTCCACTTTTCTCTCGCTATAAGTCCCTTGCTGCTTGAAGTGTCCTAACAAGGTCCTGGTTCTTTCTCCTGTCCTGGGACAGGTACCTGTATGGTAGGCAGCTTGAGCCGTTCCTTCTGGGGTCTCTGCATGGTGATTCCAGGCTCCATAATGCTGCTGTACCGCAGGCTTAATTTGGGCAATATATGTGTAGTTCTGTGCCCTCCGGTTCTGCTATGGGGCTTGCAGCTCCCCACAGCCTCGGGCTCCCAGTACCCGGTCTCTGCGCTCTGGCTCCTCGGAGGCCCACTCGCAGCCTCCTTTAGCCCTATGCTCTACTCTGTGGTCCTTTCCTATCACTCGTCTGCACCAGACTAAACTGAACTGGCTCCTCCTTCAGACCAGGATCTTTATTTAGGGAAGCTGCCCTGAAATCGGGTTTTGAGCTCCCCTCCTGGCCTGGATTCAGAAGGTGTTGTGTGTGAGAGGTTACCTGCCAAAGAGATCCCCCTTATTTCCAGGCATAGCACTACCCTCCCCGAACTCCTGGGGTGCCACAATCCTGTGCTGTAATGTCTGTATACTCTTTTGCTTCTTCCCCTACCAAGGAGATGTGGTATGCTCAGACCAGGTACTTGTACGGTCAGACACGGCCATTACACAGCACAGGCACATTTATAAGATTATCTCCGCACAGGAACATTTTCATAAAAACACCTCCAATTGTGTAAATTATTATTATTCCAAGATCTATTGATTGAAATGTACTTTGTTCATGGGAAAACCCCTTTAAGAATGCTTGGAGTTGATGTCACTGAGGAACGACGGGCTAATTGCAAGACCTGACGTGGAGCACTGCAAAGGGCGGCAGCCATGGGGGAAGAGGAGGAAGACGCACAACACACCTGTATAGTTCTGGGTACATGACTGTGTGTACTGAGAATGAATAAAGCAGCACCAATAGTGCTTAAAGGGCATTTCTGGAAACATTAGAAACTTGTTGCATGTATATAGAAAGCTAATACATTGCATAGGTGTCTATTTTGCCTTTTTTTGGACACCCCTTCCATTCAGTGTGTGTCATGTGTTGTACTTGGTATGTTGTAGTTTGGTGCATTTCACTAGTCACGTGGTTCTCCTTCTGCCATAACTTCCAGAGCGCCTCCTAAGCACCATCCGTGCCTTTTCTCTCCACCATCCTTCCCCGCCAGTACTCATCAGACGCCGTGTATACAAGTCATACTCTCCTTCTAAACCTGCTATTTAGCAGCTTCATAGCTAAGAGTTTCTAGCAGTGTCTTTTTCTGCCCTCTCACCCCCTTGGTCATTGCATCTGTGCACTTAGTAGCTTTGCACAAGACCTCTAGGGTTGACGCTATAGAGGCACAACAAAAAAATAATGCAGATTAATAAGATGGATAAATGACAAAACTATTCACAAGCTAAGGGAACAACCCGACCACTCACTTCCAGCTCGATCATTTATGTTTCAGATTGAAGCGCTTGCAATCCTCTATAATGTATGAGTGAATATGATCCGGAGCACGGGCAGAATGAAGAAATCATTTTCCTCTATGTTTCAGTCTAGACTCCAGAGCGTTTATTCTAATTACATACGGTCCATGCTTCTTCCATGCAACTTACAAATGAAAGTCGACTGTGCTGGGACTTCCTTAAACATAATCGTATTACTGGAATATAGGAGAATTCTTAGAAGCTTTTCTAATGACACAGAATGTACTACTAGGAATACTTCAGGATGTGTAACACTTCTGTAGCTCGGCTCTATTAGTGACCATGGGACCTTATATCTGCATCTACTGATTAGTAAAACGTTTCCTTATTCTGAGCCGTGTGCCAACAATCCTCACCTTTACAGACCGGTCACCACCATTGTCACTATTTCTAGGAGATGCCTTGTATTATTAAAGGGGGTCTCCTGAACAGGAAAAGAAAATAGTTATCATGTGATCTGTGTATGACTCCTAAGCGGGTATTCCTGATTTTACTACAGGATTGGTGATAACTTTTAGGTCGGTGGGGGTCTGTTCATTGAGACCCCCACCAATAACCAGAAGGGGTCACTTTTGGCTGGTGTGAATTGAGCACATGCTCGACCACTGCTCCATTCATTCTCAATGGGTTTGCTGGCATTAAAGCTATTCAGCCAATTATTTTATGGCCTGGTAGGCTGAATGTAGAATTTCTTTACACTTAAAGGGAATCTCAGCAAGAGCAGCATGATGTAGGAGCAGAGACCCCGATTCTAGTGATGTGTCACTTACCGGGCTGTGTTTTATTAGCAGGAGATAGAGGACAACTGGTCTAGTGCTTCCTAGTCCAACCACACACCCCAGCATTGGAATCTCCGAAAAACAGAATTCAGTCAGAAGCCCCTATGGAGCCATTCGCTAATATAAAGTCGATGGAGTCATTTTGGATGCTGTGTGGATGGCTTCCTGGCAGTGCTCGTCACCTTCCAAGACACAAACTAGACAGTGTCTGTCAGCCTCATGATAGTGAATGGCTCCATGGGGGCCTCAATGCAGTGTCCAGTGGAGACCAGCCAGAACACCACCTGTTTTATTCCCTCCAGTTGGCCAGTTATCCTGGGGTGCGTGCCTCCTGCAGACAAGTAGCGCCTGCTGGTAATCTAGTATTGGGCACATCTGTAAGCGGAAAGTGATCACTTCCATGTGTCATTCGCTCCTGAGCACTGTAAGAGGTATAGCAATAAACCAGAAATCGTCCACGTGCCAGCGAGACAGATGCCAATAAATCTGATATTGTTGCCAGGCATCAGTTTCCGATCATTGTAAGTATAGTCAGTTGTCAATTTCCGATAAGTCATATATTGCCAGCTGTCTTTTTCTGATTTACTCCTAATTATTCCCAGCTGTCAGCTTCTGATAACTTGTGTGCAGGGAATCGGAAGAAAGGAAAGTCAGCAGATGTGGAGATATCATCTAGATAGATTAAAGGCACATTGCCAAATCATTAGAAAGTATAAGAAGAGATGCAGAATGGAAGGAACATTTCTTGTGATCAATCCCTGCGGCTGCATCAGTATGTCTCAGGGCCAGCTATGGCTGTGGTGTCAGGGGGAGATTATCATAGCCCCTAAGGTAGCATGGTCATTAACATTAATACATCAATCTGCAGCGTTTCCATCAGCGCTGGGCTTATGATATCAAAGCGGACGTCTGTCCACAGCACCAATGCTCTGAATTGTACTTCATACAGGCACATTTGCATGATCATCTTCTGTTGAGAAAACAGGGCACTGTCAGGGCAGATGGTAAGTTCACAGCGCGGTCGCAGCTCCTAATTAAAGCATGGCGAGGATTGTAAAATGGAGTTTATTAGCGAGATAAAAGGTTGTCGGCATGCCATCTAATCATGGGTTTAATGATGGAACCCCCTGTCACAGTTAGTATATAGAAGACACTTATTTGACGGAGGTGTTAATACTTTATTTAGGTCTTCTATTGATACCACGCAGCCAGGCTGTCCGCATTCACAGCATTCAGCAGTTTAATACATGCAAGCTATAGAAGCAAAAAGTTGCAAAGTTTTAATTAGAATCAATAGCAGAAATGGATGAGCTGCAAAAAAGTCTGGAAATTCTTCTTATCTCAAAACTCTTAGGGTACCGTCACACATTGAAATTTCCATCGCTACGACGGTACGATTCGTGACGTTCTAGCGATATCCATACGATATCGCTGTGTCTGACACGCTACTGCGATCAGGGACCCTGCTGAGAATCGTACGTCATAGCAGATCGTTTGGAACTTTCTTTCGTCGCTTGATCACCCGCTGACATCGCTGGATCGTTGTGTGTGACAGCGATCCAGCGATGTCTTCGCTTGTAACCAGGGTAAACATCGGGTTACTAAGCGCGGCCCTGCGCTTAGTTACCCGATGTTTACCCTGGTTACCCGGGGACTTCGGCATCGCTCCAGCGCCGTGATTGCAATGTGTGACCGCAGTCTACGACGCTGGAGCGATGATTATACGACGCTGCGACGTCACAAATCGTGCCGTCGCAGCGATGAAAATTTCAATGTGTGACGGTACCCTTACAATCCCACATGCTTTACACTGCAACGCCTTTAGGCACCAATTTTAACGTACAATGGGAAGCCTAGAGGAGGTGAATGAAAAGATTAAAGGTAATCCCATCTCCAAGATCCTATCCCAATATGTAGTAGGTGTAATAATAAACATATTAGCAATTACCTCCAATTAGAAATGTAGTATAGTTCTTCTGATTCGCTAGGTCTCTTTCCTCATGTGCAGGAATTGCAGGACCTTGGGTATCCATGGTGACTACCACTGATATAGTGACAATTAGTTGGCTAGTTATTAGCTGTCGTAACTTCGTAACCATGGTTATCAAAGGTCCTGCAATGCCTGCACACGAGGAAAGAGACCAAGCGAATCAGAAAAGCTATACTGCATTTCTAGTTGACTGATAACACAGTGTAGACTCTGGTGACCCTTTTATCTTCTTTATTATCACATACCATAACATAGAGAAAATCCTTAAAATACCAAGAAGTGACCACCAGGTGCACTGTGCAGGATTACAGTGGAAACCACTGCCAACAATAGATGAAAACCAAAGCAATACAGTGTGGATACAAGATAGAGACAACTATACACCCATGGGAATTGTGAAATATATCTTTTATTTAACGGAATCAATATTATCAAACAAATTTATTAAAATATACATAGATATTAAAACCGCAGGGTAAAAAACTCAAATCCCCATAAAAATGCGAAAAAATGCTTGCAAGTTATTGCTGCAATATGATAATACACGTGGAATAAAAAATAATATAAATGGTTAAAAAAATGTGAATTAATGATATATAAAAGTGGCCAAGTGCATCAAAGTTATAAATTTATAAATGAATCACTCAATAGACCAGCTCCAAACAACCTATAAGGAGCATATTAAAGTGCAAACAGTGCCTCACACTCAGGTGTTGGTTGCTCAATCAGCTTAAGCTAAGAGCAGTATAAAACCCAACCTGATACCATAATGTGCAAAAAAAGTGCTTGAAAAAATATATATATCTGCAGCAATATCACATGCATAAATACCTGGGGGGACAATAGGCTCTTCCTGCACACCCTACGTACGTTTCGGAAAATTCCTCTCCTTCGTCAGGGCCCCTGCCATTATTAAATCCCAATTACCCTGTTCTCGGCATAGTGACTCTTGGACCTACAGACCATAGATAATTATGGAGACCACAACTGTTAGGCCATGACCACTTTGTCCATAGTCAGATCCAGTTGGATTTTTCAGAAAATTTAGAGCAGAAATCTCAAGAGGAAATTCAGATTTTTGCCACTGATTGTCCAGCAGATCGACACATAGAAAAGAATGATTGTAATTTAAGCTAATCCACGGCAATTTTATGCAGAATGCATGGCATTAATGGGTTTCAGTATCCGCCGTGGGTTCACTGTTTTGCACCGATTTTCCTGAGCATGTGATTGTGCTATGAAGTATTCTATTACATGGATTGGACTACCGAGAAGTCCTTAGCTGAGAATAATGCTGCCGGGATCGATATGGTGACGATGCATGAAGGATCAATGTCACATGTGATCAGTATTTGTGCCTGTGACACTGGAAAATATGCAGACGAGAACTGAAAAGTGACAGGGCTAAATCCTGAGAACACAATCCTTATTTCATGTCAGTATTGAGCTCCTCATATTTCCAGCATTTCTGTATAATTTCATAAATGAGGCGATCTGCAGACTGCGCTTGGATCGTTCTGACCAGGCCTAGTCCCTGACCATATAATTTGGAAGTAATCTCCTTCCCGGAGGAAAGTTTATAATATTCTGCAAGTTTCCAGCAGTAAACTGCTGATTACTACAGCAATTGTTTTCAGAGCCTTCATTACTTTGGCTTGAGGAGCAGGTTTTAAGCAGCATAAGTACATCATTTCCCATCAGATAGCTCGAAAACATGCCGCTTCATTTCCAGTTTCTGCTGTAAATCCCTAATCCTTATAAACAGTCCCGGTAAGAGAGAGTGATTTGGCTTACCCTGGTCAGGACCTGTTCACAGCCATGTCTGGGATACAACAGCTACAAACGCAGGAAGTTGGTTACTGCAGCCTTAGTTGGAAGTATCATCTGAAGAAAGGAGCCACAGAAGAGACAGGTTAGATATTACTGTGGGTAAATGGTACCAATATTATCTAAATCCATATACATAGAATGGGGGAATGTATTGATGCAGTCTATAGTTTTCCAGTGGGATAGTCCAGCTTTTGTACATTTCCCCCATAGTTTTTACTCCCAGACACGTCAGAAGATGCTGACTTTCCTTGTGGAGATCTAGTTGGTTTATGAAGCAATACTCTCTGGGAGTAAATATGCAAATTAGATCTATTGTAGAAGGAAGATAACGGACTCTCTTATAAGTAGCTAATCAAAGACACAAGGACCAAACCGTAGAAACCCAATTTTCCCAGTTCCCATGGTTTGGAGTCCATGAATAATTAGAATTGTGATTTATATGTATAGCTTCTTCATGACAAGATCTTACCAGATACAAGAGTCTAAAATAATTACTGTGGAGAAACGTGGTCAGTGGGTGCTCTCGTCCGCTGGCCCGGCTGTCTTTAGCAAGACTGCATGGACCACGGCTCATACCACTGAACGCCCGCTCTATCTCCCCGTGGGCAATACACTACACAGACAACACAGGGTTAAGGTAAAACAGGGTGGCAATACTTTATTGAACCACAACACACAATAGCAAACAGAACAATCCCACCATGGCTGGAATTGTTTGGTTACATGGGCGCATATAAAAGGTCACTGCGTCTCCACGTATTTCCAGTATGACATGATGTCAGAGCTCCCAGGGTCGCTACTCCATCTGTGGATGAACGCACAGAGAAGGGGTAACGACAAGCATAGGGAGATGACCAAGAACTGTCCATAGAGTCCATACAAGGTCCAAAGCCAGTTGACACGAGAGCCACCACCTGTCTTATCTGACCATCTCCATGGAACCAGGCGACCAGCGGGTCCCCTACCTGGCTTTCTCCCAACATATCCATGGTTCAGAGATGGTCACTGGATCAGATCTGTGTCCTTCCAACCAGAGCCGAAAACCTCTGGTGCCATGATGAATTGACTGCAGTCCTTTCTCCAGTCTGTAGTGTGGTTTTCAGAATGTCCGGCTGGTAGCTCTGTATTACTTCAGTCTCCCAGGATGTGATCTCTGAGTAATTTTATACCCAAGGCATGTAAGCTATTCTTAGAATTAAGGTACCTTCACACGAAACGACTTTGTAACGATATCGCTAGCGATCCGTGACGTTGCAGCGTCCTCGCTAGCGATATCGCTTAGTTTGACATGCAGCAGCGATCAGGATCCTGCTGTGATGTCGCTGGTCGCTGAATAAAGTCCAGAACTTTATTTGGTCGTCCGATCGCTGTGTATCGTTGTGTTTGAAAGCAAAAGCAACGATACCAGCGATGTTTTACACTGGTAACCAGGGTAAACATCGGGTTACCAAGCGCAGGGCCGCGCTTAGTAACCCGATGTTTACCCTGGTTACCAGCGTAAAAGTAAAAAAAACAAACAGTACATGCTCACCTGCGCGTCCCCCAGCGTCTGCTTCCTGACACTTACTGAGCGCCGGCCCGAAAGTGAAAGTGAAAGCACAGCGGTGACGTCACCGCTCTGCTGTTAGGGCCGGAGCTCAGTCAGTGTCAGGAAGCAGACGCTGGGGGACGCGCAGGTGAGCATGTACTGTTTTTTTTTTTTTACTTTTACGCTGGTAACCAGGGTAAACATCGGGTTACTAAGCGCGGCCCTGCGCTTAGCAACCCGATGTTTACCCTGGTTACCCGGGGACATCGGCATCGTTGGTCGCTGGAGAGCGGTCTGTGTGACAGCTCTCCAGCGATCAAACAGCGACGCTGCAGCGATCGGCATCGTTGTCGCTATCGCTGCAGCGTCGCTTCGTGTGAAGGTACCTTTACCCAGGGTCTTTCAGTCCAACATCAAGATAATGTAAACAATGGTGATGGGATTAAGTAGCACTATTAGCAAATAAGCACACATCAATAAACAAAGCTTCACACACTCAATGTAAAGTCACTATTAGGGTATGTGCACACGTCAGGATTTCTTGCAGAAATTTCCTGAAGAAAACTGGAAATTTTCTGCAAGAAATCCGCAATTTTTTTTGTGTTTTTTTCCCGTTTTTTTCGCGTCTTTTTTAGCATTTTGCAAGCGTAATTAGCTTGCAGAATGCTAAAGTTTTCCAAGCGATCTGTAGCATCGCTTGGAAAACTGACTGACAGGTTGGTCACACTTGTCAAACATAGTGTTTGACAAGTGTGACCAACTTTTTACTATAGATGCTGCTTATGCAGCATCTATAGTAAAAGATAGAATGTTTAAAAATAATTAAAAAAATAAAAAAATGGTTATACTCACCCTCTGCAGACGGCCGATATCCTCAGCGGCGTCCGTTTCTAGATGGTGTGGTTCAGGACCTTCGATGACGTCACGGTCACGTGAGCGGTCACATGACCGGTCTCGCGACCAATCACAAGACAGCGACGTCATCGCAGGTCCTGAACCACATCATCTATAGGAACCGAAGCGGCAGCATGCAGCATGCAGCGGTGAGAGGCGGGAACACTTCGGGGGCCATCGAAGGTGAGTATATCACTATTTTTTATTTTTATTCTTTTTTTTTTACCAATTATATGGTGCCCAGTCCGTGGAGGAGAGTCTCCTCTCCTCCACCCTGGGTACCAACCGCATATAATCTGCTTACTTCCCGCATGGTGTGCACAGCCCTGTGCGGGAAGTAAGCAGATCAATGCACTCCTAGGTGTGCGGAATCCCCGCAATTCCGCATTTTTAATGAACATGTTGCTTTTTTTTCCGCAATGCGATTTTTTTCGCGGAAAAAAATGCAACATTTGCACAAAAAATGCGGAATACACTGTAAATAATAGGAGGCATATGTTAGCGTTTTTTTCGCGTTTTTATCACGTTTTTATAGCGAAAAAACGCGAAAAAAACGCGAAAAATACTGAACGTGTGCACATGGCCTTACAGACTTACACAGTATGTTAGATAGTATATCAGTGGGCAAGTCTGTCGCCTTGACCCACCAGACATAAACACTTAAATTCACAAGCCAATATACAGATAAAAAGCCAGTTCTTTTGTTTTTGCAAACCATGATTGTCTGGAAAATTAAGATACAATCTGGTTTCTTCACAATTACTTTTAACGGTAAGTTTATTTCCCTAATGCTTTTGAGTTATTTGACCATTCTTAGGACAAGTCTGCAAATTTCTGTTCAATGAAACCTTGAAAATAAAAAGTGAAGCTTGCCAGTTGATATTTTCCCAATTCTGGCTAAAGTAGAAGCGGCACCAGTTTTATAAAACCCCAAAAAAACTGCCTGTCCTTGCTTTTCCACAGTAGAGCTGTGCCGGAACCGCACATGAGCTGGTCTTGTGGCCAGGCTCCCGTTAAAGACATGATATTAGCAGGGTTAATCCTCGCCGTAAAAACCACAGCATTCTTGGACTTTAGCTGGTAACCTGACACACAGAATATCTCATCACAGATACTGCCTCACTGTTGCTTTGAGTCATTTTCCATACACCATCCGTCCACAATCTTGTTTTTGAGCAAGATGTGAAAATATATCCATCAATCTGCTATTTTACAGCCGCTGTCCTGCGCAGATTCCCAGTTGGGTTACATAATCGACTGTGGGAGGTTGTTGTGCCGTTATCTTCAATGCCCAACAATGTAACTTATGCCTTATTGATAATGAATATTCTGGTATCTACATAGCATAACTGCAGATCCAGAGAGATATCAAGCAAGCCTACAACCTGCAGTAACCACCGATCGACCAAACCACTGCACGACCAGCTCTATCCTCACCTACTGTATTCTCACCCATCCCTTGTAGATTGTGAGCCTTCGCAGGCAGGGTCCTCTCTCCTCCTGTACCAGTTGTGACTTGTATTGTTTAAGATTATTGTACTTGTTTTTATTATGTATACCCCTCCTCACATGTAAAGCGCCATGGAATAAATGGCGCTATAATAATAAATAATAATATCAAGAGAAGCTTTTATTATTCAGAACAGTAATACATTCTGCCATAAAACTGTCAGTCGCCAAGCTTTAAAGCCTTAAAATTGGTGATTGTGATCTTACTTTGTTCAGAAAACTATTAATGATGCAATTATTTGGGGATCTGTCTGCTTTTTTGGGCACCATTGGATCTGGATGGTCTGTTCCCATTGTTATCAATATACTTTGAATTTTCTTTGTGGATATTTTTGTTGCAGCAGTAAATTCAAAGAAAGTATGAAAATATCACCATGTTTTGCAATGATCTTAGAAATAGGTGATTCTGGATTTGCTGATCCCATAGACGTCTCAAATAATTTTTACATTCAGTCTGAAATTAACAATTTTGTAAAAATCTTGTAGAGAATATAAGATACTTTGTGCCACTTGACATTTAGTCTAGAAATAAGTTTGTTCAGTTTCTGTCCCTTCTTGCTGTTGTCATGAGTTTACTGCAACAGAGAGGAGCCAGAAGACCGCACCATCTGATTTCTCCTACTACTGCACAGTTTAGAAGCACGTCACCTTCATATTAAACGGTGCAGGTTTCTTTTAGCAGTGCAGGGGTTAATCTGTTCAGTTGAGAGCTCTTGGAAGTTTTCCTGCACTAAGGCTCTCAGCTGTTCACTGTTGACAACTCCCCTCTCCTATATTTTCTGGGCCCTGGCAACCACTCATTGCCAGAGTTAGCTTCATGCCGCATGGTTAGGACATTGGTGGTTTGTTGTTGTAGAAGGTGTTTGGTGGATTTATCTGAGATTGTTGCCAGGTTTTGGTTGTGTGCTAATTCCCTTCCTTCTACTACTTTGGTTTTACCCTATCCTCCACTCCCCGGTTTTTACCTCTATTGTTTGTTTGAGTATATTTTTATGATTGATATTTTCCCTAATCCATGTTTGCATTACCTTATTAGTCTGGTTGGTGTATTACTCTCCCCTTCCCTGGGTGGGGAAGGGTACAGAGTGAGGGCGGATTTAGGAACTAAGGCAAGGTATGTGGCCCCGGCGTCTTCACCATCAGAAGTAATGCAGGGAACAGGGCGAGCTAGGGTGCCCCTAGCGTTATGGAAAGGGAAGGAGCCCCTGGTCCCGGGACACCCAACAACAGAGTCATGACAGCTATCTCTGAGCCAAGGCTAAAGCTGCCTAGTCCATGCTTTCTGACAAAAATTTCCTAGCCCTGGAAATGAGGTGAGTTGTCATGCACGAACACGGGTAAGTCCAGAGGATGACACAGCATATAAATAAGACAGGGTGCCAAAAGGAGACGAACGCCCTAACGGTAGGGAGAGAGGGATGGGAAACCTCCTGACACCAACATGTGCCTGTCCCTAAGCTTCCCTAACACCTATGTGGGTCACCTCTATGTACCCTGGCTAGTGCACTAGCCGGCAAGGATGCTAGCCTCGCCACTGCAGATGGTAACACACGGGATGAAACGAACAGGTGACAGACAAAAAGAAAACTGCTCAGCTTAGGATCCACTGCTAAGCTCCACAGCAGCAGAGTAAACCAAACCAAACCAAACCAGGACAGCTGGACTCACACAGCAGCAACACCACCATCACAGGCGAGCTCCACACACCGAGCTGGGCTGCATAGAACAAAAACTCTATAACCGACAATCAGCTGATGGGTCATGTGACTATTTAAAGGGAGATGGAACTGGTTACCAACCAACATCGGCTGCCCAGCCTAAAAGACAACTTCCAGCAAGAGACTGACATTAACTCTTGCTGGACCAAATGAATAAAACAACATTTAAATTTCAGCAAACCCAGAGCTGCTACGAATCCCTTAATGATTCGTGACCAGAATAGTGTAAAGGGAAGCAGGGGCTTAACTCAGAAAAGTGGTGCCTGACTCATTTTAGAACATACTGTAAAAGCACACTCAGGATTTTATGAATATGAGTTAAAATATTTTTTTAACAAATACATCAGCCCCCTGAGGCTGGGGGACAGAGGAAGGGTGCTGTGATTCCAAAGTCCATACAATTTGCATTAAACTACATCACCGTGAGGCATAATACACACCTGATCCACTACCGGGGTCCATACCCAAATCTTTATGTTATTGTAAGCTGAAGTGCCCAGAACCCCAACCCCACATTGAATATCAGGAGTGCTGCCCTGTGAAGCTCAAGGTTGGATTTTACACATACCTAATTACCATTCTCACATCACCAAACAAAGCAAATTAAAAGCAAAAATTAGCATTTCAAGCACAGGGCACATTTGTTGTCCAGATGGCAGAAGTACATGAAACCTTATTCTGTGGACAGAATACAAAAACAAAGATTAGAATATTGTTCAAATTAGGTTCTCTCTGAACTTTAGACCTTTTTATGCCTTATTAAGTTGCTAGACTTTCTCTATAATCCCTGGTTGGATGTCCTGGAACGCTGCGGATTACTTGACCTGAGGCTTAATGAGTGACAAGTACTTTAATCATATTTGTTGCTCGCTCTTGGCTCTGACTTCATATGAGTTGACATTACTGATGCTATGAGGGCAGTTCACATAAGGCTATGGGAATAGTCTGAGGAATGTATTGAATCTTCTGTATCTGGTGGGAAACATTGATATTTGTTATTAGTTTAATATAAGTACCGTAATATGATTTTTTTTTCTAATCACTACTCACGTCAGATAAGAAAAACTTTAGTTTCTATTTTTCTGTTAGAATTAATTTGAAAACTCTGTTATATAATTTTATCAGGATTTGCCCTAATTTAATTTTGCCAAATTGGGCAAAGATTTCCGCTCTATTGACCTCAAGGATATTGTTCTCTCCTGGTTCTTCTCTTGCCTCTTTGACCGCTCCTTCATGGTATCTTTTTCCAGCTCTCTCTCTTCTTCCCCTTACTATCAGCGTTCTTTAAGGCTCGATCCTAGGTCTCTTCCTTTTCTTTGTATACACAACCCCTATTGGACAAGCCATCAGCAGATTGGGTTTCCAGTATCATCTCTATGCTGATGACACCCAATTATACACCTTTTCACCTGACAGGGCAGCACGGTGGCGCAGTGGTTAGCACTGCAGCCTTGCAGTGCTAGTGTCCTGGGTTCAAGTCCCACCACGGACAACATCTGCAAGGAGCTTGTATGTTCTCCCCGTGTTTGCGTGGGTTTCCTCTGGGCACTCTGGTTTCCTCCCACACTCCAAAGACATACTGATAGGGATTCTAGAGTGTAAGCCCCATCGGGGACAGCGATGATAGTGTGTGCAAACTGTAAAGCTCTGTGTAATATGTTAGCACTATATAAAAATAAAGATGATTAATAACCCTGATTTACTACAAAATGCCAGGGATTGTCCACTGTCTCTAACGTCATGTCCTCCCTCTATTTTGAAACGGATTGTCTCCAAAACTGAACTTCTCATGTTTTTTTTTTAACTTCTACTAACCTACCCAAAAAAATTACCTACCCAATATTCCAGCTACCTTGGGTGGTTCAACCATAACTCCCCAGCAGGACACTCACTGTTTTTTGGGTCATATTTCACACAGAACTTTCCCTTAATTCCTATATCCAATCCCTCACTCGCTCATGTTGCCTGCATCTTAAAAACTGCAAATTCTCTTACTGTCGCCCTTATTCATTTTCGTCACAACTTCTCCCTCTAACCAAACTTTCTCATCTACAAACTGTCCTGAATGTGGCAGCCAGGGTCATATTTCTGTCCAGCCACTTCACCGATGCCTCCACCTTGTGCCAGTCATTGCACCGGTTACCCATCCGCTACAGAACACAATATAAATTATCTCTCTCCTCAGTTCAGCACCGCCCTATATCTTATCCCTCATTTCTGTCTACCACCCTACCCGTGTCCTCCATTCAGCAACTGATCTAAGACTATCATCCTCCATAATCTGAACCTCGCACCTCCGTCTCCAAGACTTCCCTCGTGCTGGCCCAGTTTTCTGAAATGCACTATCCAAAACGATCTGACTAATATCTAGCCTCCATGTTTGTAAGCATGTTTTAAAAACACATCACTTTAGACAGATCTATCACCTCAACTCTCAAACCTAACTCTCCCCTGTTCTCTCCTAAACGTTAATCATAACCTGCTCCCTCCTATTCATGTGTCTCCATGTTCTCCATGCTCCCAATCGCACACAGTAACAGCACTCAGACAGATCCTGACTGATGACCGATGCAGCTTCATAACTATTATTTATTATAATGATGGCCGGACCGTACACAACCTATTGTGTCCCCCTATTTCCTTATAGATTGTCAGCTTGCGAGCAGAACGACCCTTACGGTATGTGCACACAATCAGTAAATGCTGTTGGTTGGACGCTGCATACTTCTGCAGTGTCCAACTCTCGGCGTCCCAATGTTACAGCATAGTGGATGGGATTTCAAGAAATCCCATGCCCAGTATGTGTCTAGAGATGTCTGCGGCTCACCCGCGGAGACCAACATGCGGCGCGTCTTTCCAGACCGCAGCATGTCTATTTATCTGCGAGCCTCTGCAAGATAAATTTCTCCCGTACAATGCATTGGGCACGGTAAATCCTCACAGTTCAATGAACACATGTGGAATCACCGGCGTTCAATAGCCGGCAACGCTTTGGATGCAGAGGACATGTGCTGCATCCAAAGCGCTGCCAATTCCTGATCGTGTGCACATACCCTCACGCCTCCTGTAACCGCTGAACTATGGGTTACTTAGTATTGTTTTTATTGTCCCTACTGAATTGTAAAGCGCTGCAGGAAAATGTTATACATTAAATTTCCTTAACAAAAACACAAAAATTGTTTCAATAAGTTTTAAAATGTGCATGTCAGTCTTCAACTGGGCAGAAAGCAGATTAGACAGATTTTGTTCTCTACTGAGGCACTAGAGCCATTGCGCAAAAATATTGCAACATTTTGAAAAATCACAAACGATGAATTAGCAGAAAACATCTGGATAATGAAAAGCAATGTCCACATTGTCAACAAACCAACAAACATGACAAAGACTAAGGAAGAAGAAAGTGTAAGAATGGCAAAAGCAAAAATAAAAGTGGCTAAAACTCTGACTTTTACTCTAAAAATAAAGTGCAAAGAGACTGATGAATCAGGGCTTTATTTCATTGTAATTGGTAAGAGTGCTATATTTTTTTGCATCCCTTGGTAATTACAGAGGGAACCTTCTGACAAGTTTGCCTTTAAGCTGAATTCCCACAAGGTGTGTCTTTTTTTATTAGCATGTTTCATTTATTTTTGGGGCGGTGAGGAATATATGACTATTTTTTGTGTTAATAGAAAAAATTGGAGTCCGGCTCAACAGGACTGGATTTTCCTTTTCTTTTTATTTTTCAAAAGAAAATATAGTGCATACAAAAGAACAATTTACATGGTCAACATGACCCAGTCGAAGTGTTTTGACTGCACTAGGCAGTCTTATGTGCCTTTAAATGGCTGACACAATGTTGCTGCACTTACATAGTCTTGTTTTGTTTAGCTGAGATCTGCCACTATCCCAACCCCCCCATGGTGCCAGTTTCTACTGTCCTCCACTGCCAGGGCAATCAGGGGAAGCTCTTATATGGTAGTGCAGGATGAATGCAAGACTCATAGAAACTAATCTGCAGATCAAACTCTGGGAACAATCTAATTTTATGACATATACGAGAAATTAATTTATTGCACGAAATGAATTTTGCTGCGATTTGCTGAGAGGCCCTAATGCATTTTGTATCCCTCATGTGGGAATACCCCAGCCCCAAACAGGGGACACTCTCTCTGATTTATAGACCTTTTTATTGGTTTCATTTTTTCCTCGTTTGGGAAATGTTACTGCTTTATTTTCCATCTCTGAGCCGATCGCATGAGTCACTGTAACCTCTTTAGTGCCCCATTATGTGCCTGCCTGGAGCTCATTGTAGAAGGATCTCACAGCAGAGTTTAATTTATAGTCTTCTGGCAAATTGATATCTCCCAAATTTTTTATAGTTTATTATTATCTTAAAAGAAAAATATAGCCATGGGCCAGATAGTGAGGTAAGAGCTTGCAGTGTGAGCTTTCACCTGTCATATGCTTTATAATGAGCCTGGCATGTAGATGGTCGCTGCGGGCTATAAATTGTACAAGTGTGATTTCTAGCCCGCCAACTTCTGATTGTTGTGCCAAGCGCTGTGTCAGTGTTTTCTATTGCGATTGTTTTAGCCAACACTTTTCCAAATGATCTTGTAGGGGACAGCCTATTTTAGCCGGTGCATTTGTAATAGTGAGAGTCTATTTTATTACGCCAGTTTTGTCACTCACTCTCATTCCCAAGTCTCAAAACTATTAGTTATTATATTAAATGTTTCAAGAGCTCATTCCTCCTGCTTATTCTTAATGGACCGTTTAGTGTCAATAGCTTTAAGCAGATAACGGCACTTGGCCTTCTCGTTTGCCCAATTTCCCATCTGCTGTTAAGCATTTAAGTGCTTTGATCCCAGTCTTTATTAGATGGCTCATTTACATGCATTATTTACACAATGTCCAGCCAATTACTTAATCCAGCTCGTTACGTCTCTCCGATCCGTCATTTATTGTGCATAGCTTCTTTTTTTTACATACTTGCTGTGCTTGGTTGTGTAAATTAACAACCATTTCTTTTTTTCTGATTCAAATTGAAGAAAAAATAATGTCAGAGCCATTGTTCTGAAAAAAAATAATTTAGGCATCATTTGGGAGAATATTACATTTGGGAGAATATTACACAAGTGACAGTTTTTATGCCCTGTGGCTCTGAACTTTTTTAAAAACATAGGCCCTTGTTCATCAATTGCGTGTTCCTGTTTTTAATATATTTTCTGTCTTCTCGTCTAGGTTTTGCTGACGCACTTTGTGCCTAATTCATCAAAATTGAGCATAGTATTTGTTGAACTTGGTGCTAACCACAAGTTTGTTTTTTTTCTTTTATATTTCTTTTTTTTCTACTTTTAGTTAGCTCTAAAATAACGCATGCCAGTCTTTGACTGCGCTAAAAAAATTGACAGGTTTTGTATTCCACTATGGTGTTGGAGTGCCTTTGTGCAAACGATGAATTACTCAAAAACATCTGGATAATTACAACTGTAGTTTCTTTATTCAGCAAACCCCCCAAAATGTTGAGGGATGAAGAAGTATTATAAAAATGACACAAACATCATAATGATTTGGTGCAAAAATAAAAATGCCTAAAACTAAAATAACTCCAAAAACAAGATGCAAAATGTGTCATCAGAAAAAGCAACAAGAAAAACAGTGCTTACCCGATCCTTCTTTCACGACATCTTGAAAGAAGGATCAGGTGAGTGCTATTTTTCTTGTTATTTTTTCCAATATAATACATGTTCTTTATGCATGCACCACCCAGAAGAGATCTGTTGGTTTGGGTTGCAATAACACACAGAAAAAAATGACTTAGTGCCTGGAATAACCCTTCTTTTTTTTTTTTAGATAAAAATGTGTCTGTCATGATCCAAACCGGGTTTTGACTCCTGTCTTCCCCTTTTCCTGGTATGGTCATATCAGGGATTAACTTCTCTCAGCCTTAGTCTGGGTTCAGATTTGCTATTTATCTTCGCTGTGTCCTGCAGACCATGTTAGTTGTAGTTCTGTCTATGGTGGTAGTAGCTGACTCTGTTACACCCTGACTTGTCCTGCTGTTATTCCTGACTCTACCCGTGTCTGTGTTATACCCTGCTCCCTGTCCTGTCTCTGTGTGTCTCCTTTCTGTCTGGACTTCTTGGCATTTGAACTTGGCTTGGACCCTGACCTGCTTTTGTCTCTTGTCTTTGGCATATCCGCTCCTGACCATTCCTGATCCCCTGGCTTGTCTGTGACCCTGAGTTTGCTTATTCTTTTGGCACTGTTTACAGTCTTGGATTTGACCCGGCTTGTTAGACTTGCCTGCTGCCACCTGATGGTAGCTTCTCTGCTGCACGGTAGGTCTGCTTCATCTGTGTGCATGACCTCTCTCTACTCTATCACCACCTAGCGGAGCTAGCTTCTACCTGCATTGCAGCAGCGTGATAGTCTCATCAGAAAGACTGTTAGTTTTTATGCTTCTCTTGGTCATTGTCGTGTGAACCTGCTGGTACATAATGTGGAAGAGCCACACTACATTGTGGTACAGTAAAAGGTAAGTTTACACTCGGCAGATCTAGTGACTGATTTGTGGGACATATTTGCTTTTGCAAAAATGTTAGTGTAGTGCCCCCACTGCCGCAGGGCCGAGGGGTACCCGGTACCGGGCCTCTGAGTGTCTGCTCCGGGGTTGTCACGGTGGCTAGGCCCCGGTCCGTGACCCTGCCGAGGGGCGTACAGTATCTCATAGGTGTGGATGGTAGTGGTGGTGCGGTTGTGGGGTGCAGGTCGCGGTAAATAACGAGGACACCAGGTTGCAGTCTCTTTACCTCTTTACTGAAGATCTCTGGGTCCTCAGTCCGGAATCCGGATAACCAGGCTGCGCAAGTCCGGCCGGTCCAATGGCACCTCCAGAGTTCTCTTCACAGGTGGAAATCTGTGCCTTCCTTCTAGCGCTATGTGTTGTGGTCCTTCCCTGCTGTGCTTACAGAAAGTCCCCACAACTGTTGTGTCTGTTTCTTAAGTTCCCTCACAACTCGATTAGATGATGTTCTGCTAATCCTCCGTCCCTCCCTGGTGTTCTGGTTGGGACGGCACCCGTTTGACGGGTAGGCTCGGAGCTCTTCCGGGACCCTAGAGTCGCCCCTCTCCACAAGTTGCCCCCCAAGACTGCATAGGTGATTTAAGTTAGACAGCCCGCCTTAGACTGACTGTCCTGCCGCTGTTTAGAGTATTGCTTGAAGCTGGATGTTGAAATACTCTCTCGGCGTTCCGGCCACCGGTAGTGCGCCTCAGTAGGGTGTTGCTTCGGTCTTACAGCACGACCCCTACTGGTATTTCTCCTTTTGCTTGATCTCGTTTCTCACTCAGCACAATCTATCTCGCTTCTCGTCCTTCCTTGGGCACCGCCGCTATCCTGAGCAGGCACGGTCCCGTTACGTTCGTTCAAGTTGCCAAGCCTCTGTCAGGATCCCACCCCTGACAGAGACCCTACTGTATCTTCCCCACAACACCCTCTGCCACAAGGTGTTGCCTGGTTCCAACCCAGTCAGCTTTCTCCTCTAACTTCCTGCCTGACCCCCAGTTTACCCACTATGGTGGGGAGTGGCCTAGTGAATAGAACCCTTAGCTCCCCCCGGAGGCCCGGCTGTGAAATGTATTGGTGTCTGTGATACCTGATCAGATGAACTCCTTCAGTGCGATCAGACGCACCATAGCTCCCCATAGTGGCGGAGACACAGTACTGCAACGACCAGGACTCTGGGGCGCTGCACTCCCCCCTGGTTAAACACAGTACTCCGGGACTGAGAAGAAAACAACAATACAAGTTAGCAAAAAGACATACAGTTTTGTTGAGTGCAATAACAATAAGTATACTTAAACAGAGCTTCCCTTTATGGGAGGTGAGAACACTTGAACGTTGCAAACATGGTTAGATATCATAGCAACATGCTATAATTAACTTTTCTTACCCAACCGGGTATTCTACTAAGTGCAAAATTGTTGAACAATAATTTAACGTTGCCTTTAAGGACATACACTCTGAATCCACTAAAGACCTTCTTATAATCACATTATAAGGCAATTTAACTTTTTCATTCTCCTTCTTTAAATCTGCAGGACCGCCTGTCCTAACGGCACCAGACCTACTGCCTCTCCTTTCTATTACAGGACCGCCCCGTTCAGCCCGGGCCTACTGCCTTTTCAACTACTATACACAGTATAGAGCATAACATTACTTTCAGTTTAAGAGCACCGAGCCATTTTTTTACATGACTCCTCTGAGGACTCAGGGTTCACCTTCTATCCCCATTATCTATCAACATTATAAAAAAAAACAATTTCTATTGAACATTAAACCTTCTCATTATCTTTCTCATTAACATGCATGCTGGACACCACGTCTACCCCCACGGGCCCACTGCATCCTTCTTCTCGCTTTCACTTTCTTTCAGGGAACATCATCAGCATTTCTTTACAATTAACTAGTTGGATACATATAACTTTCTCATATAAACATCATCATCACTTTCTTTCATCAAACATTATTGCTATCTCTTAGCCTTTAAAGCAATATCACTCTTTAAGTGCAACAAATGTACATCCCCTTTAAGAGGGAACCAAGTCTCTATGAGGTAGCATATCTTCTCAAGCTACCAGTCCGTACTCGGCAAAAGGTTCCAGTGTGGGATCTTCTTAAAGAGTCCTTTTTGAAGTAAAACCAGTAGGGAGCACCTTTAATAAGGTGCTAACTATGTACAAAAAGTTTGTATCATGCACTGTTCATGATTGCGGCAGTTCTGAAAACTTGTGCAAAAACTTAGAAAAACAAACAAAACAATAGGGATCCCGGGTCAACAAAAGGATCCCCTTAAGAGTTAACCCTGGACGGGTCTTGCAGCAACATAAGGAAACGAACAAGCAGTTAAAGAACTATTTACATATTCAGATTACGGAAACATTTACTCAAACCACCCAGGAGGCAGCACCGGCGGGGGCAACCCCTTTGGGTATTGCGAGCCGCCTGGTACTGCATAAGGGGGTCTGTCGTCCCATCTGGGGGTCTGTGTACCCACAGTCTTCGGTCCTTGGGCAGTAGTCACGCGGGCCACCTGAGGAGGTGCCTGCGTGGCCACGACAGCGGTGGAGGTCATGACGCGGCAAGTCGTGGTCTTCACAATTGTGCCTGTTGGGGTGACCACGGTGGTCTCAGTGGTAATCGTGGGCCGGCCACAAGGGGGCACCCTGGCCACGGGGGACAACTTTTCAGACACCCTAGGCAAGGGGGTCATGGAACTGTGCCTCTTGTGGACGTTCAGGGCAAACCACCCCTTCTCCCCAAGGTGCCGGGTGTAAACGACATCATCCCCTGGATAAAGATCCCGGCCTGGGTGGCCCTCTCTAAGATGCGACTCTACATCCCGCCGGTTAACAAAAACTTCGGCATATAGACCCGGCTCTTTTATAAAGCCCCAGCCTCCACGGAGCTTAAAGTCAATGAAGGTGCCCTGCCTGCGTGGGGCCTGCTGGACAGTGGGATCCTTGCGGGCCCGGTCCTTGACCGCCAAGTCTTTTTGATGGTGGGCCTCCAGCCCGGCCTGGTATGTCTTCTCCTCCTCTTTCCACTGTTGTTCTAGCTGGACCCGGTATTCCTCCCAGCTTAGGGCCTGTACCATCTCTCCCTCTTGGGTCTTCACCCCGGGGAACCCCATAAGGTCAGATCCTGGGTTCACCCAGCGACACACTGTGCGCTCTGCACGGACTTCACACAGCAGGGTGGTTGGCGCGATCGGGGCCTTCATTCGGTGTTCCATGCCCGTGGCCTCCTCCCAGGGTAACAGGCGTTGGAGTCTATGGGTCCCGGGGAGAGGGGGTGCCGCAACGGAGCCTACTAGTAAGCCCTCGGCCGGTGGGACGGGGTCAGCGGACTCACCAGCTGATGCAGGGGCTTCCTCCGCGGCAGATTCTTCCAGCGGTGTCGGCGAGGATCTCAGCGGTTGCTCCGGTAACGGTGCAGGATCCGACGCCTGAGGACCTTCTTCCGGCGCTGCCTGGTGTGGAGCCTGGGCCTTCATGTTCAGTTGGAGGAGCTGGTCGATCAGGCTCTCCATCTCGACCCGCAGAAGTTCGGTGCTGTCCATGGCGAACGGGCTGCTGTGCTCATCCGGGTAGCTGGGGGAGACTTCCACTTCAACCCCACTGTCGGGTTCGGAGCTGCTGGCCATAGCGTCCTCCACGTGGGTCACTTCCTGGTCTTTTTCCCGCTCTCTCCTTCGTGGGCGGTGTCGTTTTCTCGGTCTCCGCCCTCCATTGAGGATTAGGAGGCGGATCTCTGCTGCTGATGGACACGTCCTCACGGTGCAGAAATATTTAGACTGGGCGGCCATTGTTATTCGCGCTCTCCAGCTTGCCTACGCCCACTCCACGCCCCTCTTCTTCTCCGGCACTCTCCTCAGCGCTGTAATGGCGGCAGATTTTGGCGGTAAATGGCGCAGCACACAGTCTTTGCAATAAAGTACAGTCCAAGCACAATAACTCACAGTTCCAAGGCACACATGACCTGATTCTTCAGGCTTAAGTAGATCCTGTTCGTGACGCCAAGTTGTAGCGCCCCCACTGCCGCAGGGCCGAGGGGTACCCGGTACCGGGCCTCTGAGTCTCTGCTCCGGGGTTGTCACGGTGGCTAGGCCCCGGTCCGTGACCCTGCCGAGGGGCGTACAGTATCTGATAGGTGTGGATGGTAGTGGTGGTGCAGTTGTGGGGTGCAGGTCGCGGTAAATAACGAGGACACCAGGTTGCAGTCTCTTTACCTCTTTACTGAAGATCTCTGGGTCCTCAGTCCGGAATCCGGATAACCAGGCTGCGCAAGTCCGGCCGGTCCAATGGCACCTCCAGAGTTCTCTTCACAGGTGGAAATCTGTGCCTTCCTTCTAGCGCTATGTGTTGTGGTCCTTCCCTGCTGTGCTTACAGAAAGTCCCCACAACTGTTGTGTCTGTTTCTTAAGTTCCCTCACAACTCGATTAGATGATGTTCTGCTAATCTTCCGTCCCTCCCTGGTGTTCTGGTTGGGACGGCACCCGTTTGACGGGTAGGCTCGGAGCTCTTCCGGGACCCTAGAGTCGCCCCTCTCCACAAGTTGCCCCCCAAGACTGCATAGGTGATTTAAGTTAGACAGCCCGCCTTAGACTGACTGTCCTGCCGCTGTTTAGAGTATTGCTTGAAGCTGGATGTTGAAATACTCTCTCGGCGTTCCGGCCACCGGTAGTGCGCCTCAGTAGGGTGTTGCTTCGGTCTTACAGCACGACCCCTACTGGTATTTCTCCTTTTGCTTGATCTCGTTTCTCACTCAGCACAATCTATCTCGCTTCTCGTCCTTCCTTGGGCACCGCCGCTATCCTGAGCAGGCACGGTCCCGTTACGTTCGTTCAAGTTGCCAAGCCTCTGTCAGGATCCCACCCCTGACAGAGACCCTACTGTATCTTCCCCACAACACCCTCTGCCACAAGGTGTTGCCTGGTTCCAACCCAGTCAGCTCTCTCCTCTAACTTCCTGCCTGACCCCCAGTTTACCCACTATGGTGGGGAGTGGCCTAGTGAATAGAACCCTTAGCTCCCCCCGGAGGCCCGGCTGTGAAATGTATTGGTGTCTGTGATACCTGATCAGATGAACTCCTTCAGTGCCATCAGACGCACCATAGCTCCCCATAGTGGCGGAGCCACAGTACTGCAACGACCAGGACTCTGGGGCGCTGCATTAGCATCATATCTTCTGCATGTAAATTCACCCACAGATGTTAAACTTGGTTGGAAGATGTTTATTATGGGCATCATCGAATCCCTAGAGCTTCAAATCCACAGTCAGCTCTTGATAACATCGTCTTTATTTGCCGGATACATGAAGATAGAAAATATATTTTATTTCTGTATAAACAAATACTCCTCTGGCTCACGTATATTGTAAGCCCGAAAGATGTAGATTGGGGTCACTGTATAACAGAGCAAGTAAGTTTGGTAAAAACTGCAGCCAACAAATGTTTTTCAGAATAAATATATCTAGCAATAAGTGGTGGAGAATGCAAGCAGCCTTCACAGATCAGCTCACAGCATCTCGCGTACAAAGCCATAAACAACCTCTGCATCTGATTTAGTATTTCAGACTTGTTTTGATTTGTTTTGAAGAAAGGCTCCAAATTCTGGACTGAAACTCCAAGCCCTGGAAATGCAGAAATGACAACTTTCTCACTATTTTCATCCAGCATATGATGCATCAGTACCATGCCAAGCATGAGCCAATCGGAAGAAAAAGACGTAGAGTCTTAACTGCTGCTTGCCTGGAAAACCACAGTGCGCACAGTATTCCTGCACATGCAATTTCTAAGTCACCTCGGTGGCTACAAATTTTATAAAAGTATTCGTTGCAGCGATGGCAGCTTCCTCCAGAGATATCAGTTCACAAAGTCATCCCATTGTTTCATGATGCATAATGCATGGCTGCTCCCAAGGGTACACAGTGACCGCTAATCAACCATAGACTGGGTACAGCCAGTTTTCATATTCTTCTGTCTACCAGGATTATGAGCAAGGAATTATTCTCACAATGCTTTGATATCGTATGGCAGCATCTGATCTTGCTTAGTTTGTTTGTTTCTGATCCATCTTGAACTCGAAAGGCATTTCCTTTTGGGCTCCTTGTCATAGAGATACTTTAATGTACCCTTACTGTTACTGGCCCAGTATAATGGATTTTTATCCCACATCTTGGCAGCATCATGGTATATGTCCTGATTATGATATATCATGATATATATTACATTCACTGTTATGTATGATATACGTAAAACTGAGCAATTCTGTAAAATATTCTGTAGTATTAGTATTCAGTCATGGCTGAAATTGTTGGCAGAAAATGAAGTATTTCTCCCAGAAAACTATTACAATTGCACATGTTTTGTTATACACATGTTTATTTCCTTTGTGTGTATTTCAACACAATAAAAAAAGAGAAAAAAGATAAATCGGACATAACTTCAAACAAAACCCCAAAAACGAGCCTGGCAAAATTGTTGGCACCTTTCAAAAATTGAGGGTAAACAACATTTGTTTGAAGCATGTGATACTTGTTCAAACTCACCTGTGGCAAGTAACAGGTGTGGGCAAAATGAAAATCACACCTGAAACCAGATAAAAAGAGAAGTTGACTGTCACGGTACTGTTGTAGGATATCCCGGGGCTACGGGCTCCTTCACTATCCCTAAAGCTAGGGTCCCTGCTCTTTGGATTACTTCTGATGATGAAGACACAGGGGCCACGTGCCTTACTGAGCACTTAAGTCAGCCTTTATCTGTCCCCTCCCCCACCCAGGGAAGAGGGAAATGTACTGTATTCGAATACACAAACCATTATTATTGCACTAAGCGCCCATTTAATGTTAGGATCAACGAACATTTGAGAAATATTAGGAAGAAGTTCTCTGGCCACCTATTGTCTAAGCATTATGGAGAGCATCACAATGGGTTAATTAATGGTACGATAATTACAGGCCTGGAGATAATAAAAAAAGACTGGCGAAAAGGGGATTTTATTAAAAAAATGTCTAGAGCGGAGAGCAGTTGTATTTTTAATTTGGACTCATTAAAGCCATCGGGTTTAAATAGTGAAATTGAGTTGTTCGCGTTTATTTAAAATATCTACCTCCAACCTCGCCTTATTGCAGCGAAGGTAACAGTTAGTATATAAAGCAGCTGTCTTTGTTCAAGGATCATCCCTGATGAAGGAGACCGCGATCTCCGAAACGCGTTGGATTTGGTCCTAAGAGCGCCTCATACTCCTGCTGATCACGTGACATTCTATGTCACTCAAGGTCCTGCTAGCCGGACGCGGCATTGCACTCCTTGATCACGGAGCTCGGTGAGTCCGTGCAACACCGGGAAGGAGGCTAGGGGAACATTTGTTACCGGCTGGGACAACGTTCCTGAAGATTTGCTGTTTCCGAAGCTGCCGCAGTGTGTGTTTTCACACACCAACTACTACATGAATCGAAGGAGGATAGGAAGAAGATTTTAGTGACTTCACCCCGGACTCCAATACCACCTTAAAAATAAGGTAAAAAAACCTTTAATTTGCTATCTGGAGTATATTTATGTGCATGAATAACCAAACTTAGAAAAATCCGCATTGCACTTAGTGGACTTTAATCCGCAGGCTGTATTTACAACAAATCCTGTTTTTAGGGGATTGATATATGTTTTTATACAAAAAAAAAAACACATTTTTTACAAAGGGCATGTATAGGCGCAAACTTTTTTCTTGATTTGCTTGACTTCTGACAACTTTGTGGTGTTGCCCTGTTTGCAGCCGAATACTCCCAATACCTCTCCTGGCACTTGCGCCTACCTATACACATTTGTATGTTTCTTTAGGTGTTTATCCACTCTTTTGGGAGGCAGCAGTGCTTTTTTTCACTATGATTGACCTATGGACAGACAGAAGGGATAGGATCCAAACTATCCATAAGTTCTTTAATTTATCCCATCAACAAGCTCCAGGTAAATCTAAGGATGCTAATATTGAGAAGATCGTAGACTCATTAAAAATATTGGAACAATGTCTCTTAAAGGAGATTAGAGATCTATGGGAAGTGGCTACACTAGAGCGTTATTTAGCCCATGATTGCGTCCCAAAAGGACTTCAAGTATATAAATCTCTATCTGGTGATTTAGCCGATTCAAGTATCACTGCTTTATTGGGATGTAATGTTCAAAGATTTCTCTAAACGTACAGTTTTATTTATTATCGAAAAGAGGAAAAAACAACTATTAGAAAGTAAGACACAAATTTCTAAACTATTCCACGAAATTATACCATACCAATCACACCCAGATATTGTACATCTCTCTACCAATATTCAAAAAAGAATCCATCAAAAGGAAAAAGAAATCATTGAAAAAAAAGTTGTAAATTTGGTAGAGCTGCTATACCAGAAAATCATGTCGAAAATTCACCCATGAGGGAATCGCAATTTGAGATTATTGATGAAATCACGGGGAGTCCGACATCTATTACTCTCTCCGATGATAGATTCTCTATTCACCCTGTGTCATAGGAGGAATCATTTTCCCTAGATTATAATTAGTGTTGAGCGATACCTTCTGATATTTGAAAGTATCGGTATCGGATTGGATCGGCCGATATCCAAAAAATATCGGATATCGCTGATACCGATACCCGATACCAATACAAGTCAATGGGACACAAATATCGGAAGCTATCCTGGATGGTTCCCAGGGTCTGAAGGAGAGGAAACTCTCCTTCAGGCCCTGGGATCCATATTCATGTAAAAAATAAAGAATAAAAATAAAAAATATGGATATACTCACCCTCGGACGGCCCCTGGCTGTCACCGCTGCAAGCGTCTGCCTCCGTTCCTAAGAATGCAGAGTGAAGGACCTTCGATGACGTCGCGGTCACGTGAACGGTCACATGAGTGGTCACACGACCAATCACAAGACCGCGTCGTCATCGCAGGTCCTACACTCACTGCATTCTTAGGAACGGAGGCTGCCGGTTGCACCGCTGAGAGCCAGGGGCCGTCGGTGGGTGAGTATATCCATATTTTTTATTCTTTATTTTTTACATGAATATGGATCCCGATTCCGATTTCCGATAACGCAAAAATATCGGAACTCGGTATCGGAATTCCGATACAGCGAATATCGGCCGATACCCGATATTTGCAGTATCGGAATGCTCAACACTAATTATAATACTACCAATAATGCAGTGGTAAATGAGACTAACATTCCCACTGGGACTTCTAAAGATCATGAAAATTCTCTAACATCAATTGCCAATTACTCCACTTAATGCACAAAATAGGTTTCAATGCCTGAGAGAATTAGACGAATTGCCATCAACTAATAATATGAGTGAAAATAATCTAGCACTAAAACCCAATACTATGATTGAAAGGAAGAAACAAGTTAAAAAAAGACAGAGCAGTGTTCCGTTTTTTCAGGCGGTCCCAAAAAGAAACGCAGGAGGGGCTGCCGAGGGGGGAAATTCGCCAAAAAAAATAGAAAAAAGCAGAAAGAATTAAATAAGGAGGAACAACAAAGAATTTTTAATTTGAGTAAGCATATTCTAAGTCAAAATGAGATCAACCTCCTGAATAAAGGATTGAAATTTGCCCCAGCCACCAGGTTTAATAAATTCCAAGCATTCATTGATATTAAATTATTCATGAGAAAACTGGCCCTGAAAAAACATTTCCAAAAAAAGAACGCAGTTATGTCTAATTATTCAGAGAATGAGGTTCAACAGTATTCACATACCACTCTACGTAATAAATCTACTTTCAATCCTCCTAATGAATACTCTGAGTCTTTTGAAGCTTTTCAGAAAAATGTTATTAAGGATATTCAGAAGATTAGTGAGAAAAAATGTTCAAATATCAGATATAACTTAAGTTTGGATGAACGAAAAGCTATAAAACAACTACAGGAAAATAAAGAGATAGTCATCCGTCCGGCGGACAAGGGAGGGGGAATTGTGATTATAAATACGTCAGATTACCATAAAGAAGCTATGTGGTTGCTGGGTGATTGACGTACCTATAGAAAACTGAAAAGTGACCCTGCGTCAAGTTATATTAAAGAAATGCAGTCATTACTGAAAAAGGGTCTCAGCATGGGTATACTCAACAAACATGAGTTTGAATTTATGAACACTACACAACCCAGGATGGCCATTTTTTACTACTTACCAAAAGTACACAAGAATATAGAAAATCCTCCAGGTCGCCCAATAATCTCGGGTATACAATGTTTGACAGCAAATATGTCCAAATATGTGGACACTCATTTACAAGGTCTAGTACCCCTACTACCATCATATTTAAAACACAGTGCACATATCTTAGGGATTTTGAGTAAAATTCAGTGGCATGAACATTATATCCTGGGTACACTAGATGTTACATCTCTTTACTCTGTTATTCAGCATACAAAAGGGTGTGAAGCAGCTCAGTATTTTTTAAATAAAGCGGGTGCTATCCCTAATGAACAAGTACAGTTTATTTTAGACTGTATCCAATTTATTTTAATCCACAATTATTTTCAATTTGAGGAGAACTACTACTCCCAGCAATGGGGTACTGCCATGGGGACCAGGTTCTCGCCCAGCTACGCCAACCTCTATGTTGGCAAATGGGAGGAGTCTGCTATCCTTGGAGGTGGCGGGCTGCAAGAGAACCTGGTCCTCTGGCATAGATTTATTGATGATATTATTTTTATATGGTCAGGTGGCCCAGAATCCTTGGGAAATTTTTTAGATGATATTATTAAAAATATGTATTTTTTTTAATTTTACTGCAACGACTAGCACTGAGACTATTAATTTTTTGGACTTAAAATTTTTTATACAGGAGGGCACCATTCACACTTGCACTTATTTTAAACCAACTGACTTGAATAATTATATATCTAAGAACAGTTGCCATCTCCCCAATTTAAACGTACCAAAGAGTCAGTGCACACGTGCATATAGAAACTGCTCACGCTCTCAAGACTTCATAAGAGTGGCAGACCTATTGACTACTAATTTCATCACTAAAGGATACGATGACGCCTGTCTTTTAAACACAAGACAGGCGGCATCAAGCAAGCCCCATGAAGAACTTTTGAAAAGTACCAGAAATGTTAAAAAAGATTGTGATGTTATGAATGACATCCCTATTATTATTCAATACAATTCTAATGTGCATATTTTCAAGAAAATTGTTAAGAGACACTGGGGTTTACTCAAAGAGGATAAAATAATTGGCAATAAAATTCCTGTGAACCCCAGATTTATTTTTAGAAAAACCCAGAATGTTGGGAACTTAATAGCCCCTTCAATACATGTTTACAACCAAAAAGGAAAATTCACCTCCCTTACTGGGAGAAAAACTTCCGTTTTTTTCCCTTGCTGTTATTGTAAAATATGCAAATTATTAAAAACACCAAAACAGCAATTTATTCCAAGTGGGACAAAGGACTTTAAAATTCGTGATGTCATTACTTGCAATACTGCTGGGGTGATCTATGCTTTAAAATGCCCATGCAGTAAAATTTATGTGGGACGCACTAAGCGCCCACTTAATGTTAGGATCAACGAACATTTGAGAAATATTAGGAAGAAGTTCGCTGGCCACCCATTGTCTAAGCATTATGGAGAGCATCACAATGGGTTAATTAATGGTACGATAATTACAGGCCTGGAGATAATAAAAAAAAGACTGGTGAAAAGGAGGGGATTTTATTTAAAAAAATGTCTAGAGTGGAGAGCAGTAGGATTTTTAATTTGGACTCATTAAAGCCATCGGGTTTGAATAGTGAAATTGAGTTGTTCACGTTTATTTAAAATATCTACCTCCAACCTCGCCTTATTGCAGCGAAGGTAACAGTTAGTATATAAAGCAGCTGTGTTTGCTCATGGACCATCCCTGATGAAGGAGACCGCGATCTCCGAAACACGTTAAATTTGGTCCTGACAGCGCCTCGTACTCCTGCTGATCACGTGACATTCTACGTCACTCAAGGTCCTGCTAGCCGGACGCGGCATTGCACTCCTTGATCACGGAGCTCGGTGAGTCCGTGCAACACCGGGAAGGAGGCTAGGGGAATGTTTGTTACCGGCCGGGACAAAGTTCCTGAAGATTTGCTGTTTCCGAAGCATGCCGCAGTGTGTGTTTTCACACACCAACTACTACATGAATCGAAGGAGGATAGGAAGAAGATTTTAGTGACTTCACCCCGGACTCCAATACCACCTTAAAATTAAGGTAAAAAAAACCTTTCATTTGCTATCTGGAGTATATGTATGTGCATGAATAACCAAACTTAGAAAAATTCGCATTGCACTTAGTGGACTTTAATCCGCAGGCTGTATTTACAACAAATCCTGTTTTTAGGGGATTGATATATGTTTTTATACAAATAATTTTTCTTTACAAAGGGCATGTATAGGCGCAAACTTTTTTCTTGATTTGCTTGACTTCTGACAACTTTGTGGTGTTGCCCTGTTTGCAGCCGAATACTCCCAATACCTCTCCTGGCACTTGCGCCTACCTATACACATTTATAAAAAAAAATTCTCATTAATGTATACTCTGCACCCCATCTTGACTGAAAAAAAACTGAAATGTAGAAATTTTTGCATATTTATAAAAAAAACTGAAATATCACATGGTCATAAGTATTTAGACCATAGCCTTGTGATCCTCCTTGAGATGGTTCTTCTCCTTCATTGGAGTCCAGCTGTGTTTAAATTAAACTGATAGTACTTGATTTGGAAAGGCGCACACCTGTCTATATAAGACCTCACAGATCACAGTGCATGTCAGACCAAATGAGAATCATGAGGTCAACGGAACTGTCCATGGAGCTCAGAGACAGAAATGTAGCAAGGCACAAATCTGTCCAATGTTACAAAATAATTTCTGCAGTATTCAAGGTTCGTAAGAGCACAGTGGCCTCATAATCCTTAAATGGAAGAAGTTTGGGACACCAGAAGTCTTCCTAGACCTGGCCGTCCAGCCAAACTGAGCAATCGTGGGAGAAGAGCCTTGGTGAGAGAGGTAAAGAACCACCCCAAGATCACTGTGGCTGAGCTCCAGAGATGCAGTAGGGAAATGGGAGAAAGTTCCACAAAAACAACTATCACTGCAGCCCTCCACCAGTCAGGCCTTTATGGCAGAGTGGCCCGACAGAAGCCTCTCCTCAGTGCAAGACATAGACATGGCCGAAGGTTCACCTTCCAACAAGACAATGACCCCTAAGCACACAGCTAAAATAACAAAGGAGTGGCTTCAGAACAACTCTGTGACCATTCTTGACTGACCCAGCCAGAGCCCTGACCTAAACCCAATTGAGCATCTTTGGAGAAACCTGAAAATGGCATCCACCAACGTTCACCATCCAACCTGACGGAACTGGAGAGGATCTGCAAGGAAGAATGGCCGAGGATCCCCAAATCCAGGGGGGGGGGGAACGTGTGGCATCACTCCCAAGAAGACTCATGGCTGTACTAGCTCAAATGGTGCTTCTACTCCATACTGAGCAAAGCGGCTGAAGACTTATGGCCATGGGATATTTCAGTTTTTTCTTTTTTAATTAATATGCAAAAATTTATACATTTGTTTTTTTTCAGTTAAGATGGTGTGCAGATTGTACCTAAATGAGAAAAAAATGAACTTTGAATTTAACAAATAGCTGCAATGAAACAAAAGAGTGAAAAATTTAAAGGGGTCTGAATATTTTCCATACCCACTGTATACACAGAAAATTCACCAAGCAACAGTCTTCAAGACAACACTCCACAATGCCTCCTCAAACAAATAACACCTCCAACTCCAGAACCAGGCAGTATGAAACTAACACTGGCAATACCTGATTGCCAGAGGTGAGTATATGTAGCAGATGGGAGTGGCGAACACTGAACAATTGAAACCATCAAAGCAAAAAATCTCCAGGAGCTCTCAACTGAACAGATTAACCCCTGCACTGCTACCAGAAATCTGCAATGCTACCAGAAACCTGCACTCTTTAATATGATCGTGAAGTGCTTCTAATCAGTGCAGGAATATGTGAACTTATACACTGCAGTCTTCTGGCCCCTCTCTGTCTTGGTGAACCCGTGACATTGACTCAGTATTTACATTTTGTGTGCCATACTAAGCATGGAGAACAGAAAGGAGAACCAACATTAATAAAAAATATTAACAATCTCAAGGTTACAAGTTCATCTCTAGAGATCTTGATGACCCTTTGTCCACAATGCACATAATCAAATTTATAGCCCATGACACTGTTGCGAATCTCCCTGGAAAGGGACGGTTAAGAAAAATTTGTGAAAGGTTGCAACGCAGGATAGTCGGATGGTGGATAAGCAGCCCCAATTAAGTTCCAAAGAAATTCAAGCTGTCCTGCAGCTCGGGGGGCATCAGTGTCAGCAACAACTATCTGTCAACATTTGAATTAAACAAAATCGTATGGCAAGAGACCCAGGAGGGACCCCACTGCTGACAAAGACATATAAAAGCAGACTGCTGTTTGCCAAACTGTATGTGAATAAGCCAGAAACCTTCTTGGAAAACATCATGTGGGCAGATGAGACCAAGATAGAGCTTAAAGTTTTTTGGTAAAGCACATCACTACTGTTTGCTGAAAATGGAATGAGGACTACAAAGAAAATAACCCAGTAACTACAGTCAAACATGGTGGAGGTTCAAAGATATTTTGGGGTTGTTTTGCTGCCTCTGGAACTAGGTGCATTGATTGTGTGCAAGGCATCATATAATCTGAAGATTACCAAAGTATTTGAGGGAGCAATGTTGTCCAGTGTTATAAAGCTGGGTTTGCGTCCTAAGTCATGGGTCTTTCAGCAGGACAATGATCCCAAACATGGTTTAAGAAGCACCCAAAAAATGGATTGAAACAAAACCCTGGAGAGTTCTGAAGTGGCAGCAATGATTCTGGATCTAAATCCCATTGATCACCTGTGGAGAGATCTTAATATTTTTGACACCTTGAGCAGTTTGCAAAAGAAAAGTGCTCCAAAATTCCAGCTCAGAGGTGTGTGTTAGAAGATTGTTGATGGTTATAGGAAGCGATTGATTGCAGTTATTTATTCCAAAGGGCATGGAACCAAATATTAAGTGGAGGGTGTCAACAATTTTGGTTGGCCTATATTTGGGTTTCTGTGTGAAATCATGTCGTATTTACCTTTATTTTTCTATGCTTTTTTGTGTTGTTTCAATGCATGCAAATTAAATAAACTTGAGTATAACAAAATGTGTAATTGCAATAATTTTGTGGGAGAAATACTTTATATTTGGAGCAATTTCAAGTTTGCCAACAATTTTGACCATGACTTTAGATGTTATAACTCAAACAGTACATTGAGAGTTTTTATATGTTTTCCTCTTATGCTCAAGTACGCAGATAAAATAAAAGAGGGACTAAGCATTTAGTGAGCAACCAACAATGCCCCAGACAGAAACGTTCCTTTTATGAACCTCTGGAGTTGTGAATTCTTGTGGTTTCACATGCTTATCTTGCTGCCGTCTATAAAAATTTACTAGGCGACTTTCTTAGAGACCCAGGGAACATTGTACTAACCATTTTAAATTACAGATTTGCTTGCTAAATATACTGCACCTTAAAATAGAGGACAATCTCACATTAAATTATAGTGTATATAGGATATATACTGTGTATCTACATTCAAATCATTCTGGTAGAAATATGCCTCTTATTACTTCAAGGGTTTGTCCAGTTTAGAAAACTCATTCATAGGCGCGGTTAGGGAATTTTAAGACAATAAATGGATCCTGATGTTTTGGCCAGAGTAGACAGGAGTCCTAAAGAATGTTTCTTGCTCTGGAAGACCTATCCTGCATTACACTTAAGGCACCCATACACATTAGATGAATGTTAACCTAGCAATGCTTCAGATAATCGTTCGGTCGGCAGGAATCCCAGACAACTCTCCAATATACAGTGTGGGAAATAAGTATTTGATCCCTTGCTGATTTTGTAAGTTTGCCCACTGAGAAAGACGTGAACAGTATATAATATTAAGGGTAGGTTAATTTTAACATTGAGAGATAGAATATCAAAAATAAAATCCAGAATACGTCCGGACCTTCAGTTATTCGGCAGCACAAATTATCTCCACGCTTACCCAGTTGTTTTCATGAGTCAACAGTGTGATGCAGCAGCAAAAAGGCAAACTCAGTTCTAGGATATATTAAGAGAAACATAGAGTCTAGATCGCATGAAGCAATTATCCTCCTCTACTCCTCCTTGGTCAGTCCGCATCTGGATTACTTTGTCCAGTTCTGGGCACCAAATTTTAAAAAAGACATTGAAAAACTAGAGCAAGTTCAGAGAAGAGCTGCCAGGATGGTGAGCGGACTGTAAAGTATGTCCTACGAGGAACGGTTCAAGGATCTGGGAATGTTTAGCTTGAAAAAAAAAAAGTCTAAGAGAAGACTTAATAGCTGTCTACAAATATCTGAAGGGCTGTCACAGTGTACAGAGAGCATCCTTATTCTTATTTGCACAAGGAAACACAAGAAGTAATGGAATGAAACTGAATGGGAGAATATACAGATTAGATATTAGGAAAAACTTTTTTGACAGTGAGGGTGATCAATGAGTGGAACAGGCAACCACGAGAGGTGATGAGTTCTTCATTGGAAGTCTTGAAACAGAGGCTAGATAGATGGTTTAGTGAGTCCTGCATTGAGCAGGGGGTTGGACACGATGACCCTTAAGGTCCCTTCCAACTCTTAACGTTCTTTGATTCTATACAGGAACACTCGTTCGGCTAGGGGCTCCTGTGTTCTCCATGAGTAAGTAACCAGTTGACACTTCAGCCAGCTCCTTATGTACAGGAGGAAAATGCAATCGGCAGTCCGAAATCAGACATGCCTGACCAGGAGTTCGCCTGTGCCCCCATACACATTAGGTCTGCTGAACCTGTTGCTATTAGCAGGTTTAGGCGACATTAGTCTAATTCATATGGGGGCCTTTACTGACAGGTGTCCTTGTAGATCACAGTTGACCGCAGGGGCCTCAGTAAGGAGTAATGTTGTAGAACGCTTATTATCAATGGACCTTTCTAACGAGTATGAGCAGGTCATTGTGTCATGATGTATATACACATGGCAATATGAGTTAAAGGACCCTGAATTTCTGAACAGCCAGCAGACTTCGTTAAAATTACCACTGTTCCTTCATTGATGGTTAACACGCTCTCTAATCATATCCAAATGTCCTAATGAATATTCAGGCGTATAATTGAGAAAACACATCATATTTCTGAAATAGCAGAAAGCGGAGATCCAGGCTCCTGTGACTCCACAAATTGTATTGGGCACTGTTTTCATCACTCTCCATTCTACACTTGGCGGAAGAAGGAAGTGATGTGTCTTCACTAAACCCTACACTTATACAATCTGAACTGCATTTGTTATGGGGAGTCTCATGTGAATGGTCTTCATGTCCTGTTATAGCTCGATTCTAGTGCGCTCCGTAGAAGAGGCTGCTTAAAGCAGGTCAAAGTCACTGTATTAACTGATAGTAATATAGTGTTTTACTTGGAGTTGTACTCCTAAAATGCTAATTTAATGTTACACTAGGAAACGTTGAACTAGGATTATACAGCTATTCCCATGTGGATTTTCAAAATTAGTGCACCAGGGTCATCAGGACTATGCAGTCTGTACAGTATTGTGAAATCCTGTCCACTTCAATAATTTATTTTACAACTATGTAGTAAGGGATGTATCGATGATAACACTGCAGTAGTTTATACACTACGCCCATGCGTGGAGTTTAGCTCTGCACTCAGAATGATGGGGTGAGACAGGTAATTTTTTAGCTGATTTGCTAAGCAGATTTCCCATAGAGGTGACAGACTCGCACATGCACTGCCACCTCTCATTTCTCTGCACCACACGTTTGTGCCTTGTTGAGCAAGACAGAGCTTAAATCTGAACATATTCTGAGAATTACCCATTATTATTTGAGATAAAAACGTTTTTACATCTACTATAAAGTCCAGTGTCAGTGTCATGTTTCGTAGACTGGTTATTCACTATTATTTTTAAGTGTCAGTGGAAAGCAGAGTACCTGGAGAAGATTTATGCAAACATATAAACTCTGTGCAGATGTTGTCCTTGGTCAGATTTAAACCCAGGATTAAAATGCTGAATGGTCCTTGAGAGTAAATTAGATTTTTTTTTTAGCTTCAAGGAATTGCCCACAATCTGAATTACCATTTCTTCTGCTGAAGTTTAACTTTGAGTCTGTTTTATTCTTCTAACCTTCCAACCGATTATCATAGAGAGAAATCTTTCACTCTTTTATCAGCCAGGCCTTGGAACCATTGTTGCTTTCAGTGCCACCGCCATGATGAAATTGAAGTGACGTTTTCTGGAGCTCATACATTAAATCTGACCACAAAGTCAGAGCAAGAACAAAAAAAACTATTTTCAGCCCATCATAGAAAGAAAGAGATGCATGTCATAATTTGTAGATTGTTTTAAGACGTGACTTGCTAATGGCTTGCGTTAGACCTATGTCCCTCTATATAAGCCAAGCTGAAATGTGAAACAGCCCTCTGAAGACTGACCTGGGAAATCAGGGTAACCAATATCTTACTCTCCCAGAAAGTTACAGCCATGATACTTGTCTTGGGGCTCGTTGGAAATGAAATCACAGAGCGGTTCCACACAATTGTTAACATTTCACCATTGTTTACTTAATCCGATCTCTGAAAGTCAATAAAGAAACAAAGAACGAAGCAAGACACGTCTGCTCCTTGCATCCAGGCCCAAGGCTTTATTTTAGAAGGACTTTCTGGCCCAAACTGGGCTGATATGGAAAGAAAGCCAACATCATCTTATTTCCAGCTGCTTGCGTCTCCTGGGTTTAGGAATGCGTCTGAGGCGCAACTGCAAATTATGCTGAGTAAGTCGGTGCCAGTAGTCGTACAGTTCATGGGATTAACTATTTTGATGTTATTTTTACTACTTATTTGGAGGAAAGTGCTGATTTTCAGAAAATGTTCTGCATCTGTGCCATCCACCTTTAATGACTATTGTCTGATTAAACTGGTCAACAGCCAATTACATCTAAGGCTGTCAGCATCATTGATTAACTGATTGTTGTGGATAGCAGTAAATTCTAGATAACTGACATGACCTATCAGCAATGTGTTTTCTGTTACATCCCTGGACCAGTACAGACGTGTTTGGATGAACATGTAAGTATTTTCTTACAACAAGCCCATAATTATGGAAAAAAAAGAGACTACATGGAAGACTTTGGTCTTCATCTGTTTCTAGTGTTCTGCGGACCTCCGATACAAAAGGCAGACATTGCATGGTTTATATCGTGGATTGTTTTTATCCACGTGTGTTTCTTGACAATTTATGCAGCACACAATGTACAACAGTTGTCTCAAGAAGCTTGCACACCAAAGTCATGGTGAGACATGGTGGTGTCTCACCAGCTTGTTCAAGGCTGGAAGCTTCCATTGGGATCCACTCACAAAACACTTCATCATGGCTTTCTTGGTGGGGTTGATATATATTTGGAGACGATGCCTTGCTCCATGATGAGATAGTTAAAAGACCCTTTACTTTCATTTACAAATGATGACATGGGTAGTCTGGTGATGCAGATTCTGAATACATCGGAGGCATACGTATATGATAGATTTATGGGATAAAAATAAGGAGAAAGAGAGCGTAAAATAGGGTTTTATCTACATAAACATCCAGGGAGATGTATCAGAAGGTTCTCACCTGGTATTTTAATCGCTTGTCGTTTATACTTCACAGCTGCTGCAGATCCACAGGCCATGCCGTGACCATTAGATATCCGTATCAGAAGAGTTTTTGTGGAGATTCCCCGCACTGCTGGATGGTGGAAAGATGTTAGTCCGAGATGTGATTTAATAAATTAATAGTATTTATATACAGTATATATATATATATATATATATATATATATATTATATAAAAACCACTATTAATTTATTACATTGCGTCTCGGACTGACATATTTCCACCATCCAGCAGCGCGTAGAATCTCCACAAAAACTCTTCTGATCCAGTCATGATAGATTGATGTCAGAGCACAATACATTCCAGCATAACACAACAGTTGCCATACATGTGATTGACTGTATTTTTCCTTAAAAAAATTTGGCTTAAGGACGTCAGCTCTTGAATATGGCACACAATACTAAACATTGTGGTTCTCATAATGCGATTATGATCTGTACATGAGGCCTTAGACCTTTGAGAAGAAAAAAACAGAACTTGTAAAGGCTTAGTCAGACGTAAAACTTTCAAAATCTAATCCGTATGAAACGAGTCTGTGTCTGAGTGTTTATATTGTTCTACAATACGGTGATGAGAGAGACATTTAAACACAGAAGATGTGAAAACAGACCTTCTTAAATTTTTGATATCCCGTGGTACAGTGGCCATCACTAACAAGTCTTCCATACATTAACTCACGTCAGAAGCTGCGCTCCTGTGCATGTGAATCCGATCTGAAAATATTCCCTTTAAGTAAATACACCGAGTGAGAATGAATAGGTGCACACATTGGTTGATAATGACTCTGCATACACATCCCGAAACAGACGGACACTCACTCATATATGCTAACAGATACACATCAGCCGCCGGGCGCATAAACATTCACACACTCAATGGCTTGTGGATTTGTGCGTAAACAGATGCACAAGCAGAAATGGAGGCGTGCACAAACATTTACACATATTCCTGAACATATCACCGGTCAATATGATTGATGCTATTTATCTTTCCAGTGTCAACTATTATCCCAAAGAAAGAATATTTCACTGGTGCTAGATTTATATGAAGGCAACACAAAAAGGCTTTGTTGTAACTCAATCCTCTGTAGTCGGCGCAGTGGCACGCTGAAGTGTGGTGTTGAAGGAAGAAAAGGACGTAACACCGGTCGTAGGTTCTGGTTGGCACTGCAGGTTGCTGTTTCATATAGAAGGAGCTGTGTGTTTTGGAAAGACGCCAAAAATTCTGAATTCACAAAGGCGTCAGAGAGTTTATGAGATGGTCATGTAGATCGTGACTTCTGTCGATTTAGCGGCCCATGACTGCATCCTGTGAGACCTTCATCAGTGGCTTCAATGCATTAATCTGTTACTTTATACCTGGTTGTGTTCGTTGAAAGTATCCCTTAAGTATGGCGTTCTGTTCTCATGGGTTTAGTTCTACTGGAAGTTAAAGAAAATGTAAACCATTCATCAAAATCCATCAGACGCTAAACTCCACTATCTCTGCCCAACCTATAGACATTGACGTCAGTATGTTCTAGTTATAAGGGGGGGATCAGGATGCCCTTTCTCATGACTGTACTTGCAATTTATCCTCTGGGTGGGGGATGTGTTATGAATTTTGGATATATAAGTACATCTTAGTAAAGACCCAACCTTGGTATTTGGTACCTGCTGTTATTAGTTAAATGGCATTGGAGACCTTAGGATTTTGTAGTTAGGATAATGGAAAATTGGTATCTTCTCTGTTACTCATCAGTAATATAACTACACAACCTAGTGGCCAGACCAATGTAGTAATATATTGACGATATTGAGATATATAAAGACCAATATAGACGGGTGCAGTCACCCTTTACTCAGCTATGATGTTAAATCTATCAGTCCAAAGTCACAGTCTAATTTAGGCACATAGCCTTCTATGAGTTATAGCCCCTATAAACAATTGTTTTTATTACTGCCTCCATTCTCCAGAAACTGATTTTTAATTATATATGTTAATTAGGGAGATGGGTGCACCGTGAGTGTGGCCAACAGGCTCAGTACATCATTCCACCGACTGGTTTTGCATGGCCTACCAGCTTCACTGGTGATGGACAGCAATAGCTTTCCTGGAGTGAGTAGTCTGCAGTGAAAGCTAAGGCAAGCGAACCTGTCAATCATCAGTACAGGGGTGGGCCATGTAAAACCAGTGGGCAGAAGAGTGCACTGAGTAATTAGCATGTTTAATTGAACCAAGGCAGCGATTAGTTCACTGCAGGTGCGATTTTTATAGGGACGATTTACATACCAGTGACAGGCGTGTGTCGGGAAAGTCGTCTCATAAGAGAAGTGGGCCAGAAAGGCTACTAGGACTGTGTATGTAAGATATGGGCAGGGGGCTGGTGCGCCTGTGATCGGATTACACTAGTGGATCTCCTATGTAGGAAGGAGATTGAGACATCTATTCTAAAGCAGAGTGGAATTTGTGTTTTCACAAGAATAAATTGGGAAACGATTTTACCCGTGCACCAATACTTATACATCGTACGCCAAAATAATTTTCCAGTAAAGAATTATCTATTGTGTGAAAGAATGAACTGAATAATGGTCCCATTGACAGAACAGTGGTTTTCTATAGTGGCAGCTGTCACATTCATTATTTGCTCTGATGTTCGATATCACACAATTATTTAGTAAGATCAGGCTTCAGTTATACAGCGCTTATACCACCCAATAATCACAGAACATTCTCTTCTGCCTGCACCTAAATGCAATTTATATACAGTGTTTTTTCTATGATCTTCTTTGCATTGAGGTCTACTTAGATAAAGTAGATCATTTTATACATATTGTATCTTATAAATGTGTTGAATGATGAGGTCGCCCTGCCCCCATTGCCCCACAGGTGCACAGAAGGAGCTGTGATTGGCAGTGCGGAGTGTGCCTCCTCACCTGGGGAAGAGTTATTAGTGGTTTTGGATGGGTATGCAGATTGAATATCAGAATCATTTGGCATTTATGAACGAGACACAGTGTTTGCCTAACAAGTATGGATGTGCTCTGTGGTGCAATTAATGTTTGTCGAAAGGCCAACCTTAAAGCAACCTTTTATAAGACCACCTGCAAACAAAAGACACTTATATTGCCCTTTATTATCTTCAATGATCTACTTCAGTTTCCCCGTCCCTTATTCCTATGCCTGGACACCAGCTGCCTCCCTCAATCTGCTCTAATACAGACAGTGAGGTCTTCAAGACTCTGTAATGGCTCAGGTGCCTCGTGATGTGTTTGAAATCAGATACATCCAATAGGTCTTTTAACTCGGCTAAGATCATCCAAGGGCATCGCAGGCTGAACCCAACGATAGAATTGTAAAATACAACATATCTCCAGTTACGTAACTTGCACATCTTCTCTAAGCTGAGCTAAAAAAATGACAAAACTCCAAATGAAACAGAGTTTATGAAGGTTTTGACAAATTCTTTTTATGAAGGCTACAGTCAGAACGTAAAGGGTCACTAAAGTGCAATATATATATATAATATAACATGTGCTATGTTTAAAGGGCCAGATCACTACTTGTGGCTATAGCTGAGGTTTCGCTTATGTAGATCTAATTATCAGGACAGTAGCATGAATTAGATGAAGAACCGCAGCTTCCATAGCATAACACTTTGTGCAGCTTCAGAAGTGAAGCTCTCGGAAAATATCTCCAGACTATGGCTACTTGATGAATTATAACCCTGTTCTTAATTAGGAAAGTTTGTTTAAGCAAACCACTAGAGTGTCACCGGGCTCTCAACAGTAGAAGGTTTAGGAAAATAGTATATTTCACATAACTGGGTCGGAATTTCAATTCATCTTGTGTAAATATTGCCTTGTTTGGGAGCAAATTGCATTAAATTCTTTGTCGAAATAACGAATTTAATCTAACGAATTACTAAGCAAATATACAAGAGGAAGGCTTTCCGAATAGGAATGTCAATCACTCAAAGGACCAAACCCCGTGCTGCACTTGCAAGTCACCAGCCCGCTCTACCTTTCCTCTTGATTAATGTTAATTCTGGAAAAATAAATCAACTTCTTCTTGAATATACATACAGTAAAGAGGTCCTTTCTGCAAACAGCACGTTAAATACATTTCCTCACAGTTTAAACTGTCCTTTCATATTGGCCTTAGGAAAATAACTAAACTGACATGATGATGGGCAGAAAGGGCAATCAAATCGAGTGTGCATTGTAATACGTGCATCAAAGATCATGGTCATGTTATTGTCTGGCGTTCTAGAACAGAATAACGTAAGGCTGGACTTAAAATTTGCAATTGCCCTGGCTTCATTTAAACAGAGAAATCAGGAATCTTAATTGGCTACGACTTAAATTAGAGCTGATTAATTAGCCCTCTCATCATATGCAGTCAGCCGTTATAGTCACTACTGCAAGGTTTCCAGTCACATCACACATCCCTTTGTTAAATGCCTCTGTTAAAGTTTGATAGCAGCATTAACAACTCGCGCCACAGGGACGTGATGTTCCAAGTGCCCGTTGGCCCACATAGGAGTCCATAGCTCCAGGTCTAGCAAACAGGTATGAAGAGTACATCTCAAAATTGTGAATTTTTGAGTAGCCCAGCACAGAAGATCAGATCTAGATGCACATATACTGGTCTTAGGGGTTTAAAGATGTTTTAGGTATGGTCCGCTGGAGGATGATACTACCTATTAGAGGAGGTTCTTGAAGCTGAATGCAACAGTGTGTTGGGAGTCCTTGATGGGATAATACTGAATTGGGCATTATGGGAACCCCTGGGTCTCAGTGTACTGCTTTGGAGTGATTTCTGTGGAAAAGCTTCGGTTATCATTATACCCATAATGGGGGCTTTGGTTGACACGACTTTGAGGGGGACAGAAGCAGGATGTTGCTCGTGACCCCCTCTCAGAGCTGTATGTGCCTCACAACCCTCTCAGTGCTGAATGTGGCTCTCAAGGTCAAAAAGGTTGGGGACCGCTGGTCTAGGTGGTAAAGGAAAAGTTAGATTCAATGATATTTGTTATGATCACATCCATCTAAGACCGGTCTATTAAAATCAGAAAGTAATTCCATCATTAAAAAATGTAAAGAGACAAAAAAAATTGAAGCAGCAGAATTGCATTTTTCAGGTCTCCACAAACACCACAAAAATGCACTAAAAAGTGATCAAAACTTCATATGTACCTCAAAATTGTATAAACTCGAACATTCGCTTGCCACACAAGAAACAAGCCTTCACACAGCTCCATCACCAATAAAATAAAAAAGTTACATGTCTCAAGAAATGGCGTCACAAACAAAAGTTCAATGATTTTTTTTTTTCACCACGAACACTGTCACGAATCTGTTGATGGGTGACCCGTGACCAGGGCACCTTCTCTGTCCCTAACGCTGGGGGGCACCGTAGCTCGCCCTGTTCCCTGGGTTACTTCTGAGGTGAAGATGTTGGGGCCACGTACCTTGCCTTATCTCCTGAATCCACCCTCCATCGGCACACTTTCCTCACCCAGGGAAAAAGGGAGAAGTTGTGCACCGTAGTACACCAAAAACGTAATACCAACATGGGAAATTGAAAATACCAGGCATATAAATATACAATCAGATATAACAGAGGAATTTACTGGGGAGTGGAGAATGGGGAAAAACCAAAGTAGGAGAAGAAAGGGAATTATCACATACTCAAAACCTAGCAACTTTCACGATAACCCTGTGACAACCACTTTCTTGTATAAACATATCCTACCTATATAGTCCTATGTTTCTCCATATGAAACCTAGAAATAACCCGTTTGCGGTGTGATCCTGCAGCTCTAACCATTCGCTACTTGAGGGTGACATTTAGTAAGTTGTCAAGGATGAGGGGTGAGGGGTAATATACAGGTGCTTCTCACAAAATTAGAATATCATCAAAAAGTTAATTTATTTCAGTTCTTCAATACAAAAGTGACACTCATATATTGTATAGAGTCATTACACACAGAGTGATCTATTTCTATTTCTGTTAATATTGATGATTATGGCTTGCAGCCAATTAAAACCCAAAAGTCATTATCTCAGTAAATTAGAATACTTTATAACACCACCTTGAAAAATGATTGTAAAATCCGAAATGTTGGCCTACTGAAATGTATGTTCAGTAAATGCACTCAATACTCGGTCGTGGCTCCTTTTGCGTCAATTACTGCATCAATGCGGCATGGAGGCGATCAGCCTGTGGCACTGCTGAGGGGTTATGGAAGCCCAGGTTGCTTTGATAGCAGCCTTCAGCTCATCTGCATTGTTGGGTCTGGTGTCTCTCATCTTCCTCTTGACAATACTCCATAGATTCTCTATGAGGTTAAGGTCAGACAAGTTTGCTGCCAATCAAGCACAGTGATTCTGTTGTTTGTAAACCAGGTATTGGTACTTTTGGCAGTGTGGACAGGTGCCAAATCCTGCTGGAGAATGACATTTCCATCTCCATAAAGCTTGTCGGCAGAGGGAATCATGAAGTGCTCTGTTATGATCTGGTGGTTTAGGAGCAACATGGGACGAGCTCTGGAGGAGATGGTACCTGTACTAACCGCAGTTCCTGAGCTAATCACAACACTAGAAGTAGCCGTGGGATGTTCCTGTCACTCCCTAGACACCTCGTCACAGCCGGAGGACTAACTACCCCTAAAGATGGAAACAGGAAAGCTATCTTGCCTCAGAGAAAATCCCCAAAGGAAAGGCAGCCCCCCACAAATATTGACTGTGAGTGGAGAGGGAAATGACATACGCAGAATGAAATCAGAATGTAGCAAAGGAGGCCAGTCTAGCTAGATAGATAGAACAGGACAGAATACTGTGCGGTCAGTATAAAAAAAACTAGAAAAATCCACCACAAAGTTTACAAAAATCTCCACACCTGACTAAAGGTGTGGAGGGTAAATCTGCTTCCCAGAGCTTCCAGCTTAACTGAATAAATCCATATTGACAAGCTGGACAAGAAAAAACATAGAAAGAGCTGAACGATTAAGTCCACAATATGTGGACAGCAAAAGAACAAGCAAGGACTTATCTTTGCTGAACTGGTCAGAATATCAGGGAAATCCAAGCAGAGATGGGAATCCAACCAGGAACCATTGACAACTGGCCCAGGCCGAAGGATAGAGCCAGGACAAATAGCCGAGCCAGAAAGATGATCAGTGGAAGCAGCTGCTGACTGCTAAATCCAAGGAGCAGCAGTTCCACTCAAAACCACCGGAGGGAGCCCAAGAGCAGAACTCACAAAAGTGCCACTTACAACCACCGGAGGGAGCCCAAGACCGGAATTCACAACAGTACCCCCCCCTTGAGGAGGGGTCACCGAACCCTCACCAGAGCCCCCAGGCCGATCAGGGCGAGCCAAGTGAAAGGCACGAACCAAATCGGCGGCATGGACATCGGAGGCAACAACCCAAGAATTATCCTCCTGGCCATAACCCTTCCACTTGACAAGATACTGAAGCCTCCGCCTCGAAAAACGAGAATCCAAAATTTTCTCCACCACATATTCCAACTCCCCCTCAACCAACACCGGGGCAGGAGGATCAACCGAGGGAACAACGGGCACCACATATCTCCGCAACAAAGATCTATGGAAAAAATTATGGATGGCAAAAGAGGCTGGAAGGGCCAAACGAAAAGACACCGGATTGATAATCTCAGAAATCTTATAAGGACCAATAAACCGAGGCTTGAACTTAGGGGAAGAAACCTTCATAGGAACATGACGAGAAGATAACCAGACTAAATCCCCCACCCGAAGCCGGGGACCAACACACCGACGGCGGTTAGCAAAACGTTGAGCCTTTTCCTGAGACAATGTCAAATTGTCTACCACATGAGTCCAAATCTGCTGTAACCTGTCCACCACAGAATCCACACCAGGACAATCAGAAGGCTCAACCTGCCCCGATGAAAAACGAGGATGAAAACCAAAATTACAAAAGAAAGGTGAAACCAAAGTAGCCGAACTAGCCCGATTATTAAGGGCAAACTCGGCCAACGGCAAGAAAGCCACCCAATCATCCCGATCAGCAGACACAAAGCATCTCAAATAGGTTTCCAAGGTCTGATTAGTTCGCTCAGTTTGGCCATTTGTCTGAGGATGGAACGCCGAAGAAAAAGACAAATCAATGCCCATCCTAGCACAAAAGGCCCGCCAAAACCTAGAAACAAACTGGGAACCTCTGTCAGACACAATATTCTCCGGAATGCCATGCAAACGAACCACATGCTGAAAAAACAATGGAACCAAATCAGAGGAGGAAGGCAATTTAGGCAAAGGTACCAAATGGACCATTTTAGAGAACCGGTCACAAACCACCCAGATAACAGACATCTTCTGGGAAACAGGAAGATCCGAAATAAAATCCATGGAAATATGCGTCCAGGGCCTCTCAGGGACCGGCAAAGGCAAAAGCAACCCACTAGCGCGGGAACAGCAAGGCTTGGCCCGGGCACAAGTCCCACAGGACTGCACAAAAGAACGCACATCCCGCGACAAGGAAGGCCACCAAAAGGACCTAGCAACCAAATCTCTGGTACCAAAATCCCAGGATGACCAGCCAACACTGAAGAATGAACCTCAGAAATTACCTTACTAGTCCATCTATCAGGAACAGGCTTCCCCACTAGACAGCGGTCAGGTTTATCAGCCTGAAATTCCTGAAGCACCCGCCGCAAATCAGGGGAGATGGCAGAAAGAATCACCCCTTCCTTAAGAATGCCAACCGGCTCAAGGACTCCAGGAGAATCAGGCAAAAAACTCCTAGAGAGGGCATCAGCCTTAACATTCTTAGATCCCGGAAGATACGAGACCACAAAATCAAAATGGGAGAAAAACAGGGACCATCGAGCCTGTCTAGAGTTCAGCCGCTTGGCCGACTCGAGGTAAATCAGATTCTTATGATCGGTCAAGACCACAACGCGGTGCTTGGCTCCCTCAAGCCAATGTCGCCACTCCTCAAATGCCCACTTCATAGCCAACAACTCCCGATTGCCAACGTCATAATTGCGCTCCGCAGGCGAAAACTTTCTGGAAAAAAAGGCACACGGTTTCATCAAAGAACCATCAGAATTCCTCTGAGACAAAACGGCCCCTGCCCCAATCTCAGAAGCGTCAACCTCAACCTGAAAAGGAAGAGAAACATCCGGCTGACGCAACACAGGGGCAGAAGTAAATCGGCGTTTAAGCTCCTGAAAGGCCTCAACTGCCGCAGAGGACCAATTCGTCACATCAGCGCCTTTCTTCGTCAAATCGGTCAGGGGCTTAACCACACTGGAAAAGTTGGCAATGAAACGGTGATAAAAATTAGCAAAGCCCAAAAATTTCTGAAGGCTCTTCACCGATGTGGGTTGAATCCAGTCATGAATGGCTTGGACCTTAACAGGATCCATTTCTATAGACGAGGGAGAAAAAATAAAACCCAAAAAAGAGACCTTCTGAACTCCAAATAGGCACTTAGACCCCTTCACAAATAAAGCATTATCACGAAGGATCTGGAATACCATCCTGACCTGCTTCACATGAGACTCCCAATCATCGGAAAAAATCAAAATATCATCCAAATACACAATCATGAATTTATCAAGATAATTGCGGAAAATATCATGCATGAAGGACTGAAATACAGGAGCATTAGAAAGCCCGAAAGGCATCACAAGGTATTCAAAATGGCCTTCGGGTGTATTAAATGCAGTTTTCCATTCGTCACCCTGTTTAATACGAACAAGATTATATGCCCCTCAAAGGTCAATCTTAGTAAACCAACTAGCCCCCTTAATCCGAGCAAACAAATCAGAAAGCAAAGGTAAAGGGTATTGGAATTTGACCGTGATCTTATTAAGAAGGCGATAATCAATACAGGGTCTCAAGGAGCCATCCTTCTTGGCAACAAAAAAGAATCCCGCTCCCAATGGTGACGAAGACGGCCGAATATGCCCCTTTTCCAAAGACTCCTTGACATAACTCCGCATGGCGGCATGCTCTGGCACAGACAGATTGAAAAGTCGGCCCTTAGGGAACTTACAACCAGGAATCAAGTTAATAGCACAATCACAGTCCCTATGTGGAGGAAGGGAACTGGACTTGGGCTCATCAAATACATCCTGGAAATCCGACAAAAACTCAGGGACTTCAGAAGAGGGGGAAGAGGAAATTGACATCAAAGGAACGTCACAATGTACCCCTTGACAACCCCAACTAGTCACAGACATAGATTTCCAATCCAGCACCGGATTATGTTCCTGTAACCATGGAAAACCCAGTACAACAACATCATGCAAGTTATGCAACACCAGAAAACGGCAATCTTCCTGATGTGCTGGAGCCATGCACATGGTCAGCTGAGTCCAATACTGAGGTTTATTCTTGGCCAACGGTGTAGCATCAATGCCCCTCAAAGGAATAGGGCTCTGCAAAGGCTGCAAGGAAAAACCACAGCGCCTGGCGAATTCCAAGTCCATTAAGTTCAGGGCAGCGCCTGAATCCACAAATGCCATGACAGAAAAGGACGATAATGAGCAAATCAGGGTCACAGATAAGAGAAATTTAGGCTGTACAGTACTGATGGTAACAGACCTAGTGACCCTCTTAGTACGCTTAGGGCAATCAGAAATAACATGAGCAGAATCACCACAGTAAAAACACAGCTTATTCTGACGTCTGAATCCCTGCCGTTCTGCTCTAGTCAAAATCCTATCACATTGCATAGGCTCAGGACTCCGCTCAGAGGACACTGCCATATGGTGCACAACTTTGCGCTCGCGCAGGCGCCGATCAATCTGAATGGCTAGAGACATAGATTCGCTCAAACCAGCGGGTGTGGGGAACCCCACCATAACATCTTTAAGGGCTTCAGAAAGACCCTTTCTGAAAATTGCTGCCAGAGCATCCTCATTCCATTTAGTGAGCACAGACCATTTTCTAAATTTCTGGCAGTATAATTCTGCCGCTTCCTGACCCTGACATAGGGCCAACAAGGTTTTTTCTGCATGATCCACAGAATTAGGTTCGTCATACAATAATCCGAGCGCTTGAAAAAATGCGTCTACATTAAGCAATGCTGGATTCCCTGATTCAAGGGAGAATGCCCAGTCCTGAGGGTCACCACGCAGCAGAGAGATGACAATCTTAACCTGCTGAATGGGATCACCAGAGGAACGGGGTTTCAAAGCAAAAAACAATTTGCAGTTTTTTTTAAAGTTCAAAAACTTAGATCTGTCCCCAAAAAACAAATCAGGAGTAGGAATTTTAGGCTCTAAAGCCGGAGTCTGGACAACATAATCTTGGATACTCTGTACTCTTGCAGCAAGTTGATCCACACGAGAAAACAAACCCTGAACATCCATGCCAGCGCCAAAATCCTGAACCACCCAGAGATTAAGAGGAAAAAAAAGACAAAACAGACTGCAAAAAAAAAAAAAAGGCTTTTTTTTTCCCTTCTTTTGAGATGCATTTAATTCATTTTTGGCCAGTTGTACTGTTATGATCTGGTGGTTTAGGAGCAACATGGGACGAGCTCTGGAGGAGATGGTACCTGTACTAACCGCAGTTCCTGAGCTTATCACAACACTAGAAGTAGCCGTGGGATGTTCCTGTCACTCCCTAGACACCTCGTCACAGCCGGAGGACTAACTACCCCTAAAGATGGAAACAGGAAAGCTATCTTGCCTCAGAAAAAATCCCCAAAGGAAAGGCAGCCCCCCACAAATATTGACTGTGAGTGGAGAGGGAAATGACATACGCAGAATGAAATCAGAATGTAGCAAAGGAGGCCAGTCTAGCTAGATAGATAGAACAGGACAGAATACTGTGCGGTCAGTATAAAAAAAACTAGAAAAATCCACCACAAAGTTTACAAAAATCTCCACACCTGACTAAAGGTGTGGAGGGTAAATCTGCTTCCCAGAGCTTCCAGCTTAACTGAATAAATCCATATTGACAAGCTGGACAAGAAAAAACATAGAAAGAGCTGAACGATTAAGTCCACAATATGTTTACAGCAAAAGAACAAGCAAGGACTTATCTTTGCTGAACTGGTCAGAATATCAGGGAAATCCAAGCAGAGATGTGAATCCAACCAGGAACCATTGACAACTGGCCCAGGCCGAAGGATAGAGCCAGGACAAATAGCCGAGCCAGAAAGACGATCAGTGGAAGCAGCTGCTGACTGCTAAATCCAAGGAGCAGCAGTTCCACTCAAAACCACCGGAGGGAGCCCAAGAGCAGAACTCACAAAAGTGCCACTTACAACCACCGGAGGGAGCCCAAGAGCGGAATTCACAACAGTGCTCTAAAATCTCCTGGTAGTACGCTGCGCTGACTTTGGTCCTGATAAAACACAGTGGACCTACACCAGCAGATGACATGGCTCCCCAAACCATCACTGATTGTGGAAACTTCACACTAGACCTCCAGCAGCTTGGATTGTGGCCTCTCCACTCTTCCTCCAGACTCCGGGACCTTGATTTCCTCATGAAATGCAAAATTTACTTTAATCTGAAAACAACACCTTAGACCACTGACAACAGTCCAGTTCTTTTTCTCCTTGGCCCAGGTAAGATGTTTCTTGCGTTTTCTATTGGTCATGAGTGGCTGACACAAGGAATGTGACACTTGTAGCCCATGTCCTGGATACGTCTGTGTGTGGTGGCTCTTGGAGCAATGACTCCAGCAGAAGTCCACTCCTTGTGAATCTCCCCCACATTTTTGAATGGCCTTTTCTTAACAATCCTTTCCAGGCTGCGGTTATCCCGGTTGCTTGTGCACCTTTTTCTACCACACTTTTTCCTTCCACTCAACTTCACATTAATATTCTTGGATACAGCACTGTGTGAACAGCCGGCTTCTTTAGCAATGATCTTTTGTGTCTTACCCTCCTTGTGGAGTGTGTCAGTGACTGCCTTCTGGACAACTGTCAGGTCAGCAGTCTTCCCCATGATTGTGGAGCTACAGAAACAGACTAAGGGACCTTTATAAACGCTTAGCAAGCCTTTAAAGGTGTTTCTTGTTAATTATTCTAATTTACTGAGATAATGCCTTTTGGGTTTTCATTGGCTGTAAGCCATAATCATCAACATTAACAGAAATAAACATGTGAAATAGATCACTCTGTGTGTAATGACTCTATATAATATAGGAGTTTCACTTTTTGTATTGAATAACTGAAATAAATTAACTTTTGATGATATTTTAATTTTGTGAGAAGCACCTGTAGGCAAGAGTAAAGTCTGTGACTTAGGAGACACATAGGATGCACAGCACCATATGAAGTTATTATCAAGACCGTTTGTTATGTTAATTTTTCATTTAAAAAATGTGGACAAAATTGTAATGGTATAACTTATAAGAAGTAGTGAGGTCATGTTGTGTATAAGTTGCTGATGAACTGATAGAACTGCAGCTTTTTAGCCCCTACAGTAGTATATGGACAGATCCTGATCTTCCCATTGTAGCCAGTAAGGATTACTGATATCGTTTTCTTTTCTGGTGCAGTTTGATTGGTTTCTTGTGTAACAACGCTGAATCTTTGCTTATTCCTTTTCTTTATTGCCTTTATAAGCTTTGAATGAATTGTGCGGCTTCCTGGGCGCCTGCAGCCGGGCAGCGACTATGGATGTAATTATTTAGACCTTATAGACCTTGATATGAAGGTCTGACGAAGGAGCGTTGGTTGGAAGCAAAAATGCATTTAAACTGTTGAATGTCTGTGCAGATGATGAATATACTGGACGCAGGAGCAATCCTTGGTCTGGGCCGCTGCAGTCTGTCTTTAACCCCCAGGTAAGCCCTTTTTCTGCCTCATTGCTTATTATTCTTTGGCTGAAACAGGAGACATTTTTCCTCTATATTAACCCTTCCTGAAAGCAACAAGGCAGCAGCGCCCGGATAAATCGCTCCTTTTCATTCTGTCATGAATAATTTCAGCTTCTGCTATGATGGAAACATACCAGTCAGATTCCCTTTTCCCCTCCGCTTCCTTCTGGAACGCAGCTATGAAAATGATCTCTCTCTCTTTTTTTTTTCTTGGAAGTCTGTGTAGAAAGTTAACTTAAATAACAGTTTAAGGACTTTTTACTCACGTCGGCTAAGACTGCTCACAAAGATTTCCTCTCTCCTAAAATTAGCACTCAGGAATGTGTTTTGGAGAACGCAGCTAGTATTTCTATTCTGTCAAGCATTAAAAATGAAGATGTGTAGAGCAGCCTTTATATAGTCTGACGTACACGTCCCGTCACTGGCCTAAGCAGCGAGTGAGCTATAGGAGTACATTGTGCTACTCCTGGACTTTGGTCTTCAGTCTTTCAGTATTATTTCCCTGGAGGTTTTCTAATTTTTTCGCCTTCTAATGATGAAAAATAAAATCTCTGATCATCGGTCCAGCAAGGAGGGGGTTAATACAAGCCATACGAACAGTGATCTCACTTCCGCTATGGTAGAGGCTTTCCCTTTTGTGTTTTGGCTGGCATCCCACTGGCACAGCTTCTGCGGTTGGCGGAGTAATGATAGAGGGGGGTCCGTCCAGATCTATAAATAAGTCAGCAGGATTCGGGGAATGTGATCAATCAGATTTGTTGTTCAGTAATATGAATTTATAGACAACGGATCCCAAGTCCTTAAAACTACAACTGCGGGGGAAAAGTAGTATGGGAAACTGTGAAAGGAATCAATAGGGGACAAAGGCCTCATTCACACTTTTGTTTTGCCGTTGCTGGGTGTCGGTGAGATCTTCACGACCTCTTCAGGATTCTCAGATCCCTCGTCATCAGCGCAAAGAGCCAGAAATTAGTCACTGGGCCCAAGAGATCCATACAAGTCACAACATCAGTATGAAGCGTACGGTCTGCTCCTCTGAGGACTCCTCCGGTGCTGCGACTTTCCTCTGCACTCTGACAGCTTAATTGGCTCACTACACTTTTGGCATTCTTGTTTGTTTGCACTGTCAGGTTATCCAGTCTAATGGTCTGATGTGAATTTTTTTTATAAATTGTGCTATAAATCATCAAAAAAAAAAAAAAAATACAGTACGTACAGTACAGTACAGACCAAAAGTTTGGACACATCTTCTCATTTAAAGATTTTTCTGTATTTTTATGACTATGAAAATTGTACATTCACACTGAAGGCATCAAAACTATGAATTAACACATATGGAATTATATACAGTTAGGTCCATATATATTTGGACAGAGACAACATTTTTCTCATTTTGGTTATAGACAATACCACAATTTAATTTTAAACAAAACAATTCAGATGCAGTTGAAGTTCAGACTTTTAGCTTTCATTTGAGAATATCCATATTAAAATTGGATGAAGAGTTTAGGAGTTTCAGCTCCTTAACCTGTGCCACCCTGTTTTTTAAAGGGACCAAAAGTAATTGGACAATTGACTCCAAGGCTATTTCATGGACAGGTGTGGGCAATCCCTTCATTATGTCATTCTCAACTAAGCAGATAAAAGGCCTGGAGTTGATTTGAGGTGTGGTGCTTGCATTTGGAAGGTTTTCCTATGAAGTAAACATGCGGTCAAAAGTGCTCTCCATGAAGGTGAAACAAGCCATTCTTAAGCTGTGAAAACAGAGAAAAAACCCATCCGAGAAATTGCTACAATATTAGGAGTGGCAAAATGTACAGTTTGGTACATCCTGAGAAGGAAAGAAAGCACTGGTGATCTCATCAATGCAAAAAGACCTGGGCGCCCACGGAAGACAACAGTGGTGGGTGATCGCAGAATAATCTCCATGGTGAAGAGAAACCCGTTCACAACAGCCAACCAAGTGACCAACACTCTCCCGGAGGTCGGCGTATCAATATCCAAATCTACCATAAAGAGAAGACTGCATGAAAGTAAATACAGAGGGTTCACTGCACGGTGCAAGCCACTCATAAGTGTCAAGAATAAAAAGGCTAGACTGGACTTTGCTAAAAAACATCTAAAAAAGCCAGCACAGTTCTGGAAGAACATTCTTTGGACAGATGAAACCAAGATCAACCTCTACCAGAATGATGGAAAGAGAAAAGTATGGCGAAGGCTTGGTACAGCTCATGATCCAAAGCATACCACATCATCTGTAAAACACGGCGGAGGCAGTGTGATGGCTTGGGCATGCATGGCTGCCAGTGGCACTGGGTCACTAGTGTTTATTGATGATGTGACACAGGACAGAAGCAGCCGAATGAATTCTGAGGTATTCAGAGCCATACTGTGTGCTCAGATCCAGCCAAATGCAGCCAAACTGATTGGTCGTCATTTCATACTACAGATGGACAATGACCCAAAACATAAAGCCAAAGCAACCCAGGAGTCTATTAAAGCAAAGAAGTGGAATATTCTTGAATGGCCAAGTCAGTCACCTGATCTCAACCCAATTGAGCATGCATTTCACTTGTTAAAGACTAAACTTCAGACAGAAAGGCCCACAAACAAACAGCAACTGAAAACCACCGCAGTGAAGGCCTGGCAGAGCATCAAAAAGGAGGAAACACAGCGTCTGGTGATGTCCATGAGTTCAAGACTTCAGGCAGTCATTGCCAACAAAGGGTTTTCAACCAAGTACTAGAAATGAACATTTTATTTAAAATTATTGAATCTGTCCAATTACTTTTGGTCCCTTTAAAAACAGGGTGGCACATGTTAAGGAGCTGAAACTCCTAAACCCTTCATCCAATTTTAATGTGGATACCCTCAAATGAAAGCTGAAAGTCTGAACTTCAACTGCATCTGAATTGTTTTGTTTAAAATTCATTGTGGTAATGTCTATAACCAAAATGAGAAAAATGTTGTCTCTGTCCAAATATATATGGACCTAACTGTACTTAACAAAAAAGTGTGAAACAACTGAAATTATGTCTTATATTCTAGGTTCTTCAAAGTAGCTACCTTTTGCTTTGATGACTGCTTTGCACACTCTTTGCATTCTCTTGATGAGCGTCAAGAGGTAGTCACCAGGAATAGTTTTCACTTCACAGGTGTGCCCTGTCAGGTTTAATAAGTGGGATTTCTTGCCTTATAAATGGTGTTGGGACCATCAGTTGTGTTGAGCAGAAGTCTGGAGGATACAAAGCTGATAGTCCTACTGAATAGACTGTTAGAAATTGTATTATGGCAAGAAAAAAGCAGCTAAGTAAAGAAAAACGAGTGGCCATCATTACTTTGACCCCTTAACCCCTTCCCGACATCGGACGTACTATACCGTCCGATGTCGGGTCCCCTGCTTTGATGTGCGCTCCGGCGGTGAGCGCACATCAAAGTCGCGACATGTCAGCTGTTTTTTACAGCTGACATGTGCGCGCAATAGCGGCGGGTGAAATCGCGATCACCCGCTGCTATTAACTAGTTAAATGCCGCTGTCAAACGCAGACAGCGGCATTTAACTACCGCATCCGGCCGGGCGGCCGGAAATGAGCGCATCGCCGACCCCCGTCACATGATCGGGGGTCGGCGATGCTTGTATATTGTAGCCATAGAGGTCCTTGAGACCTCTATGGTTACTGATCGCCGGTGGCTGTGAGCGCCCCCCTGTGGTCGGCGCTCACAGCACACCTGCAATTCTGCTATATAGCAGCGATCTGATGATCGCTGTTATGTAGCAGAGCCGATCGGGCTGTGCCTGCTTCTAGCCTCCCATGGAGGCTATAGAAGCATGGCAAAAGTTAAAAAAAAAAGTTAAAAAAATGTGAAAAAAATAAAAAAAATATAAAAGTTTAAATCACCCCCCTTTCGCCCCAATCAAAATAAATCAATAAAAAAAATATCAAATCTACACATATTTGGTATCGCCGCGTTCAGAATCGCCCGATCTATCAATAAAAAAAAGCATTAACCTGATCGCAAAACGGCGTAACGAGAAAAAAAATCGAAACGCCAGAATTACGTTTTTTTGGTCACCGCGACATTGCATTAAAATGCAATAACGGGCGATCAAAAAAACGTATCTGCACCGAAATGCTATTATTAAAAACGCCAGCTCGGCACGCAAAAAATAAGCCCTCACCCGACCCCAGATCACGAAAAATGGAGACGCTACGGGTATCGGAAAATGGTGCAATTTTATTTATTTATTTTTTTGCAAAGTTTGGAATTTTTTTTCACCACTTAGGTGAAAAATAACCTAGACATGTTTGGTGTCTATGAACTCGTACTGACCTGGAGAATCATAATAGCAGGTCAGTTTTATCATTTAGTGAACCTAGCAAAAAAAACAAACAAAAAACAAGTGTGGGATTGCACTTTTTTTGCAATTTCACCGCACTTGGAATTTTTTTCCCGTTTTCTAGTACATGCCATGGTAAAACCAATGGTGTCATTCAAAAGTACAACTCGTCCCGCAAAAAATAAGCCCTCACATGGCCAAATTGATGGAAAAATAAAAAAGTTATGGCTCTGGGAAGGAGGGGAGTGAAAAACGAAAACGGAAAAACGAAAAATCCCACGGTCATGAAGGGGTTAATCCCATATGACGTACTATCCCGTCGAGGTGGGGTGGGCTTTAATTCCCACCGACGGGATAGTGCGTCATATGCGATCGGCCACGCTCACGGGGGGAGCGCGGCCGATCGCGGCCGGGTGTCAGCTGACTATCGCTGCTGACATCCGGCACTATGTGCCAGGAGCAGTCACGGACCGCCCCCGGCACATTAACCCCTGGCACACTGCGATCAAACATGATCGCAGTGTTCCGGCGGTATAGGGAAGCATCGCGCAGGGAGGGGGCTCCCTGCGTGCTTCCCTGAGACCCCCAGAGCAACGCGATGTGATCGCGTTGCTCCGAGCATCTCTTACCTCCTATCCCTGCAGGCCCCAGATCCAAAATGGCCACGGGGCTGCATCCGGGTCCTGCAGGGAGTGGCTTACCAAGCGCCTGCTCAGAGCAGGCGCTTGGTAAGCCTGCAGCACTGTAGGTCGGATCGCTGATCTGACAGAGTGCTGTGCAAACTGTCATATCAGCGATCTGTGATGTCCCCCCGGGACAAAGTAAAAAAGTGAAAAAAAAATTCCACATGTGTAAAAAAAAAAAAATCCTAAATAAAGAAAAAAAAAATATTCCCATAAATACATTTCTTTATCTAAATAATAACAAAAAACAATAAAAGTACACATTTTTAGTTTCGCCGCGTCCGTAATGACCCAACCTATAAAACTGTCCCACTACTTAACCCCTTCAGTGAACACCGTAAGAAAAAAAAAAAAACGAGGCAAAAAACAACGCTTTATTATCATACCGCCAAACAAAAAGTGGAATAACACGCGATCAAAAAGACAGATATAAATAACCATGGTACCGCTGAAAACGTCATCTTGTCCTGCAAAAAACGAGCTGCCATACAGCATCATCAGCAAAAAAATAAAAACGTTATAGTCTTCAGAATAAAGCGATGCCAAAATAATTATTTTTTCTATAAAATAGCTTTTATCGTATAAAAGCGCCAAAACATAAAAAAAATATAAATGAGATATCGCTGTAATCGTACTGACCGGAAGAATAAAACTGCTGTATCAATTTTACCGAACGTGGAACGGTATAAACGCCTCCCCCAAAAGAAATTCATGAATAGCTGGTTTTTGGTCATTCTGCCTCACAAAAATCGGAATAAAAAGCGATCAAAAACTGTCACGTGTCCGAAAATGTTACCAATAAAAACGTCAACTCGTCCCGCAAAAAACAAGACCTCACATGACTCTGTGGACCAAAATATGGAAAAAATTATAGGTCTCAAAATGTGGAGACGCAAAAACTTTTTTGCTATAAAAAGCGTCTTTTAGTGTGTGACAGCTGCCAATCATAAAAATCCGCTATAAAAAACGCTATAAAAGTAAATCAAACCCCCCTTCATCACCCCCTTAGTTAGGGAAAAATAATAAAATTAAAAAAATGTATTTATTTCCATTTTCCCATTAGGGTTAGGGCTAGGGTTAGGGATAGGGCTAGGGTTAGGGTTAGGGCTAGGGTTAGGGCTAGGGTTAGGGCTAGGGTTAGGGCTAGGGTTGGGGCTAGGGTTGGAGCTAAAGTTAGGGTTAGGGTTGGGGCTAAAGTTAGGGTTAGGGTTGGGGCTAAAGTTTGGGTTAGGGTTTGGATTACATTTACGGTTGGGATTAGAGTTAGGGGTGTGTCAGGGTTAGGGGTGTGGTTAGGGTTACCCTTGGGATAGGGTTAGGGGTGTGTTTGGATTAGGGTTTCAGGTAGAATTGGGGAGTTTCCACTGTTCAGGCACATCAGGGGCTCTCCAAACGCGACATGGCGTCCGATCTCAATTCCAGCCAATTCTGCGTTGAAAAAGTAAAGCTCCTTCCCTTCCGAGCTCTCCCATGCGCCCAAACAGGGGTTTACCCCAACATATGGGGTATCAGCGTACTCGGGACAAATTGGACCATAACTTTTGGGGTCCAAGTTCTCTTGTTATCCTTGGGAAAATAAAAATTTGGGGGGCTAAATATCATTTTTGTGGGAAAAAAAAGATTTTTTATTTTCACGGCTCTGTGTTGTAAACTGTAGTGAAACACTTGGGGGTTCAAAGTTCTCACAACACATCTAGATAAGTTCCTTGGGAGGTCTAGTTTCCAATATGGGGTCACTTGTGGGGGGTTTCTTCTGTTTGGGTACATCAGGGGCTCTGCAAATGCAACGTGACGCCTGCAGACCAATCCATCTAAGTCTGCATTCCAAATGGCGCTCCTTCCCTTCCGAGCTCTGCCATGCGCCCAAACAGTGGCTCCCCCCACATATGGGGTATCAGCGTACTCAAGACAAATTGGACAACAACTATTGGGATCCAATTTATCCTGTTACCCTTGTGAAAATACAAAACTGGGGGGTAAAAAAAATCATTTTTGTGAAAAAAAAAAAGAATTTTTATTTTCACGGCTCTGCGTTATAAACTGTAGTGAAACACTTGGGGGTTCAAAGCTCTCAAAACACATCTAGATAAGTTCCTTAGGGGGTCTACTTTCGAAAATGGCATCACTTGTGGGGGGTTTTAATGTTTAGGCACATCAAGGGCTCTTCAAACGCGGCATGGTGTCCCATCTCAATTCCAGTCAATTTTGCATTGAAAAGTCAAACGGCGCTCCTTCCCTTCCGAGCTCTGCCATGCGCCCAAACAGTCGTTTACCCCCACATATCAGGTATCAGCGTACTCAGGACAAATTGCACAACAACTTTTGGGGTCCAATTTCTTCTCTTACCCTTGGGAAAATAAAAAATTGGGGGCGAAAAGATCATTTTTGTGAAAAAATATGATTTTTATTTTTACGGCTCTGCATTATAAACTTCTGTGAAGCACTTGTTGGGTCAAAGTGCTCACCACACATCTAGATAAGTTCCTTAAGGGGTCTACTTTCCAAAATGGTGTCACTTGTGGGGGGTTTCAGTGTTTAGGCACATCAGGGGCTCTCCAAACGCAACATGGCGTCCCATCTTAATTCCAGTCAATTTTGCATTGAAAAGTAAAATGGCGCTCCTTTCCTTCAGAGCTCTGCCATGCGCCCAACCAGTGGTTTACCCCCACATATGGGGTATCAGCGTACTCAGGACAAATTGTACAACTTTTGGGGTCCATTTTCTCCTGTTACCCTTGGTAAAATAAAACAAATTGGAGCTGAAATAAATTTTGTGTGAAAAAAAGTTAAATGTTCATTTTTATTTAAACATTCCAAAAACTCCTGTGAAACACCTGAAGGGTTAATAAACTTCTTGAATGTGGTTTTGAGGACCTTGAGGGGTGCAGTTTTTAGAATTGTGTTACACTTGGTTATTTTCTATCATATAGACCCCTCAAAATGACTTCAAATGAGATGTGGTCCCTAAAAAAAAATGGTGTTGTAAAAATTAGAGATTTCTGGTCAACTTTTAACCCTTATAGCTCCCTAACAAAAAAAAATGTTGGTTCCAAAATTGTGCTGATGTAAAGTAGACATGTGGGAAATGTTACTTTTTAAGTATTTTGTGTGACATATCTCTGTGATTTAAGGGCATAAAAATTCAAAGTTGGAAAATTGCGAAATTTTCAAAATTTTCGCCAAATTTCCATTTTTTTGACAAATAACTGCAAGTCATATCGAAGGAATTTTACCACTATCATGAAGTACAATATGTCATGAGAAAACATTGTCAGAATCATCAGGATCCGTTGAAGCGTTCCAGAGTTATAACCTCATAAAGGGACAGTGGTCAGAATTTTAAAAATTGACCCGGTCATTAACTTTGTGCAGCAGGCCTTCATGGTGAATTAGCTGCTAGGAAACCACTGCTAAAAACAATTAAAGGCATACTAAACCAGCATGGCTACCACAGCATCTTGCAGCAGCATGCTATTCCATCTGGTTTGCGTTTAGTTGGACCATCATTTATTTTTCAACAGGACAATGACCCCAAACACACCTCCAGGCTGTGTAAGGGCTATTTGACCAAGAAGGAGAGTGATGGGGTGCTACGCTAGATGCCCTGGCCTCCACAGTCACCAGACCTGAACCCAATCGAGATGGTTTGGGGTGAGCTGGACCGCAGAGTGAAGGCAAAAGGGACAATAAGTGCTGAGCATCTCTGGGAACTCCTTCAAGATTGTTGGAAAATCATTCCCGGTGACTACCTCTTGAACATCATCTAGAGAATGCCAAGAGTGTGCAAAGCAGTCATCAAAGCAAAAGGTGGCTACTTTGAAGAATCTAGAATATAGGACATGATTTCAGTTGTTTCACACTTTTTTGTTAAGTATATAATTCCACATGTGTTAATTCATAGTTTTGATGCCTTCAGTGTGAATGTACAATTTTCACAGTCATGAAAATACTGAAAAATCTTTAAATGAGAAGGTGTGTCCAAACTTTTGGTCTGTACTGTATTTAAAAAGCCGAGATAGAAAAATGGCAATGTGAAACAGAGCTTTAAGGAAACTTGTCAGCAAGAATGTGATATAGAGCAGGACAACGTGAACATATTGATATTTAGTTTCATGATAAATTATTAATGAGTTAAATCCCTGCTCCTTCTGGGATGAGCAGCAGGTGGTCTTACTCAGTGATTACTTGCCTTTGATGAGCGTTTATGCTTGGATGTCCCGCGCTCTTTGGAGAACCTTGGCAGATTAGATCGTTTCTATTCACGATAATTTTCGATGGGAGCGAGTTCATCTGAAACGATAATGTCAGTAGATTTGTGTCGTTCTTGTTCCTGATAGACACTGGCGGTGCAGCCGCTGATCACATTGAACCTGTGGCCACGAGTCATCATTGCATTTGTTTGTGGGTTTTTCTTCATAGCGGCACACGTGGGTTGGTGAATTTTGCCCAGAATCAAAGATGCTCTTTTTTTTCTTCAAATTTTTTTTGGGGGGGGTGTCTCTTTGGTTGCATAATTCTTTAAAATGTTGCTTGGTAGTCTTCAAACAAACCAAAAAAATAAATTTGAGGGATTTTATTCTTGAAAAGATCACTGGAGTACAAAGTCACAAAATTTTGTAACATTTCAGAAAGTCGCAAGTTATGGATTATATCTGGATAACCAAAATCACGTCTATAATGCAGAGAGGAAAAGAAAACAGACAAAACCAAGTAAAATTATTTTAATAAAAGGCGCAAGTGAAATAATGAATAAAGCTCAAATTTAAAAAGTCACTATCAGACCCACTTTAATTTCAAAAGAAAGGAGCAAAGGACAATGTTGACTCGGGACCCTTGTGTGTGTTCGTAGGACGGTTCCGTATCGGTCACCATGTATATAGCGGGTCGTTCTCAGCAGCAAACAGTTAAATGCATATTATACACATTGTGGTTGGGATCTGGAGAGCACAGTATTATTTAAAGGGTATTTTTGGCAACAACAGAGTTTTTGGTTATGACATCAGACTGGGTTATGTCGGAGGGGTGCCCAGAACATTATCGTTCCTTTCCCCTGTCTCCAGTCTGTGGGATCCCCTGAAGCCGGCCCTCTTAGTACAGGCTGTGCCGAAAGAGATCTGGGAGCAGTCCCGCTGGAAATGATGGATTCTGGAATAGGAGAGTATTCGTTATCCAGGAAAGTTTTCTGATGTTTGTCTTATTAAAAAAAAGCACATTGTGACCTCACCAATCTGCAAGACAAGCAATGCAAGCAGAAATGCCTCTATTAGTGGAGGGCTGACGCAGCACCCAGTGTCTGGCCGCAGCAGAACTCCACCTTCACGTAGAATAATGCAGCTAAAGAATGTGAACAATTATACTTATACAGTTCAGATTCATATGGTACTTAGCGAGCCATTAGGAAATGTGTGCACTTGTACTAAGACTTCACCATTTTATCGGCAGTAGCTTAGTGCAGAGCCAGCGTCAGTCAGGAGTGCGGTCACAGACCCCCCCACTCTATACGCAGAGCAGTGACTGAACCACCCCATGACTGAAACCGAATGCTGCCGGGAGGAAATAAAGTTCATTTTCTCCCTGCAGCATTCGGCTAAGTGCAGGCATGGTAATAACTCTATTATCCTGCAGATTGACCCTATATCTGCAGGTTAATAGTGTTTTTTTTTTGGTGACAGGTTCCATTTAAGTAGTAACATTTTACAACTGTGCTGGCAAGATTTTCTTTTGGTACATCTCTTAACATGAGATTGTCAGCGTCTTTATAATATTGTTATAGTGATGGACAGAAAACTTGCAGCAAGTAACCAGTTGCCGGCCCAGAAAACAAGTCATAGCAGGCATAGACACTCAAATCTGGATACGCTATGTCTCTTCATCATAGTTTCCTGACATGCAGAACAGCTCACAATACTGCTGGACATATCACAATATCGATCACAATACTGCAGGGACCGATCACAATACCGATCTCAATACCGATCACATTACTGCAGGACCGATCACAATACCGATCACAATACTGCAGGACCGATCACAATACTGCAGGACCGATCACAATACTGCAGGACCGATCACAATACCGATCACAATACTGCAGGACCGATCACAATACTGCAGGACCGATCACAATACCGATCACAATACTGCAGGACCGATCACAATACTGCAGGACCGATCACAATACTGCAGGACCGATCACAATACCGATCACAATACTCCAGAACCGATCAAAATGCCTCAAGACCGATCACAATACTGCAGGACAGATTACAATCCTGCACATCGAATCACAATCCTGCAGGACAGATTACAATACTGCAGGACCAATCACAATACTGCAGGACGGATCACAATACCGCAGGACAGATTACAATCCTGAACAGACCACAATCCTGCAGGACTGATCCCAATACTGTAGGACCGATCCCAATACTGCAGGACCGATGACTATACTGCAGGACTGTTGACTGTTCACAATATTCAGGACCGATCACAATCTGCAGGACAGAATACAATTTTGGACAGATCACAATACACAGATCACTATACTGCAGGACCGATCGCAATCCTGAAAGACTGATCACAATACCGCAGGACAGATCACAATATTGCAGTCCCAATTGATCACCTTATCGCAGGAGAGATTATAATACTGCACAACAGATCACAATATTATGGGATCCATCACAATACTGCACGACAGATCACAATACTGCCTATCACGCACATACCTCATTTGTCAGCGACTTCAGACTCGCACAGGACTTGTTAGCTTTTTTCACTGCTTGTTTTCTACACATGTTCACTAGATTTTTTCAAAAAGTTTTCAATGCGCACACAGCAAAAGTGCTGATCGTCAGCTTTACCTCTACTCCAGTACAAGCCAAAGGCTTTCATACTGATACACTAGTAATATACCTTGTAGGAAAGAAAAAGCGCAGCTAGTGTCTTATCTCACAATGTAAGAGAAGATTTGCCAGTAATGTAACTGCTCACCTGATGTAAAATATTCATAAGCACATAGTGCCGGCTGCCGAAGATCCACCCGTCGACACGCGACCATAGCTAAATCGAGGATTTGTGGGCTATGATCCGCGCTGCCAGCTCATCCAAATCAGACACAATGTACAATTGAACAGTGGTTTATTCTACGCGTTTCGGAGTGCATATGACTTCTTCAGGAAAATGCCACAAGTCTTGTGGTATATATCCTCCTATTCAGCGATTCATACTGATATACTGATAGGGAATTTAGATTTTGAGCCCAAGTGGGGACAGTGCTGATGACTGCACAGCGCTGCGGAATATTATAGCCCTATATAAGCAGAGCATAATAATAAATGAAAAGCGAATATAATGAACTGAACAAAGCCCCGAATGTGGTCTCTTCGCCATGTGTGGGATATTTCACGGTCGTGATGATATCTTATGCTGCATATTGTATTGCATTGCTTGCTGTAGCCTTCTTGTGAGCGTAGCGGTACAGTATGTGAGTGCACATTGTGTACAAAATGTATATGTTTCCATGGAAGAAATTCCCATAAGACAAAATGTTTACCAGTATAATTTGTCCAAACAAGTCCCACCTCTGTGGATGAAGACCATCTTGTGCGATGTGCTCCACTTACACATGAGCTACTGATATTCGCTTTTGAAGTAGTACACAACTAGTCAGAATTACAGTACGGTACTATTACACATGGAAATAATCTGGAAAAGGAAAAATAAATGGGCTGCCTGAAATGCATTGATGAATGAGGGAGAATCAAGAATTGTACATTCGAGGGATTCCTGCATTCTGCTCACTGTTATATAACAGTTAACCCATTCTGTCATCTTGTTGAATGGCAGCATTGGTTAGCCGGTTCATAAACAGATCCTCATTCTGTAAAGCCAGAAGAAGTACGATAAGATGTTTTTAGTGCAGAACTCTGCAGTATATTCATTTTTCTAAATCGCTCTATTAGTGGTTTTTGCTGATAATCTATAAAACGGACCACCCCAGGTCTGGGCGGCGGGCTATACTAAGCTAAGCAGTGTCCTCCTCCTTCCACTATGCTGCCATCTTCTGTCATAGGGTCAGTGCCCACTCCCGCACTGTAGACGCTATCTAAGAGTGACGAGACGGACACTTCTGCAACATGGATGGCATCTGTGTGCTGTTTGATTAAATGTGGACCCTATTACTAGATTCGGAGAGTTGGGTCCTCAAATTGGAGAAAATTTCTGTGCAAAAATCTCCAGATGTGTACATGTGATCTATTAAAAAATAGGATCAAATAAGAGGAACCTCACCTCCGATTTACTGCTAACTTAGAGGATTTATTGAGCTTGTCAGCTTCTAGGGTAATAATGCTTCACACAAGGTCCTTCCTCAGGCAATTAAACAAGATAACTGGTGCATGGTTTGAGGTGTAACGAGTTAACTCTTTATCCATGTGCCAGGCGTCTTGCCTGAATCCTGAACGAGGACAGCCTTTGATATGAACGAGGCCTGAAAAATCCCCGATGCACCAACCCAGGAGACACACATGCGGCACAAAGCTTATGAAAGTATTTGGATCCCTAAATACAGCCTGTTTCATGTGGTTTTACACAATCTACTATGGAGGAGCTAGAAGAAAAATGCTTACAGCAAGATTATTTAAATGGACCATTTTATCTGTAAGTCAGAGAGTGTTTTCAATTTGAAGACTTTGCTGTGTTTAACCTCTGTTCTCTTCCCAGCAAAGAGCATGCATCATGGGTCATTATAGGTAACCCACGTCTGCAATGATCCATCACCTAAGGGAGATTATAACCCCCTAAAGTACTTCTATATTATCCGATTGTGCCGTATTTCAAATAAATGGCAGAGATTAGCTCAGTCAAGATCAGCTGTAAGCAGATTATTGTGCTTGTCGTCAATAATAGGGGGCACAGAATATGATGATGTGGAGGACTGGGAATCCTGATTGTGACAGGATGGAAGGTTTATCGTTTGAAGGGGGGTTCTATAAACATAGGTTCCTGTAACTCCCATTAATTTCCTTTGAGATTGCTTATGATATGTATTATCGCAACCTACCTTCTTCCTCGCTTCTGCCTTACCTGGACTCTTAAGTTCCGCCAAAAAATAAAGCAAACCTCCCGCACTCATCTCCAAGACTTCTCTTATGCTGCATCAATTCTCTGGACTCTTCTACCTCAATCCGCTATCATGCCCAGTGTTATTAGTACTTTTGTGGAAATCCTCCGTTGCCAGTATGGTCAAATGTGGCAAATGCCCTTCAGGATTTCAGCCAGAAAATCTGCAGCCCATGTGAACATACCCATTGGCGGCTTCAGAGGATGCACAGACTAGACTGATGGATTTGGTGTTTTTTTTTCTGATATTCCTACTTTATAAGTTAATTTGTAACACTGGGATTTGAATGTTTTGCATGCCAGCAATTTGGAAGATAAACTTATTGAGTTTTGGACAGATCATTTTTCTAGTGGTGATTTATTGCTTTCAGCTGTGCGGAGCAGTGACTTACATGCTGCACACTGCCCTGAGAATGAGCAATGCTGTGAACGAAGTCGCTCCCAGCCCGGAGCACTGATCGGTGGAGCCGCTAGCTGCAGCCTCCTCACACGCCCTGCACATACTGACACCTGCTGCTTCAGCCAAAAGCAAGATGGAAGCAGATCAGAAAGAAGCACTTTTTTGGCTTCTTTTCCACTTCATAATTTTTCATCACAGAAATACAAAAATCTGAATGGAGGCCAGGCCACAGGTGCAGAGCATTGCTGCCAGAATGTCTATCATCTAATTCAGGCAGATTAATCCTTACACTGAGACCAGAAATATTGTCCCGAGCTGTCTCTTATCCTCTGTGATGAAGTCACATTCTACACTCCTGTTGCCTTACAGTGCTCAGCGGCATCCATTCACTGAATCTGCAGCGGAAACACTTGACATACGTCAGACCTATCCAGGGTCAGTAGGTGATATGCAGCAAAGCTTCGGTGAACATAGGCTTCGCCACTTCAGGGACAGAATAATGACGCATGGACATTTTGGGTACAGGATAATGACGCTGACATTTGGGGTACAAGATAATGACACTCACACTTGGGGTACAGGATAGCAACACTGATACTCCGGGTACAGGATAATGACACTGACACTGGGGGTACAGGATAATGACGCTGACACTCAGGTACAGGATAATGACACTCACACTCGGGGTACAGGATAAGGACGCTGACACTCGGGGTACAGGATAAGGATGCTGACACTCAGGTACAGGATAATGACACTGACACTTGGGGTACAGGATAATGACACTCACACTCGGGGTACAGGATAAGGACGCTGACACTCGGGGTACAGGATAATGACCCTCACACTCGGGGTACAGGATAATGACACTGACACTCGGGGTGCGGGATAATGACACTGACACTAGGGGTACAGTATAATGGCACTGACACTCGCGGTGCAGGATAATAACGCTTGACACTCGGGGTACAGGATAATTACACTGACTCTCGGGGTGCGGGATAATGACACTGACACTAGGGGTACAGTATAATGGCACTGACACTAGGGGTACATTATAATGGCACTGACACTCGCGGTGTGGGATACTGATGGTTGACACTCGGGGTACAGGATAATGACGCTGACTCGGGGTGTGGGATAATGACACTCACACTCGGGGTACAGGATAACAACACTGATACTCGGGGTGCGGGATAATGACGCTGACACTAGGGATACAGTATAATGGCACCAACACTCGCGGTGCGAGATACTGACATTGACACTCAGAGCACAGGATAATGACGCTGACTCTCGGGGTGAGGGATAATGGCACTGACACTAGGGGTACAGTATAATGGCACTGACACTCGTTAGGGATAATGACGCTTGACACTCGGGGTGCAGGATAATGACACTGACACTAGGGGTACAGCATAATGGCACTGACACTAGGGGTACATTATAATGGCACTGACACTCGCGGTGCAAGATACTGACACTCGGGGTACAGGATAATAACGCTGACTCGGGGTGCGTGGTGACACTGACACTCGGGGTACAGGATAATGACACTGACACTAGGGGTATAGTATAATGGCACTGAATCTCAGGGTGCTGGATAATGACACTGACATGTATTTACAATTCATCCTTCCATAACATAGAGGTTGGGTTTTTTTTACACAGTTGTACCCCAGTTTGACTTCCTCACCCAGCAAGCTGTAGGACACACAACCTGTGATACCTTAAAACAAAAAACAATTTTTGATGGTTAATGGTAGATATTAGGTTGTGAGATTTTTAGTTTTGTATCTGACTTAGAATCTATTTTAAGATTATTAATTATTATTCACAGACATTCTTCAGAATCGGTGCAATGCATTTAATATTGTCAGTAGTAAAAGTAATGAGAGATGAGTGGACGGACCTCGGGGTATAAAGGTTTCTTGCCCTGGAGGTGGCATTAGATGATGCCAGGGAGACATTTGCTACCTCTCACATGTGGCCGGTAGTAAGTTGCCTGTCTGTGGAAACAATGTCTCACCGGCCTGCTGTTATTCTGCACTGGCTCTGGAGCCTGATGATTTATATATATACCGGCTACAGGCCCAGGATCCCACAGAGATCTCTGTTTATTTACTGATTCCCCCTCCTTCTACAACCTCTGGCCTGGGTACTACTCCTAAGAAAACACCATCCGTGGGTGTCCAGCCAGGGGATATTTGGTTGGCTGTGGACAATTCTGGAAATGTAATATAACACATGTTAAGTCATCACGAGTCGGTATTGCTAAGCCCCAGGGCGCGCCAGCTCTATTCTCAGCATTTATTTACACGCTGCCTGTGTTTACTGAGCTTACTGTTAATTGTATATGAACCCAAGTGATTCTTACCCTGAGCTTGACTGACTCCATTAATACTGGGCATCATTTGACTGCTTGGCATTGAGCAGTGAGGGCAAGGAAAAGGGTGGCAGCACTCACAAGACTAGACCTCTGTACTTAAAAGCTATTTGCAGTTTGTGAGTAACAGAAATAGTCTGTGTGGTTTACTCACCCCCGAGGGCCATAATCGGTGATGCTGCAATACAACCTGCATTCTGTTGGCATTGCTCTAATGTGAGATCTGTGACACCCACCATCGAAAAACTCATATTGCACAATTTATTTATTTTTTGCCAAATATGAAAGACAACGATGGGGCCTCATTATGGTGAATGGGTTAATTCAGGTGTTTTTGGTGTCAATCATGTGAAGGTCACACCAACATCCTCATATTTTTTTTCTGGAAACTGGAATGGACAGCATGTAATGGGATCCTACCGCTCTACTCAATGTCACAGAGTGCAAATATTCAATATTCACATGACACACATCCTATAGCTTCCTCCACCAGGCTCACAGGTTATCATTTGTAGAATTACTAAGTCTATCACACGTCCTATAGTGCACACTTATGTTTTACTGTGTTTGTTAAACCATAAGTAGCGTTAATTATCCTAAATAAATACATTCAGTAAATACATTTTACACGTACAGAATTTTTGCTTTGCTGAAGTCCTACTTAATCTGTGTACTGAAACAGATAACACACAATGTTCTTTCTCTACTTGTGCAGTGTTTATTACCCGTGAACAGTTAGACCACAGTAAATCAGCCATATAGGAGAAGGCAGAGAATGCCCGGTCTGCAGGCATGCAAAGTGCAGCATGGTGGAGGCCCCGGTGGACACTGCATGATGTCATGTTCACAACTTTACTGGGAGGCTGCAACCTGGTGATTCGCTAACACAAGACATAAAGATGTGATGGGAAAACATGGGGTACCCTAATCTGAGACCTTAACATTGCTGCTCATGTAGTTAATGTAATATAACATAACTAGTCAAAAAAATACAGTAAATCAAAAAAATGATTATACAGATTTCTGCTGGTGAAAAATGATTTGATGAAGCGAAGCAACTGTCCCCCAATGGAAGAATGAGTAATAATGAATTATGAAGTGAAGCAACTGTCCCCCAACGGAAGAATGAGTAATAATGAAGCGAAGCAACTGTCCCCCAACGGTAGAATGAGTTCAACTTGGAAATAAACGCTTCCAGAAGTGTCTGGAGGGGACAGAGGTGTTGGCAGCAGTTTACCGTTCCTTAATACATTTCCCTGCACGCTTTGGTGATCTTTTTGCATGTTTATAGGTTGCCAGGAACGATAGTTATTGGCTGCTTTCACATGCACAGCAGTGTAAGAACATATAAAAAGTGTAAGTGAGGAAAAAAGGAGAAGCTTATATTTCACCAGAATGTGAGGCGATTCTAAATCTGTTGTTTTGATTAACATTGTCCAAACCCACCAATCGCAGCCACATATGCAGACAGTCTAATGTGTATGGGGGGCTCCCAGCTCTCCCCTGATAGATGACGTCAGGGAAAAAGAAGGTTCAAGCACATCAGATTTCTAACTGACGATCAGCCGCTGCTGGAGGAGGAGGGGACAGAGGAGTCTGGCAGCGGTTCTCTCATAGCTGATCGCTCCTGGGTTTAGAGGATAAAGGAAAGATGGCTGTCAGACCATCAATTGTTCAGCTGACAGCTGTTCGGTGGATGACTTGACCCAAAACCTTCCAACTCTTTAGGTTCTGCTTAATCTTCAAATCTCCGGGCAACAGGAGATCCACATCCTGCCAAGCCTACCTGTAGTCTCAGGAAAGAGGATATTTTCATGTGTTCCAGTGATGTCTAACAATATTGTCAGACTCTGCAGTTGTCTGTTTAACAACAACAGCAACACTGTACTTTTTGTATGTCTTTATATATATATATATATATATATATATATATATATATATATATATATACTGTATATATATATATATATATATATATATATATATATATATATACACGTGTATATATGGAGAATGAATCTGAACGTCACTAAAGGCCTCTGCTCCCATTGTACGTCTTAGCAATATTGATAACAGATGCTCCATTAATTTGACTAGATGCGCCATGTTGATATGTTCTATAATATTTCTCCAAGAAAGCCTAATCAATAGTGATATTTTCTCTAAACAATCTATCTCTTAAATTCCTAGATTTGCTTTTGGAAATCAGAAACATGTGTGTTATGCCTTTTAATTCATGTTATTGACTGCATGGAATGTTTCATTTTCATAAAGGGCATTGGGAGATTGTGTGCCTACTGTATTTGTGTTATCCAGTTCTACATACAGTGGTGCTTGAAAGTTTGTGAACCCTTCAGAATTTTCCATATTGCTGCATAAATTTGACTTAACACTAAAATTAGTCAACAAACCAAATCAAACAGATGAGTTAAAAATATTAAACTGTCATGTCTTTTTTTTGAGGGAAAGGATACAATGTCACATATCTATGTAGAGCAAAAGTATGTGAACCATCCTGGTGACCCAAAAAAAAAAGTCTGATTTCCCATTTAATTTCTCTCTCCTCTGATGTGATCGCACATTAGAGAAGAGAGAATTGGGGTCCCCCAATCCCCCTGGAACCTCCGGAGTCCCTGCATCCCCCCGTAAAGTCTCCCGGGCTCCCTGCATCTTCTTCCGGGAGAAAATGGTGGACATATGCACAGTGTGCCCACCGAGATCTGCCTGCCGGCACATGGCAACAATAGGAAATTTTTCCTATTTGTTCATTTTTATCACTGTGATAGACCCTATCACAGTGATCAAAATTAAAAAAAAAAATAGTAAATCAGACCCCCCCTTTATCACCCCCTTAGTTAGGTAAAAATAATAAAATAAAAAAATGTAATTATTTCCATTTTCCATTAGGGTTAGAGTTGGGCTAAAGTTAGGGTTAGGTTGGGCTAAAATTAGGGTTGGGGTTAGGGTTGGGCTATGGTTGGGGTTAGTGTTAGGGTTGGGGCTAGGCTTAGGGTTGGGCTAAAGTTATGGTTGGGCTAAAGTTATGGTTGAGCTAAAGTTATGGTTGAGGTTATGGTTGGGATTACGGTTAGGGTTGGGATTAGGGTTAGGGGTGTGTTAGGTTTATGGTTAGGGTTGTGGTTAGGGTTGTGGTTGGGGTTAGGGGTGTGTTGGGGTTAGGGTTGGAGTTAGAATTGGGGAGACCACTGTTTAGGTACATCAGGGGGTCTCCAAACATGGCACCACCATTGATTCCCGCCTATTCTGCATTCAAAAAGTCAAACGGTGCTCCCTCCCTTCTGAGTCCTGCCGTGTGCTTTCCCCCACATATTGGATATCGGTTTACTCAGGAGAAATTGCACAACAAATTTTGTGGTCCATTTTCTCCTAATACCCTTGGAAAAAAAAAATTGATTCCAAAGTAAATTTTGGGTGAAAAAAGTAAAATGTTCATTTTTTCCTTCCACATTGCTTTAGTTCTCGTGAAGCACCTGAAGGGTTAATAAACTTCTTGAATGTGGTTTTGCGCACCTTGAGGGGTGCACTTTATAGAATGGGGTCAGTTTGGGGTATTTTCTGTTATATTGACTCCCCAAACTCACTTCAAATGTGAGGTGATCCCTAAAAAAAATGGTTTTGTAAATTTTGTTGGGAAAAGAAGAGTACAAAAATTAAAAGTTTGAAAATTGAAAATTTTTAAAATTTTTGCCAAATTTCGATTTATTTCATAAATAAACGCAAGATATATCGAAGACATTTTACCACTAACATGAAGTACAATATGTCACGAAAAAAACAATTGCAGAATCGGTGGGATACGTTGCAGCATTCCAGAGTTATTACCTCATAAAGTGACAGTGATAAGTATTGTAAAAATTGGCCCGGTCATTAAGTACCAAATTGGCTCTGTCATTAAGGGGTTAATATTCTGTTGATGTGGCTGTACTGGATAATGTTTTAGTGTGGCAAGCTGTACTTTTTATTGGTACCATTTTTGGGGTACATACACCGTTTTGGTCAGTTTGTATTGCATCTTTTGTGTTGGTGCGCTGACTGATATAAAGTGCAATCCTGATATTTTGATCCTTTTTTTTTTTCTTTACAATGTTTACTATATGGGTTAAATCATTTTTACATATTGAGATGCATCACACTTCTACAGAGTTGGCAATATTGAAAATGTATATTTTCTTTTTGGAAAGCGAAAAGGGGGGTAATTCAGTCTTTTTGTTATTTTTCGGTTAGATTTTTACTCGCCATGGGTAATTTGAACCCGCTGTCGGCTCTGCTTTGCTTTCTACAATCTATATGAGTTGACCAAGAAATGCTGTAGTGTTTGTGGTCAGGCTGCTAACTGACCGTGCTTGGGTACCTGATCCGGACTAGTGGATACTACTGTCTGAACCCCCAAGAAGAGCAATTTACTTGTGCAACTAAGGGAGTGTAAAACATACAACTTTAGACTCCGGTTAATCTCTTTTCTGGCAGTAGCGGACCGCTAAGCCAGACACAATAGTTTAACGTTCCTTTCAGTCCCTGTGACATCGAGGTTAGTGCTCTAATTACCAGTCCCGCTAGAATCCGTCTCTGAAGACTCCTGTCCACCAGTAATGAAATGCATTAACAACAATACATTTTTTTTTTTTTTAGTAATGACTAACTTACTCCCTAGAATTTTGTGTACAGCTCCTATGTCTACCTTACTTAGATTTGTAGAAATATTATACTTTCTTTTAGGAAACCTTAAAGTTATTAAAGTAATGATACAATTTTCCCTTAATGACTGGGCAGCAGTAGTGACCGGGCAGTGGTCTGCCGTCTGTCCAGGTGGGAGAAGCATTGAGTCCATCTTCCTCCGGTGTTGGCCATATGAATTTAGTTTATGATCATTTGGTTGTGGGCTGGGGAAAAGTCCTTGTCATTCCTTGGGAAGAGGAAGTCTCCAAGCTGCAATATCCTATTCTGTTTTTACTGCAGGTCATGGCCTTAAACACCATCTGTCTGTCAGACGTTGTCCCGCATGGCGTTACCCTTCATTCTGGAGCCTTATTGTGAGTGCATGGCAATAATGACACCTCCCATCCCCGGTGACCGCCCCGGTGTCATGATACAACTTTTAATTGCATGACTTAATGATTTTGGCTTCTTTCGTGTTTTCCGCTGAGACTTGTATATCACCTATCTGTGTGTATACATAATATATACACATTATTCTTGGCCATGACCTTCTCTTTTTTATTTAATATATCTGGTTCCTTAGGGCAGTGATGTATGGCATTGAACCAGACCACTTTAGAAAGGCGCCTTAAATATACACATATGGAAAAGATCAAGTAATGTATCTAGTGAAAAGATGCAAAATAAGAGGAATCGGGTTGTGTTCACTTGTTGAGGATGCACCGCAGGAGAGGTGCGCCTACGTTAAGCTAATGGCGGCCCAGTTCTGCAGCTAAACTGCATTTTAGCATGTTACAATTAAAGCAAAGGCTAAGTCTACACAGCGACATTGAGATCACAGTGTCCCAGGTCATCAGAGTCCACCACACAACGCTCTCCTTCCTCCAGCCTCACAGACTTTAGATTCTTCATATGTGTTGGACATCCTTCCTTAGCTCTACATGCGCTAGTTTTTTAATGGCTTTTTTTGTGGCTCTTAAGGTTAATTTTAGAATGAAAAGAACTTTTCAGTTTGTCCGATCTCTTTAGTTCCATGCATAAGAATCACCAAGAAAATCAAAATTCACACACAAAGCGTTTTCTCCGCTTTTTACAAACCATCGTAGATTCTGAGAGGAAAATATGTCATCATAAAACAAAAGGGGAGTTGGAAAAACTCCAGCCATGGCCTGAAAAAGTGCAACAAACAAAAAGAATAGACCATCATTTTCTACTATTACAGTAACAGAGTTTTCATCCATTTTTCCTCTTTTAAAGAAGGGCTCCTCCCATCACAATTTGTGTCCTCTTAATATATTACAGTCATAGTATTATATAATGCTGTGTACTTACAATTGCTCATTTTTCATTTTTCCCCACATAATTCTTCTCTTTTCTCTGCTCTCTGTAGAAACAGGAAGTCTATTTTCCCTTCATTTATCATTCCCCCTTCTACGCCTGACTCGGCTGCTCTGTTCCTCCCCCTGCCATAGCCTTTTGCAGCGACTCATGACTTGTGCACAGAAAGTGTACCTCCTGTTTCTACATAGAGCTTAGAAGGATTCAGCTGCTCACATTTTAGTCATGTGATGTCATAGATTAATGTAAAAGAGAAGAATTAGCTGGATAGAAGGCCAAAATGAGCAATTGTAAGTGCTCAGTGCTGTTATATGATGATTATAATATATTCAGAGGATAGCAATTTTGAGTGGAGGAGTGTGTCTTTAATGAGGTATGCTAGTACATGGGAATTGTAGTGCTCCCTACTGACATTTTTATTTTAGACCCCTACAATCTGACACAAAATTTCACCATGAAGACTGACAAATTGGTAGAGAGAGATTGTTTTCCTGTGTTGAAGATAGGTGCAGTCGTAAGGGAAATCCTCGTTGTAGAGACTTCTCTATAGTTTCCATCGCTCCTGTATCCACTATGTGAGTGCAAATGCCAAATGTGTAGAAGTTTATCTTTTTTTTCCTCCCTGGGGACACATTTTCTAAAAACTTAAGAAACTTGACTCATCGCAGCCTTTTATGTTTATGAGATGGTCTATATGCGACGGTCTATCCCTCTCCAGCAGGATTTACAGCTTTGGTTGGCACTGGAAATTTTCGTGCTACTTTAATCATTTTTACCAGTGACATTCCGGAATAAAACTGTGATTTAGAAGGCAACAAATCTCCAGTGCTGCCTGTACATGTGCCGTTTCCTCCAGATATAGCCGGCACTTGTCTATGGACACTTGTAAATTAAGGCTGTGTGTGTGCCAGGTGTTTCTGGGAAATGGCATAATATACCTACGTCTGCGCTTACTCCCAATTTCCAAATACATAATTTTTGAAGTTTTGTAATTGAGGCCAATATGGTGGAAACATGTATGCAAGGAAGTCATAATTGCATATTTCAAGGCAGAGAAATATATATCCGGATGGTTTTAAAGGGATTTTATGATCAGAAAATGACCTATTGATTAAAGAGAACTTGTCATGTCTGGAAACGCTATGTACCTGCAGCTATAATAGGGTTCATCTGCAGGCACATGGTGTTAAATTCACATCTGCCTTACTGGAAAGATCCAGCAAAATTCCAAGGCAAAGTGCACATAAAGTGAAAAAGTGAAATGAATGATAAAATCAACAATAAATCCAGACTATCATTATCATCAGTGCACAAATGGACAATGCAAGTAGACAAATCCGAAATTAGAATAACCAACAACAAAAAAGGACCCGAAGGAATGTTCAAATAAAGAAAAATATTTATTGTGGGATACATAAACCATAAGGATGGGTGGGAAACAAAATACCAAAGAAAAGGGGCAACACAGGGGACAGCAATTGCAAATCAATATAGTGTGGCCAATGAATGTTATAGCATAATATAATTATTAATATTAACATATAGCGAAAATCAATAAAATAACAATTATGCCTCAAGAATAAGAGATGCAATTACCTACCTCTCCCGACAAGCCTACAACCTGCAGTAACCACCGATCGACCAAACCGCTGCACGACCAGCTCTATCCTCACCTAGTGTATCCTCACCCATCCCTTGTAGATTGTGAGCCCTCGCGGGCAGGGTCCTCTCTCCTCCTGTACCAGTTATGACTTGTATTGTTTAAGATTATTGTACTTGTTTTTATTATGTATACCCCTCCTCACATATAAAGCGCCATGGAATAAATGGCGCTATAATAATAAATAATAATAATAATATGGTAAATAGATATAAGGTGCAAATGCAAAAGGTCAATCTTAGATGGGGGCTAAAGTAGAGCAGAAACCAAGATTGAAGCAAATAGCAAGAAATATGTATGTGTCCATAAATAAGGTGAACTTTGGTAAGCACGCTCAATAGCCACCAAATTTTTACCTTATGCCTGTGTATAAGAAGTCCTCAGGATGCGCCCTGCCATGACGCGCGTTTCGGCGTTTGTCTCCGTCAAGGGTGTTGCCCCCTTTTTTTTGGTATTTTGTTTCCCACCACTCCTTATGGTTTATGTATCCCATAATAGATATTTTTCTTTATTTGAACATTGGACATTCCTTCGGGTCCTTTTCGTCGTTAGTTATTCTTACTGGAAAAGAGTCTACAGTGAGAAAATGATTTTATTGCTAATTAGCTGCAGATTAACCCTATATAGCTATAGTAAATAGCGTAACGTATCTTTCTTGGTTTTGCAGTTTCATTGTTGAGTGTAAATGGTGATCTGCTGATTGAGTCAGAAACGTCCTGTAATCAGGCGTACGGTAGTCTGGCACTAGTTTTTACAGTGCAATCGTCTCGATGCAGACAGTTGCTGTGAGGTCTCTGGCAGCTCGGAGGACTGCACCTGTGTGTGTCCTCTCTTCTGTGTTTGTGTAGCTGGGTCTCTGTGGAGAATACTCTGCTTTCTGCTGGGTGTTGGAATGATATCACATTCTGCTCCTCTGGGGTCAGCCATTGCTATGAGGCCAGAGCTGTGTTTATATGTAGAAGCGATGATGCACGCAGCACATAGGGAGATGATCTAGAGAGCACAGCGCATATGGGACCCAGACTAAAGAAGGGTCTCTGAACCATCGCAACAAGAGGAACATTGAACACACACTCACTTCACCTAATCTGCAGCAAATGTTTCTTCCCATTACAAAACCATGGAGATGACTGTCAGCTGAGTATGGATGGAAATGTAGAAAGCCTGGGTCTAAGGATCAAATGATCTGCCCCAGCGGTGTGTCAGCAGGCCAAGAGTGGACTGCATCAGGGAATGTGTGTGGGAATGTACAGCAGAGCAGCTGGCTTTCTGAACGTGCGGGAGATGTGGTACCACTGCTCATGGTTGGGAAGTCCAGAGCTGGTGCAAATGGGCACAGAGCTACATAGAGTGAAAGGTGTTGTGATAATGAGCTCACCGGATGCGTGCCGGCACCTAAGACTTCTTATAGGGATTTCTCTTGTATGCTTAAAAAAATCGGGCCAATTTTCATTAGTGGTTTGGATCAATATGGTTTGGTTTGTGGGTCAGTGTTTACTATCAGTGTTTCATCAGGTTCACTAGAATTCAAAAAAAGATGGTGGATTCTCAAACAAGCCTGAAAACCAGTCTGGACACGGATGAAGCTAGGATGGTATCAAAGTGCAGTCAGAGCTTTTCATGAACCCATATTGTATCTTACCATGTGTCCACAATAAACCGTACACCAAAGTCATTCATTCAAGTCTAACATGGAAATCACAGACAGCGGGTGGAGCGTTTCAGAGAAAAATATACCTTGCTGCCATCATGTACCGAGGATCTGATTCATGCTGCCTGTGGTTTGGGCAACACGAATTGCACGATAGGTTCCTTTTTAATAGGAGGGAATGAAGGTTTATGGCAAATCTAGCAGTGCATGATGTCCAGTCTCAGCACTCACTGTTATGCACCAAGCAGAATGTATTGCGGCTTACAGTGGAAAAACAAATCTTTCCCACTCTTGAAACTGTGTGTTAAATATTGCAATATTTAACCTTATATTAACTGACATTTATTGATAGCAAGTCTTCTGATCATACCATTTACTGCCAAAGACCAACAAGTATATTTATGTGCATGTTCCAGATTTTCCATTGGTGAGGACTCTAAAGCTTCATACAATGTAGATAATGGTTCGGCCGACAACTATTCCCCCTCTTTCTCCCATACACTTCCAGGGACATGCTACTAACTGTTAGTGGGTCTCATAAACTTGGCAGCTCAAGTTTTCGATCCTATGATGGTATACACTGTTTGTGTATGTATATATATATATATATATATATATATATATATATATATATATATATATACATATGCAGCGCCCCAGAGTCCTGGTCGTTGCAGTAATGTCAATCTTCCACCAGGGGGAGTGCAGCAGCATCCTAAGAAAGGACACGAAGAGAATTGTGTTGTAGAGGGTGAGAAAAGAAGTCACAGCACAAGGAGAAAACACCGGGAGGAGTTCTGCCCTGAAATAGGCTGCCTCCTTCTGAGGCGCGTAGCCGGTGGCCGGAACACCGAGGGAGTAATTGACTCTACGCATTACTTCAGAGACCGGCAGGACAGTCAATTCCAAGTTGGCTGCCCAACCTTAATACCTAAGAAGACACAGTGGCAAATTGTGGGGGTCTGGGCGTCTCTAGGGTCCCTATAAACAAGCCTCAGGCCATCAGTCATACGGGTTTGTCCTATCCACACTATCTGGGGGACAGAGAGGAAGAAATAACATCTAGATCATCTACAAGAGTTGTGAGGACCTTACCGAGTTGCTCAGCAGGGAAGTACTACAACACCCAGGTGCTAGTAGGAAGGCTACTGATTTCCACCTGGATAAGGGGACTCTGGATTTGCCTTCGGACTGGCCGGACTCTGCCTCTGTACCCTGGACTGTGGATGCTGAAGTCTTCAGTAAAAGGTAAAGAGACTGCAACCTTGTGTCCTCGTTATTCTCTGCGTCTTACATCATCCACCATCACCATCTACACATCTGGGAAGCCCTGGGGAAACACTTCACCTGTGGGAAGAAATACCATCTAGCTGCCATAATATCACCCCAGCGGACCCCTAAGCAGCGTCGGTCGCCCTGACCGAATACCACAGGTGGCGTCACGAGCACTTCCCCTTTAAAGACCTTTCCCAAAACCATAAAAACTCTATTCCTTTATTGGACGTCCCTCAAGGGCCACGGACCAGGTCGGGCCACCGTGACATCTCCCGAATCGAAGTACCCGGTGACGAGTACCCCATTGCCCTTAACCTGGGGGCGCTCCACATATACTGCTCAAAAAAATAAAGGGAACACTTAAACAACATAATATAACTCCAAGTAAATCAAACTTCTGTGAAATCAAACTGTCCACTTAGGAAGCAACACTGGAAGAGACGAAGAGCTAGCACTCGACTGTAGGTGGAGTTCGATGGTGCTGGTGAACGGAGCCAAAAACCCCTTAGTACTAGAGAAAAAGTCAAATCACCGCACTCATCATGTGGATTTTTGCTATCGTGAAAATTTATTCAGAATGAAGACGAAAACAACAGGGCAACAGTATTTAACGTTTCGGCCACTCAGTGGCCTTGGTCACAAAATGGCGCCTGTGTGGTAGAAGCACAATTTATATTTTTTACAGCCTACCTTACTGTTGACAGAGGTACTATAACCATATATACCCTGTCCCTGATAACCGCTCATTGGACTAAAGGCCTTATTCCCCCAACCTTGGTAAATACTTCTATTCGTTTCTATATATATGTCTACACCCCTATGTACCACTTATTTTGCTATTCCCATGGATTTTTTTAAGTCCATACACTCTTTAGCATGACAATTAAGAGTACCTGTGTTTTAAATGTTAGTATATACTATAAACATAACGACATATATATCTTTTTCTCATGCTCTCCTGCCACCCTTGTATAGGGAAATACGGGGCCATCTCCATCTATGAATTCAGTAGAATACCTAAATATCACATGACGGAACACAAAACAACCATAAAGGGTACGTTAATCCGTCTTTACCTCCTGTATCTTACCATCTCTAGTCCTTTTTCAGATTTATACCCAACCCTCGTCTAACCATGCCTTGATTGCAGAACTTTGATAAATCCCTACTTGCTCGCTTATTGTCTACAGACATCTGACTTGTTTTCTTTATAAATGTTATTATGTATATAACCTATCCAGCAAACTTTGTATATATTGTATATTTGAGCACTGTATATATTTTGTATTCATACATTCTTTTTTCTATCTTGTTACAGCACTTATTTTGTGACCAAGGCCACTGAGTGGCCGAAACGTTAAATACTGTTGCCCTGTTGTTTTCGTCTTCATTCTGAATAAATTTTCACGATAGCAAAAATCAACATGATGAGTGCGGTGATTTGACTTTTTCTCTAGGAAGCAACACTGTTTGACAATCAATTTCACTTGCTTTTGTGCAAATGGAATAGACAACAGATGGATATTATTGGCAATTATCAAGACACCCTCAATAAAGGAGTGGTTCTGCAGGTGGGGACCACAGACCACATCTCAGTACCAATGCTTTCTGGCTGATGTTTTGGTCACTTTTGAATGTTGGTTGTGCTTTCACACTTGTGGTAGTATGAGACGGACTCTACAACCCACACAAGTGGCTCAGGTAGTGCAGCTCATCCAGGATGCTACATCAATGCGAGCTGTGGCAGGAAGGTTTGCTGTGTCTGTCAGTGTAGTGTCCAGAGGCTGGAGGCGCTACCAGGAGACAGGCCAGTACACCAGGAGATGTGGAGGGGGCTGTAATAGGTCAACAACCCAGCAGCAGGACCACTACCTCCGCCTTTGTGCAAGGAGGAACAGGAGGAGCACTGCCAGAGCCCTGCAAAATGACCTCCAGCAAGCCACAAATGTGCATGTCTGCACAAACGGTTAGAAAGCAACTCCATGAGGATGGTCTGAGTGCCCGACGTCCACAGATGGGGGTTGTTCTCACAGCCCAACACCATGCATAACGCTTGGCATTTGCCACAGAACACCAGGATTCGCAAATTCACCACTGGTGCCCTGTGCTCTTCACAGATGAAAGCAGGTTCACACTGAGCACATGTGACACACGTGACAGAGTCTGGAGACGGCATGGAGAGCGATCTGCGGCCTGCAACATCCTTCAGCCTGACCGGTTTGGCAGTGGGTCAGTAATGGTGTTAGGTGGCATTTCTTTGGAGGGCCGCACAGCCCTCCATGTGCTCACCAGAGGTAGCCTGACTGCCATTAGGTACCGAGATGAGATCCTCAAGCCCCTTGTGAGACCATATGCTGGTGCGGTTGGCCCTGGGTTCCTCATAATGCAGGACAATGCCAGACCTCATGTGGCTGGAGTGTGTCAGCAGTTCCTGCAAGATGAAGGCATTGAAGCTATGGACTGGCCCGCCCATTCCCCAGACCTGAATCCGATTGAACACATCTGGGTCATCATGTCTCACACCGTCCACCAACGTCACGTTGCACCACACAGTGTCCACGAGTTGGCGGATGCTTTAGTCCAGGTCTGGGAGGAGATCCCTCAGGAGACCATCCGCCGCCTCATCAGGAGCATGCCCAGGCATTGTAGGGTGGTCATACAGGCATGTGGAGGCCACACACAATACTGAGCATCATTTCCTTGTCTTGAGGCATTTCCACTGACTTTGGATCAGCCCGTAACTTCATTTTCCACTTTGATTTTAAGCATCATTCCAACTCCAGATCTCCGTGGGATATTAGTTGTGATTTATGTTGATAATTTTTAGGTTTTATTGTTCTCAACACATTCCACTATGTAATGAATAAAGATTTACAACTGGAATATTTCATTCAGTGATATCTAGGACGTGGGGTTTTAGTGTTCCCTTTATATTTTTGAGCAGTGTATATATATATATATATATATATATATATATATATATATATATATATATAATATTGCATATGCATTCATTTACTTTTCATAGTAAATGTGCCTTCCAATGTTTAGTAATGCTATAAAACACTGGCGTCTCCACTCGCATCAGATCCCATTCAGCGATGTCTGCACAATGTATCAGGACGGTATTGCCCTCTGTGTCATATTAAAGTGTTGACATTCCTGTGCTCTAAATAAATTACAGCTGGAGTAGGTCTCCTGCAGAGAATCTGCCTGTGTGACTATTACCATCCCCACAGTATATTTATTACTATATTCACAGGGTCGGGCACAATGTCTAGGACAGCTAAAGATTGAGTGTCAGTCTCGAAAGATCTGAATGTATGTGAGCCAGGATACCTACAATCAGTCTCCAGTTAGTAAACTAAAAAAGTCTGTACTGCTGGCCTCCATGATGTGCAATTATTGCTGTATTATGCTCCCTATGTTCTATAAAGATCACATTGTAGAAAGGAAACAGTTTAGTGAGGTTGTCTTCAACATGAATGGTTGGCACGGCACTGGTTAAGGAACATGCCACTGACTGCGGTGCCCTCCTTTTCCCTCCCCCCCCCGGCTTTCTTTGTGGTCCCCTCTCCTTCCCCCCCTCCTTTGTTATGTTATTTGGTACAGTCCGGTTCATTTTGACCAATGGTAGCCTGTTGGGGCTGGTTCTCCGCCCTGAAACACCTCCTTCACCTGATATAGGTCAGGGTAATAACCTGGTTCCTCCTCTTCCCTTTTGGGTCCCGGAGGTGCTTGTTGTACGCACTGTCTGGTGAAGATCCACTGCTGGAGATGCTGCGAGCCAGGGCGTCACAGGAGGGTGAGCAGTGGGTGCAGGCTCTGATTTCAGGGCTTAGTGCTCACACACCATCTCCTGCCGCCACAGTTTCGGGAGGCCGGCTGTCTGCAAGGTGCAAACACCCCCCTACCCGGCTTAGCCCCAGTCCCATCCGCAATCCCTTACCCTCTGCTAAATCATTGCTGGAGCGGCCTCGGGACCGCCGAGCGGGCATGGTGGCTTCGCCCACTTCCAGGCCGCCCGCGGTAGCTCCGCCAACTTCCGGTTTCGCCGTAGCTCCGCTCATGGCGCCGCTGGACATGCTGGAGCCTGTCACGGCTGTAATCTCCTCACACCCCACCAGCCGCTCTCGGTCACGTCGGACGGAGTGCCGGGACGTGTGGTCTGCTGCAGAGTCTGCACTCTCTGCATCTCTGGATGACCGGCCACCGCTGGCATGGTCGGGCAGAGAGGGGAGTGAAGCCCCGCCCCCTTCCAGCCTCAGCTCCCCCCTCCTGCGTCCCAAAGCTGGCGCCGTTAGGGCCACGAGGGCAACACATTAACACTGGGCAGGTGCATTTTTAGAGCAGATGGGGTCTAGAGGCAGCACCGTGTCATCTGCGGAGGACACCTCCGACCGTAGGCCGGATACAGCACAGCAGGACACTGTAGGATCACTTATGCCGGCAGCTGCTGTCCCCAGCATGTCTGATGCTGGCAGGGATGATGCTGCGGTTGCTGTAACTCCTGCAGTGCCACAAGGTTTATCTTCTCCTTTGCCCTCGGATCCAAATAGGGTCGTGGAGCCATATAGGCGTAGATGCCGGGGTTCCAGTTCATCCTCATCAGAATCACCTCACCGTTATAGTCGGCGCAGACACCGCTCCTCACACCGACGCAGCAGGCGTTCCTCGCATGCGCATCGGAGGTCCAGATTTCACAGGTGGGGTCATAGGTCACGGTCCTCAAGATGGTGCTCTCCGTCATCATCGGAGTGTATGAGCGCATCGGCGAGTCTCGACTACCGGCATCGTTCTCGGGGCAAGAGACGAGAGCCAGAAACAGCAGCCAGGGCGTCAAGTCTGGTGGGACCTGTGGAGTCATCCAGGGCTTCCAGCCTGGCCATCACCCACCCATCTGTTGATCCAGGTGCTGGTGTTCCTCCTTCGGTTGGAGTCCCTCCTCCTGCGGCAGGTATTGGGTGAGTGCAATTTTTCTATTGCAGGGAGTGATAGTAATTCGGATTTCTTGTCTGCCTTAAGAGCTTTAATTGTTCAATACTCAGTACCAAGGGGTGTTCAGCATGTAAATCCAAGTAATCCGGAAAAGAAGAGCAATCCACCGCTAGTGGGTATATTTAAAGATTCCCTTTATTGTGGTATTAACCCTCTAGGGTCTCATTTGGATATTGAGACTAGAGAAAAAATATGGTCAAACTAATATGTGGATATCTGGTCCTTAATATCGGTGGATCAGCATACGGTGGACAAGGAGAGGAGAGTGAATGACAGACATTTTGACAGGAGCAGACAAAAGGTTGCCAAGACGATGAACAATTGGTTACAAGTTTTCTCGGTTTTGGGTTGCGTCATGGGCCAGCAGCATCCGGAACGATGTTCTGAGTTATTCATTTATCAGGACATGATTTACTCATCATACAAGGCCCATGGCGGGTCCGCCTGGTGGCGTTACGATGAGGAATTCCGGAGGCGGCTGGCTCTGCAGCCGGAAATCGGGTGGGGGTGAAGGCTACCGAGGTATGGATTAGATTAATGTTATCACAGAAACAGCCCCCCTTTCTATCAGCGGTCACAAGCCAATCCTCAGCAACAGCAGGTCATAGCTCAGTGGTCGTGCGGAGACCAGAAGCCTGCTGGTTATTCAACGAGGGACATTGCCGTTTCTTTAGATTGTGTAAATATAAGCACTAATGCTCTGCCTGCGGTGGTGCCCACCCTGCATCCCGCTGCCCCTGACCCACGGGAAAATTACCAGCCAAGCCCTCTGGCAACAAAAGTAGGGAACCCAATGACCCCGGTGAGCGTAGCCGTGATGGGCCCTTGGTTAAACCGATACCCTAACAAAGTCGCGGCGGGCCAACTTCGTTTTGGTTTTTCGTATGGGTTTTTTATTCCGTTCAAATTTCACAGTTTTCCCTCTTTTGCGCCCAATTTGAAGTCGGCCCGTGACAACCCTGAAGTCCTGCGGGAAAAGATTGAAAAAGAAGTGAGGTTGGGGCGAATTGCGGGCCCGTTCACATCTCCTCCATTTTGGAACTTTAGAGTCTCCCCATTGGGCTTAGTTCCGAAAAAGGACTCCGGTTCATTTAGTCTTATCCACCATCTATCCTACCCTAAGGGTGAATCTGTGAATGACAGAATTTCAGAGGAGGACGCATCGGTTTCTTACGTCTCCTTTGACAAGGTGGTTGCTATGGTTCGCCAGGCTGGTGCTGGTGCATTCCTGGCGAAGTCGGATATTGTATCCGCTTTCCGTCTTTTACCGGTTCATCAGGACTGTTTCCACCTTTTGGGCTGTCGAGTGGAGGATGGTTTTTATTACAACATGTACCTTCCAATGGGTTGTTCTATATCGTGCTATTACTTTGAGCTCTTCAGTTCTTTCTTGGAGTGGGTGGTTCGATCGGGCACAGGGGTAAGATCTGTCACATACTACTTGGACGATTTTTTGTTTGTAGGTCCGAAAGATTCTAATGTTTGTTCATGGTTGTTAGAATTTTTCAAGGATATAGCGTTTCAGTTTGGTGTCCCGTTGTCAGAAGAAAAGACGGTTGGTCCAGTGACAACTCTGTCCTTTTTGGGTATTGAAATCGATACTGTCAGCATGGATTATCGATTGCTGGGGGAGAAGGTGGAGAAGCTTTTGAACATGATTGAAGGGTTCTGTGCTGTCAAAAAGGTCACCTTGCATCAGATGCAATCGCTACTCGGATTGTTGGTTTTTACCTGTAGGGTCATGCCGGCGGACAGAGTTTTTTTCAAGACGTTTATCACTGGCTACAAGAGGGGCTACCCTTCCCAGCCATAAAATTCATTTGACAAAAAATTTACGGGCTGATTTGGAAATTTGGAAAAGATTTTTGATTTCTTTCAACGGCCACACGTGTTTCATGTCTTCTGAGATTTCAAGCCCGGAGTTGAGATTGTTTTCGGATGCGGCTGGATCGGCTGGTTTTGGGGTTATATTTGGTGATCAGTGGTGTGCAGCTGAGTGGCCGGATTTGTGGAGAGAAGATGGGCTGTGCAAAAATATGGCGCTGTTGGAGCTGTTCCCCATCGTGGTAGCCGTTGAAATATGGGGCACTCAATTTGCTAATAAAAAAAAAATATGTTTTTGGTGTGACAACCTCAGTGTGGTGCACTGTGTAAACCACCTGTCTTCCTCATCTCTTCCGGTCCTTGGTTTGCTGCGCCATTTTGTTCTTCGATGTTTGGAAAAGAACATTTGGTTTAGGGCTCTCCATGTCCCTGGAAATGATAATGGTGTTGCTGATGCTTTGTCACGCTTTAATTGGCAGGTTTTCACACAGCTTCTGCCCAGTGCTCAACCGGAAGGTTTCCCTTGCCCCTCGCTGCTATGGGACATAGTTGCCAACAGCTGATGCCGTTGGTTCGTTAGTCAGTGGTATCATCTACTTGACAGTCTTACGGTAAGTCTTGGGCTGAGTGGTGCAGTTTGATAAATGGGAGACCGGTTTGCTGCCAGGCCAGACTGGAGGTAACAGTTGATTTTGTAACGTTATTGTTTAACTCTGGAATATCGCGTTTCTCGGCCCAGCAACGCCTTTCAGGCCTAGCCTTTTATTTCCAATTGCTTGACTGGCAAGACGTCATGAAGGCCTTCATTATCAGACAGGCCTTAAAAGGGTGGAAGAGATCCCAACCTAGTAAAGAAAGCAGACGTGCCATTTCTATTTCTTTAATGAGCAAAATAATTTCCTTTACCATGGTTACTTGCTCGTCGCAATTTGAAGCTGCTCTTTTTTCAGTTGCGTACGTCATTTTGTATTTTGGGGCCTTACGCATAAGTGAATTGGTCCCTAAATAAAAATTTAGGTCGGATAAGGGTCCAATTTTTGAGGACGTGATAGTGGTAGAAGATGCAATTCGTATCCGTATTCGCAGGTCCAAAACAGACTCTTCAGGCAGGGGGTCTTGGATCCTCCTGAATGCAGTTCCAGGTCCCATTCGTCCAGTCAAACTGGTTGATAATTATTTACATTTCAGACATAGCGGGGAATTTTTTCTTGCTTATGCTGATGGTTCCCCATTGACAAAATTTCAATTCCAATCGATTTTTCGGAAATGCCTACTGGCTTCTGGTGTTAGCCCAGGCGAATACGAGACTCATTCTTTTCGTATAGGGGTCGCTACCGAGGCGGCAAGGGTCAGGGTGCCAAAGGCCGAGGTGCAAAGATTAGGACGGTGGTGTTCCGCTTGCTATGCCAGGTATATTAGACCTGATTTACTGATATGATTACTTTCCTTTCTTTTCCAGGGTCTACCAGGCCAACGGTGTGGCTGCTAGGACATTCGTACATTTTCTGGGCGGCTCAGAGAGCAGAATGTCGTCCTGGAGGAAGGAATCTGGGTTTTCAGGGTTTGGATGTTAATTGGAGAGGCAACAAGGGTTTAAAATGGCCTCAAGTTCTTCAGGAAGTGCTGGATATTGGCCAGTGTAGGTCCAGTTATCTTAGTTCTACACACGGGTGGGAATGACTTATGTTCACATAAAGTTGCCGAGTTATTGACGATTATGAGAACGGACTTAGAACATTTCTCTAGTTTTTTCCTGGAACTCAGGTTAGTATGGTCAGAGATAGTTCCCAGAGCTGTGTGGCAGGGCCCCCGGGACGGGGCGGCAGTGGAGCGTACTAGGTGCACTGTAAATGTGCGCATGGCCAAGTTCGTGCGGTGTAAGTTTGGTGTGGTAGTGAGGCATCGGCAGCTAGAAGGGGATAATACTGCCCTGTTGAGACAGGACAGTGTACACCTCAATGATATTGGTTTTGATATCCTGCTGTCGGGCATTCAGGATGGAATAGAGCGAGTATTGTATTTGATGGGTGGGGGTCGGAGTCCTGTTTGTGTTAAACAGGATCCTCCTTGGCGTTTTGCAATAAAGGAAACACTGGACTACTGCGGCTATGTAGGCTGACTTGCCTGCAGAATTGCAGGGTATTTGCTACTGGTCTTTTGTAAAGTTTTAAGTGCTTCAGTTTATTATTATTGTTAAATATGTTACGCAAAATTAAAGCTGTGACAGACTTCACCCATCAGCTATTTGTGTTTGTCTGGTTATTTAGTCGGATGGTCTTTGGGGAGGTTTGGGAGAGGGGATTCCTGGGGTTGGTGGGGCGTGTGGGTTTGGAGGGGTCGCCACAGTCTGAAGTGATTGTTTGCTATTGGAACAGTTTATTTTTCTCATATGTTTGGGGCAGGGGCAAAGCTAGGATTGGGACACCCGGTTGCATGTGCCAGCAGGCTACTTTGCGTTTGCCAGGGTATTTAGATTAACTAAACCTTTGCTCCAGGTAGAGGAAAGGCCAACTACGAGCTGTAGTTTAGAGAGGATGTCTCTCGACTCTAGGTGTCCTCTCTGCACTGGAGATCCACAGATATGTGAGCATCAGTAATCGCTGGCATGCACACCCATCGATTTCAGGGGGCATCTCGGTATTCCTGTGTTGTCCCAGCTCTTTCTGCTTCACATCTACATAAACGTTAGTTTTTCCGAATACATCTGCTTTACCAACTGCTTGTCTCTGTGTCTGGCAGACAGAGCCCGGCCTGTTTTCTTCGGAAGGTTAGGTAAACGTATATGAAACAATGGTGTGCAGGCGCAGCGCAGTCTTTAGAGTGTCACATCAGGCTATTAAAAAGTGTTAAATGTTCCAAGGTGGAATGTGTGAGCCTCAGTGTACGGATCGCAGTGTTTCATCTACACATTCACAGTTGTGACAGCTTCACTACACACAGTTTAACTGTAGATGCAAAATATGTAACGGGATATAGCTTTGGCACCGTGGCATCCTGGCACACAGTGTGTTTATATACCCAGCACATGTCTATGGCTGCTGTATGTGCAGCAACCTCTCAAGTAGCTCATAAGCTACGTTTGTCACCTAAGATTTATTTTGGACACGTGTTGGTTTCCTTCTAAATAAGTCTCTCTCTCTGGCTTTTTTTTCTGCAGCAGATTTTATTAATTCCTGGTGATAAATGAGGCATCAGGCCGCAGATTGTAGACTCTCTGGACGCGTGGAGGTTGCCAGTTGGCTTTTTTGACTGTTTTCTATTAGTGTTTATAAAGACGCGCAGTTGTGTTGGGCTATTCCTGCTTGCCAAAAACTACAGGGAAATATTTTAGGATGAACGAGACATTCTTAAAGATCTTACTGCTTGTGTCCACCTCTTGCTGAATGTGTTGCCCCGCTACAAAGGTCACTGTGGAACACTGTGTGTGCTGAGGAATCAGATGCCAAACCCGGTGACCCACGGAGGGATATGGCTCACAGAAAATCAGATAATGACCTATCGTTTAAATCAAATTTTCATTATAAATGCATGTGCAGGAATTGTTGGTGGGTTTGTTTTTTTAGGGTTTTCCATGTCACTAGCATTAAATATATCCTGAAATATTGCAGTTTTCCTATTATGAAACTTGGGCCACTGAGCATTTACTGTACTGTATAAATCACTTCTCACTAGTCAAATCATTATCATCACAAATAGGATTAAAGTAACTGAGACATCTCTATATACAGCAGATAACACAGGAGCCAACATTCACAATAGGTGATGTCACAGCTCACCTCCTCCTCCTCCTGTACAATGACTGATAACACAGGAGCCACCATTTACAATAGTTGATATCACAGCCACCTCCTCCTCCTGCAAAATGAAAGATAAAACATATATACAGTAGATTACACAAGATGCACTATTCACAATAGGTGATGTCACAGCTCACCTCCTCCTCCTGTACAATGACTGATAACACCTCTATATACAGTAGATAACACAGGATCCACTATTCACAATAGGTGATGTCACAGCTCACCTCCTCCTCCTGTACAATGACTGATAACACCTCTATACACAGCTGAAAACACAGGATCCACCATTCACAATAGGTGATGTCACAGCTCACCTCCTGTATAATGACTGATAACACCTCTGTATACAGTAGATAGCACAGGATCCACCATTCACAATAGGTGATGTCACAGCTCACCTCCTCCTGTACAATGACTGATAACACCTCTATATACAGTAGATAACACAGGATCCACCATTCACAATAGGTGATGTCACAGCTCACCTCCTCCTGTACAATGACTGATAACACCTCTATATACAGTAGATAACACAGGATCCACCATTCACAATAGGTGATGTCACAGCTCGCCTCCTCCTGTACAATGACTGATAACACCTCTATATACAGTAGATAACACAGGATCCACCATTCACAATAGGTGATGTCACAGCTCACCTCCTCCTGTACAATGACTGATAACACCTCTATATACAGTAGATAACACAGGATCCACCATTCACAATAGGTGATGTCACAGCTCGCCTCCTCCTGTACAATGACTGATAACACCTCTATATACAGTAGATAACACAGGATCCACCATTCACAATAGATGATGTCACAGCTCACCTCCTCCTGTACAATGACTGATAACACCTCTATATACAGCAGATAACACAGGATCCACCATTCACAATAGATGATGTCACAGCTTGCCTCCTCCTGTACAATGACTGATAACACCTCTATATACAGTAGATAACACAGGATCCACCATTCACAATAGGTGATGTCATAGCTCACACGCTCCTTCTCCTGTATAATAACTGATAACACCTCTATATACAGCTTATGATACAGTATCCACCATTCACCATAGGTGATGTCACAATTCACCTACTTCCCCTGTACAATGACCTCTTTACAGGTCACATAGCATACCCACAACACTATTCTGTTAGAAGTCAACAGGAGGCTGTCAGTGAGCTTCACCACAACACTCTCCCAAATAAAATAGTAAAAGATGGTCAGAGCTCCCTTCCCTACACATTAATCTAATATACTAATAGATCACAGACTGCACATGAGTCAACAATGTGATGCAGCTGCAAAAAGGGAAAACACAGTTCTAGGATGTATTAGGAGAAGCAAAGAGTCTTGATCACGTGAAGTAATTATCCCCCTTTAGGGTAGGTGCACACAGTCATTAGTCGTCAGCGCATTGGATGCAGCAAATGTCCACTGCGCCCAAAGTGCTGTCAGCTTTTGAATGCAGGTGATTCCGCATGTGTTCATTGAATTGTGGGGAATCACCTTGTCCAATACATTGTATGGGTGAGATTTATCACGTCTCTGCAAGATAAATTGACATGCTGCGGTCTGGAAAGACGTGACACATGTCCGTCTCCGCAGGTAAGCAGCGGGCGTCTGTGGACACATAGTGGGCATGGGTTTTCTTGAAATCTCATCCACTATGCTGTAATATCTGGATGCTATGGATGTACGCAGCATCCGGCCCGCAGCGTTTACTGACCGTGTGCACGTACCCCTACTCCTCCTTGGTCAGGCCTCATCTGGAATACTGTGCTCAGTTCTGGGCACCACACTTTAAAAACACATTGAAAAACTGAAGCAAGTTCTGAGAAGAGCGGCCAGAATGGTGACCGGACTGCAATGTATGTCCTACAAGGAACAGTTAATGGATATAGGAATATTTAGCTACAAAAGAGGAGACTTAATAGCCGTCTACAAATATTTCAAGGGCTGTCACATTGTAGAAGTATCATCATTATTCTCATTTGCACATGGAAACACGAGAAGCAACGGGATAAAACTGAATGATAGGAGATATAGATTAGATATGATAAAATCATTTTTTCACAGTGAGGGTGATCAATTAGTGGAACAGGCGGCCACGAGAGGTGGTGAGTTCTCCTTCAATGGAAGTCTTCACACAGAGGCTGGACAAACATCTGTCTGAGATGGTTTAGTGACTCCTGCATTGAAAAAAGGGTTGGACACGATGACCTTGGAGGCCCCTTTCATCTAAAATTGTAGGATTCTTTGATCTCTACACACAGATCTCCGCATACCCACAACACTCTCCCAGAGATAAGCAGATAAAAATTAAAGCAGATAAGAAAAAATATGTATCAGGATTTAGATGAGTTAGTAACAAAATATAAAACTGATGCTTTCTCTACTGAGTAGATGATCTAGATACATCTGTGACCATAAATGCAGTGTGAACCCACTTCACTATCACTAATCTCATTAACCATTTGTACAGAATACGATACAGCCATTAGGTCACTATGAAAAGCAGATAGAACACTCTGCCAGTAAGTCGTTACGCCATGTTTAACAACATTTTGCAGAAGAAATCTATAAACAATGCTGAGTAATTTCACACATACTGTGACAGCGCGTCTGTATCTCAAGAAAAATAAATAAAACCAGGTATACGGCGCAAATAAGTCAGAACACATTTGGGTTGCATCTCCATTAAAGTCAAGGAATCTGATTTGTTCCAGTAAAAGTCAGAGTAGCGGGAGATGGCAGGCACCGCAGGAATCACCTCTCCATAATCTCCTCCAGATCTTACAAAGGTGAAGCTACAGAGAAAGAACAGTATAGTAATTAACAGGAGTCTGTATTCCGAATGCTATCCCGCTCCGTACCGGCGTACCTCTCAGCCGCAGATCAGGGAAAGGTCTGCTCTACAGTTACGAGGCAACCTGTTCTGAGAATGCACCTCATGGAGGTGAAATTGTGCTCCACTGACCCTCCACCTCGTTGTCTCATTTTCATTCATCAGCCAAATTGCAAAAGTTTGAAAAAATAGCAACATTGCAATTTATTTTACTTTTTCTGAAAAATCCTTCCCTTTTCCAAGAACAGAGGGATTTTTAATTTTATAGTGTACAGCTCGTTGTCTAAGTTTCTGCTTTCGGGATCTGCACTTTAGAGCCTGCAAGCGCCAGTGTGAAACGGAGAGGATCCGGACAGCGCCAGTGCCTTTGTGTCGTCAGCATGGGAGAGTGCACGGTTCGGGCCGGCAGTGCGACCATACCGCTGGTCCAAGCTGTGAACCTTGAGGAGCCAACTAAACAGCGGCAAACAAGGTGCAGTGAGCGTCTGAAGAAAGAACCTGAGATGACCCCTTTATCACCTAAATGGAGAAATTCTCAAACCCTCCAATCAGAATCATCTGCTGACAATGTCGCCTGTTTCTCCCATTGTTTGGTTTGGACATGATCTATCACATGATGTATCTGATGGCCTGGTGTGTTCTGCGTATGATCCTCATATCGGCAGGATATAGATCACATGTCTTATCAGTACCATGGACAGTGGCAGAGACAAAGCCTGTAACTTTGTGTTACACAATGTTCTGGCCGGCGTCCAGGTGCTTCTATGTGGCCCATATATCTGTAAGTGTTTATCTAGTTTATGTCACTTCCAGTAATACATAAAGAATGTGTCAAGTATTGACTCACTGGGGTTTGTAATTCCTCTTGAGAATCACTCACAAAACTCAGAACAAGAATAATACATCTACACGTTAAAGAGAAGGTTCCATAAAAAAATAGCCTAGTGTTATAGCCCAGAGCTGCAGTTACAAATGTGTAGACTTCAGAGCTGAAATCTTCCAGTATTCCCTGCTTGCTGTGCCACAGAGCAGATTATTCAGAGTCTGCATCTTTCATTCCCCTCTTAGATATTAAACGTCTGGGCTTGTAAAATACGTACCAAATGTTACAGGGCCGGTAATTCACCACCATTGCTCCAAGCTTCATATTTCTTGGTAGTAGACTTGGAGATGTGACTATTTGTTTACTTGGCTTGCAGAGATCAAAGGAAAGTATGACAAAGCCATTAGGTTAGCCTAGCTCAAATTATTACCACATGAAATCTCTGTCCACACTTCGTAAACTTGGTTTATATGGGGGGTTAACCCTGTAACTCCTGGGCGGACTCAAGTCTTCTCTGGATCGAGGTTGGCAATTAGTCAGATTGCTTATTGTAAACAACTGTTTAGATCCTCTCTGCACATTGCAAGGCGTATTTTACTCCAATAACATAAAGCTTAAGGTTATCCTTCCAGATCAGTGCCAGATTGATGATCATTTGGCCAGACCTTCAATCACCTCCTCCTCCACAGCGGTCGTGCGCTCTTTACCAGTGCCAAACTCCTCCAGATGTGTGACAGAGCAACGACTGGACCTCGTATCACCCGCATAATTAATGCTCGGAAACCGGGTCTCAGCCTTTACTGTAACATAAGCCGCTGGGTGCTTTTTTAGCGCTCAGACTAGAACATGCACACTGTTCATGAGACAAGTGCTTTTTGGTTGGAAACTTGACCCTTGCTCTCTTTAAAATGGAGGAAAATATATTTGCTGGGTTCACTATGTGGTTATTTCTCAGCATGTCGCTCCATGTCTCCAGCTTCATGAACATAACTCAACAGGTCACCTCTGTTAGCTGCAGACAATGAGCTTGATTCATATATATATTTCACCATTAAAGGCAAATTAAGACACTGGGCCGGGGTTAACTGTGTGATGGCTGGCAGCAGGGGAGACCCATTGTTCCGGTATGACCTTATATAAGGGGCAACGTTCGCTATCTGATCCTTGTCCTGAAATATCGGGGTCCATTAGACCATATCTTGTGATATTACACATAGTAAAAGGCTATGCACATATTTTCCTCCAATGTTTATTGCTATAAAATAATCGTGACCTTGCTGATTTCTATCAACTTCTGATTAATGTTTTGCTAATTAGTCGAGTGATCAACATCAGGCATAAATAGCCCAATGATCATAAACGGGCATTCTCATGAATGCTTGTACTCCCATTATTGGCTTGGCCATTTATTGGTGTATGAATGTATGTATGTATGTGCATGAATCTGCAAGCACAACGTCTACATGGACTTTGCATATTTTCTTTGTGTTTTTTGTGCGTTTCCTCTTGGTATTTCATTTCTTCCCACAATGTTAAAACTTACTGATAGGAATTTAAGATTAGAAGCCTCACTGGAGACAATGACAATATCTGCAAAACTACGGCATATGTTGCTGCTAGATAAGCAGTAGGTTGTTTTTGTTTGTTTGTTTTTTTAAATATTTACAGCGTTAATTTATGAGTATTAATCTTAGGTGTAAAAATCATTGCTATAAGGATAATGTCCTTCAAAATGACGGTAGCTATTGTAGAGACTTGAATGACGCTAAGGCTCTGTTCACATGTGCAGTAGTTATTTCTGTTCTTGGATCCGTATTTCATGGGAAATGCAGAATAAAAATGTTCTACAGGATCCATTCATTTGAATGTGGATAGAAATGTCCTAAAATGTCTTCTGTTTTACTGCAATCTGGATCAAAAAACATAATTTACACTTTATTGTCGGACCCAAACAACTCAATATGTTTTTGTTTTATTTTTATTGAAATCTATGGAGGAACTGAGCATAACAAATGGTCATTTTTTATGTCATCTGCTCTCAGATCCTTTTTTAAGCACTGCCCACAACAACACAGGTATTCAGAGACACCTCTAGCAAAATTATTCCGTTGGAACAACCAAAAAATAAATAGATAGGGTCTAATTATAAGTGATAAACCAAAAGAAAATCAACCCTCTAAAATATACCTTTTATTAATTATTACTAAAAAAGCTTCTGTCTCAATAGACATATCCCAAAGGAAAGGGATCAACAAAAGGTCAGATAGCAAATACAATGTCTGCTTTTTGGTCAACATTCACATTATAAAATTCTAGGGGAAAGAGGCTGATTCTCCGTTCCCCTACCAGCCAGCGGAGGTTGGCACCCTAAGGGAAATCGCTTTGGTGCCCCCGCTCCTCATCGGCTCACCCTAACTGACCGTAATAGGGATCCCTTCAAAAAGCTACCACCAACACCCGTTTAGTGCTTATGTGCTGTATCAAGGTTTCCTGGACCTTATGTTATATATAGCTGTGTGAGTGCTCATATTAAGTGCTAGTGCTCACTTAATCTATTTGATCAGTCTCTTTTTAGCTGGCTTAAGCTGGAGTTACACTAAACGACTTACCAACGATCACAACCAGCGATACGACCTAGCCGTGATCATTGGTAAGTCGTTGTGTGGTCGAGGGAGCTGTCAGCTCTCTCCAGCGACCAACGATCAGGGGAACGACTTCGGCATCGTTGAAACTGTCTTCAACGATGCCAAAGTCCCCCTGCAGCACCCGGGTAACCAGGGTAAACATCGGGTTACTAAGTGCAGGGCCGTGCTTAGTAACCCGATATTTGTAAAAAAACACTATATACTCACCTTCTGATGTCCGTCACGTCCCCCGCCGGCGTCAACAGGGTTAAAACTGCTTTCGGCAAGAGCGATGCTAATGCTCGCGCTGCTGCCGAGAGCTTCCCTGCACTGAATGTGTCAGCGCCGGCAGTAACAGCGTTGACGTCACCGCTGTGCTCTGCTTTACGGCCGGCGCTGACACAGTCAGTGCAGGGAAGCTCTCGGCCGGAGCGCGTGCATTAGCATCGCTCCTGCCGAAGGCAGTTTTAACCCTGTGGACGCCGGGGGACGTGACAGACATCACAATGTGAGTATGTACTGTTTTTTTTTTTACTTTTACAATAGTAACCAGGGTAAATATTGGGTTACTAAGCGCGGCCCTGGGCTTAGTAACCCGATATTTACCCTGGTTACAAGTGAACACATCGCTGGATCGGCGTCACACATGCCGATCCAGCGATGACAGCGGGTGATCAGCGACCAAAAAATGGTCCTGATCATTCCCCAACGACCAACGATCTCCCAGCAGGGGCCTGATCATTGGTCGCTGTCACACATAACGAGATCGTTAGCGGGATCGTTGCTACGTCACCAAAAGCGTGACGTTGCAACGATATAGTTAACGATATCGTTATGTGTGACTCAGCCTTTACACTGTAGCAGTTAAACATGTGATGGATATTTCAGATGTTCTGCTACCAAATGAGATCACACAATAGTGGGTTTGCTTGGCTTATCATGGCATATCTTCACATGTATGACCCTCTCTTGAATAAGCAAATATGCACGAGCAACAGCTAAAAAATAACACTGATGTGAGGTATACTATAAGTATATATATAGTATCCTATAATAATAATCATCAATTTGTAGTGTATAAATCTAGTTAGCCAGGTCACAATTAGAGCATATGGAGAATTGTCATCCACCCCCCACACAGTCTATCTCAATACATATAGTAAAGGTAGGCTGCATAGAATAAGGATTAAAACCATAAAGTGCGTATAGGAATTCATGTCACTTATTTTAGTCTAAGCAGAATACCCCATCCCGACGCGTTTCTCCCCTCCTCAATGTCGTGAGGGGTTCATCAGGGAAAATAAAAATGTAGGGCTCAAAACATCTCCTGCCAGAAGGAGCGCATGTGTCCGGTTGACTGATGTACATGTGTCTGGACTCCTGTTCTTACTGCTCTCCTTTAAGATTCCCGCCGATCAAAGACCGGAAGAGAACGCCGCTGGTCAAAGTTAACCGGAAGTTGTGTTACGGGTTCTCGTGGAACGCAATATGCGCTCCACTATAGCCGGAAGTTCTGTTCAGACAGCGTGGAACACAGCATGCGTCCCACTGCCGGAAGTACAGTCCCTACTGCGGCCAGAAACACCTGCGCCCCACCGTAGGTATTGTAACCAATGTATGCGGTAATTCAGCAAGTCTGCCCAATTGGTATCATAAGATGTTTTCTTCCTGCAGGTGTCATTATTAACCATTCCTAAATATCAATATTGGGATGCTTTTACCCAGATGCTCTTGTAACCTAGTAAGGCCGGCGTCACACTGGCGAGTTTTACGGACATAAGAGCGCAGAAATTACGTCCGTAAAACTCGCAAAATAAACGGCACAATTATTCTCAATGGGGCTGCTCCTATCAGCCGTATATTACGGTTCAGTATTATACGGCTTTCTACGGCCGTACAAAATCGCAGCATGCTGCGTTTGTCAGCGTATTGCGCAAAAAATTCGCCAATGAAAGTCTATGGGGGCGAGAAAAATACGGATTCCACACGGACCAGCAGTGTGACTTGCGAGAAATACGCAGCGGTGTTAGTGAAAAGTCGGTAATTCAATTGCCGGCTTTTAATTTCTCCTGCACAAACCCGACAGGATATGAGACATGGTTTACATACAGTAAACCATCTCATATCCCTTTTTTTTGCATATTCCACACTACTAATGTTAGTAGTGTGTATGTGCAAAATTTCAGCGCTGTAGCTGCTAAAATAAAGGGTTAAATGGCGGAAAAAATTGGCGTGGGCTCCCGCGCAATTTTCTCCGCCACAGTGGTAAAGCCAGTGACTGAGGGCAGATATTAATAGCCAGGAGAGGGTCCATGGTTATTGGCCCCCCCGTGGCTAAAAACATCTGCCCCCAGCCACCCCAGAAAAGGCACATCTGGAAGATGCGCCTATTCTGGCACTTGGCCACTCTCTTCCCACTCCCTGTAGCGGTGGGATATGGGGTAATGAAGGGTTAATGCCACCTTGCTATTGTAAGGTGACATTAAGCCAGGTTAATAATGGAGAGGCGTCAATTATGACACCTATCCATTATTAATCCAATTGTTTGAAAGGGTTAAAAAACACACACACACATGATTTAAAAGAATTTTAATGAAATAAACAGCGGTTGTTTTAATAATTTATTGCTCTCTCAATCCATTTGCAGGCCCTCGCTTGGCAAAATAATAAACGCACAAGATACATACCTTCTGATGTCCGATCACGTCCCACGATGTAATCCATCTGAAGGGGTTAACTAATATTACAGGCACGAGCTGCGATAAACCACTCGCTCGTGCCTGTAATCCCCGGGTGCTGAAAGGAAAGCAGTGATCTATACTTACATTGAGTCGCGGTGATGCGCCCCTGCTGGATGTTCTCATGAACTGCAGCCTGGGAACTTTTTCCCACGCTCCAGGTCATATGAGGACATCCACCAGGGGGCGCATCACCGCGACTGAAGGAAATGTAGGTCAGTGACCTACATTTCATTCATTCGCCGGGGATTACAGGCACGGAGCACAGCTGCATTTGCAGGGCTCCTGCTTGTAAATTATTTTAACCCCTTCAGATGGATTACCTCATGGAACGTGACGGATCAGCAGAAGGTATGTATCTTGTGCGTTTATTATTTTGCCAAGTGAGGGCCTGCAAATGGATTGAGAGAGCAATAAATTATTAAAACAACCTGTGTGTTTATTTCATTAAAATACTTTTAAATCATGTGTGTGTGTGTGTGTGTTTTTTAACCCTTTCATACAATTGGATTAATAATGGATAGGTGTCATAATTGACGCCTCTCCATTATTAATCTGGCTTAATGTCACCTTACAATAGCAAGGTGGCATTAACCCTTCATTACCCCATATCCCACAGCTACACGGGAGTGGGAAGAGAGTGGCCAAGTGCCAGAATAGGCGCATCTTCCAGATGTGCCTTTTCTGGGGTGGCTGGGGGCAGATGTTTTTAGCCACGGGGGGGCCAATAACCATGGACCCTTTCCTGGCTATTAATATCTGCCGTCAGTCACTGGCTTTACCATTCTGGGGGAGAAAATTGCGCGGGAGCCCACGCCAATTTTTTCCGCCATTTAACCCTTTATTTTAGCAGCTACAGTGCTGAAATTTTGCACATACACACTACTAACATTAGTAGTGTGGAATATGCAAAAAAAATTTTACTGTATGTAAACCATGTCTCATATCCTGTCGGGTTTGTGCAGGAGAAATGAAAAGCCGGCAATTGAATTACCGGCTTATCACAGATATCGCGCTGAATGAAATCTAAATACAGAATATATATATATGTGTCTCAATGACATATATATATATATATATATATATACTGTATATATGTTTTCCCGAACATTTGAGCACATAAATCCATTAGATGTCGGTTTTGCAAGCCTGCGCGAAAATCTCGCAGTACGGATGCCATACGGATTACATACGGAGGATGCCATGCGCAAAATACGCTGACACACCCTGACTACGGATCAATATTTTGGGAACATTTCTCCGTATTACGGCCGTAGTACGGACGTATAATACGTGGCGTATTGTCTTACGCCAAGTGTGACGCCGGCCTAACCCTTAGTGGGAACTAACAGTCAACTATACAGAATTAGTGTGGAAGTTCTGGTAGATTTCAGATAAAGTCCTGAAAAAAAATATAAAGACAATAAGTGATTTAAGAACTAGGAAGGTGTATGCTAAATAATTATAGAACTGGTAGATAACCAGTGAATAATGATCATGCAGTATGATCCTTTAACCCCTTCATGACCTTGGGATTTTCCGTTTTTCCGTGTTTGTTTTTTGCTCCCCTTCTTCCCAGAGCCATAACTTTTTTATTTTTCCATCAATATGGCCATGTGAGGGCTTATTTTTTGCGAAACAAATTGTACTTTTGAACAACATCATTGGTTTTAGCATGTCGTGTACTAGAAAACAGGAAAAAAAGTCGGTGAAATTGCAAAAAAAGTGCAATCCACACTTGTTTTTTGATTGGCTTTTTTACTAGGTTCACTAAATGCAAAAACTGATTTGCCATTATGATTCTCCAGGTCATTACGAGTTCATAGACACCAAACATGTCTAGGTTACGTTGTATCTAAGTGGTGAAAAAAAAATTCCAAACTTTGCTAAAAAAAAAAAAAAAATTGCGCCATTTTCCAATACCCGTAGCATCTTCATTTTTCATGATCTGGGGTCGGGTGAGGGCTTATTTTTTGCGTGCTGAGCTGGCGTTTTTGATGATAGCATATTGGTGCAGATACGGTCTTTTGATCGCCCATTATTGCATTTTAATGCAATGTCGCAGCGACCAAAAAAACGTAATTCTGGCATTTCAATTTTTTCTCTCGCTACGCCGTTTAGTGATCAGGTTAATCCTTTTTTTTGTTGATAGATCGGGCAATTCTGAACGCGGCGATACCAAACGTGTAGTTTCGAAAAAATTTTTATTGATTTATTTTGAATGGGGCGAAAGAGGGTGATTTAAACTTTTACATATTTTATATTTTTTTCAAATTTTTTAAAACTTTTTTTTTTACTTTTGCCATGCTTCAATAGCCCCCATGGGAGGCTAGAAGCTGGCACCACTCGATCGGCTCTGCTACATAGCAGCGATCATTAGATCGCTGCTATGCAGCAGAAATGCAGGTGTGCTATGAGCGCCGACCACAGGGGGGCGCTCACAGCAGGCCAGCATCAGTAACCATAGAGGTCTCAAGGACCTCTATGGTTACCATTCTGACGCATCGCTGACCCCCGATCATGTGTCGGGGGTCGGCGATGCGCTCATTTCCGGCCGCCCGGCCGGAAGCGCCGGTTAAATGCCGCTGTCAGCATTTGACAGCGGCATTTAACTAGTTAATAGTGGCGGGTGAATTGCGATTTCACCCGCCACTATTGCGGGCACATGTCAGCTGTTCAAAACAGCTGACATGTCCCGGCTTTGATGCGGGCTCATTGCCGGAGCCCTGCATCAAAGCGAGGTATCTGACCTCGGACGTACTATCCCGTCCAAGGTCAGAAAAAGGTTAAGGATCAATATACCTTAGCACAGTTCTCTGTATTGCGGACAATTTGCAAACACTAATTCATATAAAGCTGGTGAAATTAGGTTGCTCATTGATACCCCCTGGACTCATTGATTCAAGAAGAAAGATCCAACGTGTCCCTCTTTGAAGGATTTTATTATCCCAGTCTCCTAACCCTTTGAATTGAGGTATGGTTTCTAAAGGGACCCCAAGTCACCGTGATGGTGTTCAACCATATAGCGTGCCAAAGGTGTATCCCTTCCACGTTTGATATCACCGATATGTTCTCCAATCCTGACTTTAAAATGTCTCTTTGTTTTGTCCACATAGTCTTAAGGCATATGCAAGTGCACATGTAAGCGATCCCCATCGTTTTACAATTGGCAAAGTTCCCATTCCTGTTTACTACCCGGTGAATGAGCTTGAAAAACTTCTAGACACATTATATATGGCAACAGAAGATACAAGCGCCACATCTAAATGTATCCCTACGATCCAGCCATGTGCCCATTGGTCTTTGGGTAGTGCAATGACTACGGACCACGAAGTCACGCACGGATCTGCCTCTCCTGAACGTTACCGATGGTCTTGGTGAAATTTGATCCAAGCTATCTGGATCTGTAAGTAAGATGTCCCAGTGGCTGCGTAGAATTGACATTAGTTTCTTGTTCTGGTCATCGTATGTACCAATCAATCGTGTTATATCATCAGATGTATCTCTCGTGACAGGAGAGAGCAGATCCAAGCGATTTGTCGCCAGTACATGTTGTGTTATGGACCTGGTGGTTAGGTGCACCTGGAATGACCTGATGGTTAAACTAGAAGACAGGACAAGCTCTGGGAAGTGGGAATTCTGCTGACCGCAAATCCTAATCCTATAACACACACACTAGAAATAGCTGTGGAGCGTACCTAACTCTCCCTAGACGCCTCTTCACAGCCTAAGAGCTAACTACCCCTAAAGATAGGAGAATCAGCCTTACCTTGCCTCAGAGAAATTCCCCAAAGGTAAAGGCAGCCCCCCACATACATTAACTGTGAGTTAAGAGGAAAGTCACAAACACAGGGATGAAACAGGTTTCAGCAAAGGAGGCCAGACTTACTAAATAGACTGAGAATAGGAAAGGGATCTATGCGGTCAGCACAAAAAACTACAAAAAGCCACGCAGAGAGTGCAAAAAGACCCCCGCACCGACTCAGGGTGCGGAGGTGCCACTCTGCAACCCAGAGCTTCCAGCTAGCAAGGCAATATCATGTTAGCAAGCTGGACTAGAACTTAGCAAGTACTAAGAAATATATTCAGTACAAAATGAACAACAAATGAACTAGCAGGGACTTAGCTTCTGCTGGAGTAGACAGGTCATCAGAAAGATCCGAGAGAGATCTGAACCAGTCCTGATACATTGACAGCTGGCATGGAGTAACGATCTGAGTGGAGTTAAATAGAAAAGCCAGCCTAGCCGCAAACGAGGGCAGCTGAGGAAGCGACCTCAGAACCAGCAGCTCCACTCACAGCCACCAGAGGGAGTCCACAGACAGAACTCGCCGAAGTATCATTCATGACCACAGGAGGGTGTTCGAAAACGGAATTCACAACAATGTTGGTTGCCTGCCTCAATGACATACTGGATATACCGTACTGTGAAATCGTCTATTCAAATTGTTAGACTGTGCCTCAAACTCACTCAAGGACGAACAGTTTCTCCTAAGTCTCGGGAACTGCCCCTTCATGATGCCCTTCCTGAGACTTTGCGGGTGGTGGATTTCCCATCTGAGGAGACTGTTCGTCGCAATGGGCTTTCGATATATCAAGGTTTTGATATATACCTCTGCACCTTTTGCAATCATAATATCCAAAAAGGAGATTTTGTCTCCTCTTACCTCACAAGTAAATTTCAGACCGACATTATTAATGTTCAAGTATAAGACAAAATCGTCAAAAGACCTTTGGTCCTCTGACCACAGGACGAGGATGTCATCAATGTATCGCCCCCAGAATTGTATCTGGAGCACCATGTGACATCCCTGTCCTGAAACTCAATGGTGTCCTCCCACCAGCCAGGAGCAGGTTGGCATAGATGGGGGCACAGGGGATCCCCATAGCCGTGCCCCTGATTTGGTGGTAGAACTTACCGCTGAAAAGAAAGTAGTTGTGACCAAGGACATATTCAAGCAACTCCAACAGAAATCTGTTATGCCTGTCCAGATGGGTTCCTCTCATATTTAAGTAGTATTGGACTTATTTTAGACTCTGGTCATGTGGTATACTACTATATAGAGATTCCGCAAAGATCATCCCAGGTTCTAGTTGTATTTCTTCCAGTTTAGACAGTAAGTTAGTCGTGTCCCTAATGTGTGAAGGTTGGGCTGTCATGAAGGGGTGGAGAATTTTATCTAGGTACACTCTCGAGTTCTGGCACAGGGCATCTATTGCTGACACAATTGGGCGCCGTTTAAGAGGGGTGAGGCCTTTATGCACCTTAGGTAATGAATAGACGGTTGCCAGAGTAGGGTGTTTGGGAAGCATATAATCAAATTACATTTTTTGAAATGAGATGATTACTATTACTTTACTGAGACTATTCTCAAAGGCATTATGATATTGGGGTGTGGGATCCCTTTTCAGGACTTCATAGGTGTCGGTGTCTGTACACAATCGCTGAATACATCTTGAGGTATTTCTCAACATCCATGATTATAACATTTCCCCCATTATCTGAAGGTTTTGTAATAATATTATAGTTTCCAGAGAATGTAATGCTTCCATTTGGTCTCTTGATATTTTCTGGGTCACTGATTTATATCTAGGATTAATCTTTTTAGTCTCATTTGTTACTAATCTTGAAAAAATGTCTATACTGTTGCACTCACCAGATGGAGTATTTCCAGTACTTTTTAGCCTGAGTTCCGAGAAAAGACCCTCACCAATCCCCCTGCTGCCTTCTTCAGTTATTTCTGTCAGGATTCTTACATCCTCTAGAGTCCAGGGGAATACCGAGCTGTTGGCATTTTTGTTTGTAATTATTTCGGAAACATTTCTTCCGTTTGAGCTTCCTAAGAAATAAATTGATATCCTTGACCCAATGAAAAGGGTAAAATTTTGTTGTTAGTAAGAATGATAATCCAGATGCCAACACTGAAATCTCTTCCCTTGACAAGGCATGCTTTGACAGGTTAATGGTTTGATTGTTTTCCTCAATTGAAAACGCTGAACATTGAATTGCGGGGGTGCCACAGCGATTTCCCTTAGGGTGCCAACCTCCGCTGGCAGGTAGGGGAATGGAGACTCAGCCTCTTTTGCCTAGAATTTTCTAATGTGAATGCTGACCAAAAAGCAGACATTGTATTGGCTATCTGACTTTTTGTTGATCCCTTCGGGATATGCCTATGGAGACAGATGCTTTTTTAGTAATAATTAATAAAAGGTATATTTTAGAGGGTTGATTTTTTTTGGTTTATCACAAAATGAATCTGTTACAATTACATCCAACACATAGGAAAAACAAGCCAAAATCTGCAGCTGTGTTTGCTCTGTTGTACATTATAAGGGTAAGTTCACACAGTCTTTTTTGCTGCGTATTTTTGCTGCGTATTTTTGCTGTGTTTTTTATGCTAATTTTCAGCTGCTTTTTACAGTACCAGCAAAGCCTATGAGATTTCAGAAATCTCCTGCACACACATTGGTTTTTTGTTTGATCAGTATTTTGTGCTTTGCTGCGTTTTTTTGACATAGAGCATGTCACTTCTTTCAGCGTTTTTGCTGCGTTTTTTCACCCATTGACTTGAATGGGTGTTGAAAAAACCGCAGCAAAAACACAGCAAAAATGCAGGTATCATTATTTGCTGCGCTTTTGCTGCTGAAAATCCAAGGACATTAGCCTGGAAAAAGAGAAAAAAAACAACGCACCAAAAAAAGCACCAAAAAACGCACCAAAAACGCAGCTATAAGCAGCTGAAAATTAGCATAAAAAACGCAGCAAAAATACGCAGCAAAAAAGTCCTGTGTGAACTTACCCTAATACTGGATCCGTGAAAACTGGACATGTGAGCAGCACTTAGGCTCAGTTCACATGTCTAGTAATCAATCGTTTGAAACTGAACTAGTAAGGAAAAACTTACATCTGTGTCAAATGAAAGAAAAACTGATCACCATGTAGCGGATCCTTTTTTATGGACTTGAATGTTAAAAAAAAAATGGATCCAGTTGCAATCTGTTTTTTTTTTTTTAGTTGGACAATAAAGTTGTGTTTGTTCAGAGAACTGATTGCTGCTGGATCAGTTTCATACGGATGATTACAGGTCATGTGAACTGAGCCTTAGGCTACCTTCACACGTTCAGTTTTTGGTCAGTATTTTACATCAGTATTTGTACGCCAAGACCAGGAGTGGGTGAAAAATGCAGAAGTGGTGCATATGTTTCTATTATACTTTTCCTCTGATTGTTCCACTCCTGGTTTTGGCTTACAAATATGGATATCAAATACTGACCCGTGTGAACGTGGCCTTATAAATCCATTGGCACTTACTGATTGACCACGATTTGAGTCTGTTTCTATAGGAGTTCATACCGATAAAGACTATGAAGAAGTGATTTATAAGATATGTCATACACTGTTTTTCTTTCCATCTCAGCAGACTAGATAAGCTTACGCTCTGCATAACTTGATGTAGTGATTTTTGTCCTGTAGGCTCTTTGGAACTTTTTCTCTAATCCCTTATTAGATTACTAAATCTTCAGTCGTCACATTCAGTTTTCTTTTTTTTTCACTATCACATCCTTTTAGGATTTAATGAAATATCTTATTTTTCTTCTCTGAAAGGTTACATCAATTCGACGCAGGAGTAAGGAAACTGTATGAGGCGGCGTACTGCGGTGTTAGCATGCCGCCAGTGCTCTCGCTGATTCAGCGTATACCCTGGGATAGTCTTAGATAATTCATTCTGAGAATGGGAATGCTTCTGGCATTCTTACGTTTGTAAATGAATATGAGTTTGGGCATTTTTTTAAGAACAAAAAACAAACTTTTGGGCTACAAGCCATTTCGTTTCTTTGTATACGCGGCTAGAACATTGGGGGAGGGCACAAATAACACATTCTGGTGTCCTTATGCATTGACCTTACCATTTATTATTTTACATTCAGTTTTGGCCATAGAAAACACAGCTTATGGGCCCCCTCCTGTTAAATGCTTGGAAGGATATGGCGTTTTCTGCTTAGTACGGCAAAATATGCTGGGCTTTTGGATTCCTTATAAATGTAGGTGAAGCAAATGAGCTTCATGTGTTGGCTTACATGGTGTTTGCCCGAGTTTCGTAAAGCATTGAACAGTCCTCAGATTAAAACAACTGACTACTGAAGTGAACAACATTGATTATCTTGTGACAATGGCACCTCTCAGAGGTGGAGAGGTGAAGGTGATGTGTTGAAAGCGCTGAATGTGGGAAACTGTAAGGATTTGAGCCTCTGAGACCGGGGCCAAATTGTGGGGTCTAAGGGTACCGTCACACAGTGGCATTTTCATCGCTACGACGGTACGATCCGTGACGTTCCAGCGATATCGTTACGATCTCGCAGTGTCTGACACGCTACTGCGATCAGGGACCCTGCTGAGAATCGTACGTCGTAGCAGATCGTTTGAAACTTTCTTTCGTCGCTGGATCTCCCGCTGTCATCGCTGGATCGTTGTGTGTGACAGCGATCCAGCGATGCGTTCGCTTGTAACCAGGGTAAACATCGGGTTACTAAGCGCAGGGCCGCGCTTAGTAACCCGATGTTTACCGTGGTTACCAGCGTAAAGGTAAAAAAAAAACTGTACATACTCACCATCTGATGTCCGTCAGGTCCCTTGCCGTCCGCTTCCCGCTCTGACTGTCTGCCGGCCGGAAAGTGAGAGCAGATCACAGCAGTGACGTCGCCGCTGTGATCTGCTTTCACTTTACGGCGGCACTCAGTCAGAGCGGGAAGCAGACGGCAAGGGACCTGACGGACATCAGATGGTGAGTATGTACAGTTTTTTTTTTTTTACTTTTACGCTGGTAACCACGGTAAACATCGGGTTACTAAGCGCGGCCCTGCGCTTAGTAACCCGATGTTTACCCTGGTTACCAGCGAACCTCGGCATCGTTGGTCGCTGGAGAGCGGTCTGTGTGACAGCTCCCCAGCGACCACACAACGACTTACCAACGATCACGGCCAGGTCGTATCGCAGGTCGTGATCGTTGGTAAATCGTATAGTGAGACGGTACCCTAAATGACTTGGTTATCTCCAGAGATGAAGGTCTCATGGGAGGGGGTTACCAGTACATCGCAGACCTGATCGACTGTTTCCGGTATATGAACGGTCTTGCGGACTGTTTAAAATATATGGCAGGTCAAGCAGTGTGTTTCTGATATGGCAGCTCCAGTGGGGTGTTCCCAGTGTACAGCAGGTCAAGTAGGGTGTTCCCAGTATATAGCAGCTCAAATGTGGTGTTCCCAGTATAAGGTAGGTCAGGTGGGGTATTCCCAGTATAAAGCATGTCAAGTGCTGTGTTCCCAGTATAAAGCAGGTTGTGGGGTGCCCCTGGTATGTGGTAGGACTTGTGGGGTCTTCTTGGTATATGTGGCATTGTGTAGTGTTCCCAGTATGAAGTGGTCACACCTATCAAAGTGCTTCAGGGTCATGAGAAACCAAGGCTCATTGATGCACATGGAAAGTGAAGGCCGGCCAAATTTGATGTAACAGATGTGGTGCTGCATAAACTTTGGAAAAGGCAAATCTGATCCGTAGAGGTCGTTACTCTAAAATTTACTGCAATTAAAGATTTGCTGCTAATGGTTTCAGATGCCACATGACTTTTTCAGAGAGGTCTCGTGGAGCCAATGCTTTTCCAGGGCAGATGTATTCTACGGGGTCCTATCCATTATATAAGGCAAGTGGTTGGGTATTATGATTGGTGTATAACCACTGATAAGAGAATGTATTATTTAGACTGATGGCTGTCCCCGACGACTCCCCCATACACAGGCTCACTCGGCTGATTGCTCCTGTGTTCTTTATGAGAAAGCCGGAGAGCAAAAGGAATGACCACTGGAAATCCAGCAGGCCGAACCCTTCTTGGGTTACCCCCAACATTATCTGTCTGGTGAGAGTCTGGATGCCACTATACACATTAGATTATTACATTATATTGCATAGTTTGCCTTACCTTAGTCTATATTGTATGATGGTTTTTAATTTATTTTTATTAGAGGAACACTTCAGCCTAGTAGTGATACATAGTCATCAAAACAGTCTACATAAATGTAAAGAGTCTGATAGCTCTGGGATGAGGATTGGATGAATTGCCTGCACAGACGCAAAATAAATTGTCTGCACAGATGCTGCTTTCTTCAGTATAGACACAGGGGGCGCTGCTGTATCCCAGCCTCTGTAATGTAAGCAATCTGTAATTAGTCATCATTCCATCTAGTGATTATCTGCAGCCTTGGATGCCTTCATAGTGACCTAATGGGTACAACTATCACAGTTTTTCCGCCATTCACCAAGACACTAACATAAACAGCATGAGCCTTATGGTACGCTGTGCCCTGCAGCATGCGAGCTATGGGTGGAGGTACGGTGCTATGATGCAGGTAATGTGACTGATATTCCACATCAGGCTTTTCACAATAAATAACTGTTAAGCCTTAATTATACTGACTAATGCGTTCAGCTACATTTACCATTTCAGCTTTTGAGAGCATAGGAACAAAGAGGCTGCAAATTGCGCCATGTCCTTAGAGCTGGTTCCAGACGATCGTTAAGTAGCTATTGGTTTGCTGGAATTTCTGAATGCACTCACTTTTTGTTTTGGAGGGGTATAATGAATGCACGAGAGAAGTAATGATCTAGGATGACGGATAGTGCAAGTATTCAATCAATCATGCAAATAGCTTGTGTGAGAGTCTAAACTAAGCAGAAAGGCACACAGGGGATGTGTAGAAATTCTGTCTCCGACTCTACCTGAAGAATGAGCGACTTCTCATATGAAAACATAGAAAACTTCTGTTCTATCAAAGGACATGAGCATAGTGAATATAATACATAAGGGAGCATTGGGACCCCCACCGCACCCGGGAAATCACAATGTTATATTCTGTTTATTACTAAAGTTATCACCGAGAGCTGACTGGTGACATTCGCATAATGTGCTCCATCCCCTGCACCCCGGCTGTCACCTACTCCATCCCCTTCACCTCGGCTGTCACCTACTCCATCCCCTGCACCTCGGCTGTCAACTACTCCATCCCCTGCACCTCGGCTGTCACCTACTCCATCCCCTGCACCCCAGCTGTCACCTACTCCATCCCCTGCACCACGGCTGTCACCTACTCCATCCCCTGCACCCCGGCTGTCACCTACTCCATCCCCTGCACCTCGGCTGTCACCTACTCCATCCCCTGCACCCCGGCTGTCACCTACTACATCCCCTGCACCTCGGCTGTCACCTACTCCATCCCCTGCACCTCGGCTGTCACCTACTCCATCCCCTGCACCCCGACTGTGACCTACTCCATCCCCTGCACCCCGGCTGTCACCTACTCCATCCCCTGCACCCCGGCTGTCACCTACTCCATCCCCTGCACCTCGGCTGTCACCTACTCCATTCCCTGCACAACGGCAGTCACCTACTCCATCCCCTGCACCCTGACTGTGACCTACTCCATCCCCTGCACCCCGGCTGCCCCTGCACCCCGGCTGTCACCTACTCCATCCCCTGCACCCCGGCTGTCACCTACTCCATCCCCTGCACCTCAGCTGTCACCTAAGAAGGGGAACATCGTACAGATACTTCATGTCCTGTTAACAGCACTGAATATTGTAACTTCCAGCACAGATGTTTGCTGATTTGTAATGTAATGTTCATTCTCTCTGATTTTACAAGATGTAAGAAAAAGGGAAATATAATGCTTTCCATTATACTTCTGTCCATTATTCTTTTTTTGATCCACCGAGACAAAAGATTGCACTAAAGCGGACAAGTACTTAAAGTTCATTACAAATATGCTGACGTACTGGAGTTTTGTCAAGAATTAAAATGCTAAACTGATGAACATGCGCAGATTATTTCTACATGTTGATCTAAAATCAGATTGTATCTTGCTCAGGATCTCTGGTTTCTAGCCGTCGGTCTGTGGCTCAAAGTAACACTTTAATTTCACCAGAGACAATCGGAGTCCATGAATTATCTGTAATTATAACCCGACTGCGCTTCCAATCTCAGCATCGGCTTCCTGTGGTTTCTGTCATTCTTGACTGCAGACTTGCCGTGGATTAAATAACCATATGTTCCTATTCTATAGAGCACTCGGGAGCCGGTGAGCGGGATACGGTGCTGAGAACGGATTAAGGTTCAGATGACAGAGAATTATGTGAATAGTGTTAAATCTAGAGCCTAATATAGCAAGCAAATCTTAATTAGCCCTTAGAGAAGTTAAGTTTGTACTAGCCCTACATCCCAGCCTGTCTTATTTTCTATAGCTGCATTGAAATGTTTTCCGTCTTCAGATCTGAATGTTCCAGCCTTCCCTGTTGGTTCAGTGTCTGCCTTGCTGTTGTGATTTGCATTCTGTATGTTTTCTTCTCACTGTGTATTGATTTGATTAAAGCAAAATAAATGTTCTTCATATAATGGGATTTTGGCACGCTCATGCTGTTCAGATTATGCCTGTTGATGACTATTAACATGATGAATACGTGAATAGTGATCTCAGCTCTGGAGTATAATATCGGTTGTAACTTTGGATCAGTAGTGTAGCTACCGGGGGCAGAGGGTGCTGGCGCCCCGGAGCTCAGAGGGGGCCCACCCGGAGCTATGCTACTGTAACTGTATCGGCGCGCGCAGCACCAGTTGGTGCTTTTGATTCTAAGGCTACGTTCACATTTGCGTTGTGCGCCGCTGCGTCGGCGACGCAACGCACAACGCAAACAAAAACGCAACAAAACGCACGCTAAAACGCTGCGTTTTGCGACGCATGCGTCCTTTTTCGCCGAAAGTTGGACGCAAAAAAAATGCAACTTGCTGCGTTCTCTGCGCCCAACACTTGCGGCCAAAAAAACGCATGCGTCGCAAAACGCAGCACAACGCATGTCCATGCGCCCCCATGTTAAATATAGGGGCGCATGACGCATGCGGCGACGCTGCAGCGCCGAACGCTAATGTGAACGTATACTAAGAAAACCCCCAGACTCCGCATTCATCATCTGCAGGTTTCTGAGTCTGTGTATAAGAATAATTAATTGAAAGGAGAAGTGTTCAAAATAATAGCTGTGTGGAGTCCAATTAGTGCGGTCAGTCATTCTGTGAAGAGACGGGTGTGAATCAGGTGGCCGTTATTTAACCGCTTCACCCCCAAGGGTGGTTTGCACGTCAATGACCGGGCCGATTTTTACAATTCTGACCACTGTCCCTTTATGAGGTTATAACTCTGGAACGCTTCAACGGATCTTGGCGATTCAGACATTGTTTTCTCGTGACATATTGTACTTCATGATAGTGATAAAATTTCTTCAATATAACTTGCGTTTGTTTGTGAAAAAAAACGAATATTTGGCGAAAATTTTGAAAATTTTGCAATTTTCCAACTTTGAATTTTTATGCCCTTAAATCACAGACATATGTCACGCAAAATACTTAATAAGTAACATTTCCCACATGTCTACTTTACATCAGCACAATTTTGGAACCAAAATTTTTTTTTGTGACGGAGTTATAAGGGTTAAAAGTTGACCAGCAATTTCTCATTTTTACAACACCTTTTTTTTTAGGGACCACATCTCATTTGAAGTCATTTTGAGGGGTCTATATGATAGAAAATACCCAAGTGTGACACCATTCTAAAAACTGCACCCCTCAAGGTACTCAAAACCACTTTCAAGAAGTTTATTAACCCTTCAGGTGTTTCACAGGAATTTTTGGAATGTTTAAATAAAAATAAACATTTAACTTTTTTTTCACACAAAATTTATTTCAGCTCCAATTTGTTTTATTTTACCAAGGGTAACAGGAGAAAATAGACCCCAAAATTTGTTGTACAATTTGTCCTGAGTACGCTGATACCCCATATGTGGGGGTAAACCACTGTTTGGGCGCATGGCAGAGCTCGGAAGGAAAGGAGCGCCATTTGACTTTTCAATGCAAAATTGACTGGAATTGAGATGGGACGCCATGTTGCATTTGGAGAGCCCCTGATGTGCCTAAACATTGAAACCCCCCACAAGTGACACCATTTTGGAAAGTAGACCCCTTAAGGAACTTATCTAGATGTGTGTTGAGCACTTTGACCCAACAAGTGCTTCACAGAAGTTTATAATGCAGAGCCGTAAAAATAAAAAATCATATTTTTTCACAAAAATGGTCTTTTCGCCCCCAATTTTTTTATTTTCCCAAGGGTAAGAGAAGAAATTGGACCCGAAAAATTGTTGTGCAATTTGTCCTGAGTACGCTGATACCCCATATGTGGGTGTAAACCATTGTTTGGGCGCAGGGCAGAGCTCGGAAGGGAAGGAGCGCCATTTGACTTTTCAATGCAAAATTGACTGGAATTGAGGTGGGACGCCATGTTGCGTTTGGAGAGCCCCTGATGTGCCTAAACATTGAAACCCTGTACAAGTGACACCATTTTGGAAAGTAGACCCCTTAAGGAACTTATCTAGATGTGTGTTGAGCACTTTGACCCAACAAGTGCTTCACAGAAGTTTATAATGCGGAGCCGTAAAAATAAAAAATCATATTTTTTCACAAAAATGATCTTTTCGCCCCCATTTTTTTATTTCCCCAAGGGTAAGAGAAGAAATTAGACCACAAAAGTTGTTGTGCAATTTGTCCTGAGTACGACGATACCCCATATGTGGGGGTAAACCACTGTTTGGGCGCATAGCAGAGCTCGGAAGGGAAGGAGCGCTATTTTGCTTTTCAATGCAAAATTGACTGGAATTAAGATGGGATGCCATGTTGCGTTTGGAGAGCCCCTGATGTGCCTAAACATTAAAAACCCCCACAAGTGACACCATTTTGGAAAGTAGACCCCCTAAGGAACTTATCTAGATGTGTTTTGAGAGCTTTGAACCCCCAAGTGTTTCACTACAGTTTATAACGCAGAGCCGTGAAAATAAAAATTCTTTTTTTTTTTTCACAAAAATGATTTTTAGCCCCCAGTATTGTATTTTCACAAGGGTATCAGGATAAATTGGACCCCAAAAGTTGTTGTCCAATTTGTCCTGAGTACGCTAATACCCCATATGTGGGGGGGAACCACTGTTTGGGCGCATGACAGAGCTCGGAAGGGAAGGAGCGCCATTTGGAATGCAGACTTAGATGGATTGGTCTGCAGGCGTTACGTTGCATTTGCAGAGCCCCTGATGTACCCAAACATTACAAACCCCCCACAAGTGACCCCATATTGGAAACTAGACCCCCCAAGGAACTTATCTAGATGTGTTGTGAGAACTTTGAACCCCCAAGTGTTTCACTACAGTTTATAACGCAGAGCCGTGAAAATAAAAATTCTTTTTTTTTTCACAAAAATGATTTTTAGCCCCCAGTTTTGTATTTTCCCAAGGATAGCAGGAGAACTTGGACCCCAAAAGATGATGTCCAATTTGTCCTGAGTACGCTGATACCCCATATGTTGGGGTAAACCCCTGTTTGGGCACACGGGAGAGCTCTGAAGGGAAGGAGCACTGTTTTCCTTTTTCAACGCAGAATTGGCTGGAATTCAGATCGGATGCCATGTCCCGTTTGGAGAGCCCCTGATGTGCCTAAACAGTGGAAACCCCCCAATTATAACTGAAACCCTAATCCAAACACACCCCTTACCCTAATCCCAACAGTAACCCTAACCACTCCTCTAACCCAGACACACCCAACCCTATTCCCAACCGTAAATGTAATCCAAACCCTAACCCTATCTTTAGCCCCAACCCTAACTGTAGCCCCAACCCTAGCCCCAACCCTAGCCCTAACCCTAGCAATAACCCTAGCCCTATCACTAGCCCTAACACTAGCCGTAACCCTAGCCCTAACCCTAGCCCCAACCCTAGCCCTAACCCTAGCCCCAACCCTAACCCTAACCCTAGCCCCAACCCTAGCCCCAACCCTAACCCTAGTCCTAACTCTAGTCCTAACTCTAGTCCTAACTCTAGTCCTAACTCTAGCCCTAACCCTAATGGGAAAATGGAAATAAATACATTTTTTCATTTTTTTATTTTTCCCTAACTAAGGGGGTGATGAAGGGGGGTTTGATTTACTTTTATAGCGGGTTTTTTAGCGGATTTTTATGATTGGCAGCCGTCACACACTGAAAGACGCTTTTCATTGCAAAAAATATTTTTTGCGTTACCACATTTTGAGAGCTGTAATTTTTCCATATTTGAGTCCACAGAGTCATATGAGATCTTGTTTTTTGTGGGACGAGTTGACGTTTTTATTGGTAACATTTTCGGACACGTGACATTTTTTGATCGCTTTTTATTCCGATTTTTGTGAGGCAGAGTGATCAAAAACCAGCTATTCATGAATTTCTTTTGGGGTAGGCGTTTATACCGTTCCGCGTTTGGTAAAATTGATAAAGCAGTTTTATTCGTCGGGTCAGTACGATTACAGCAATACCTCATTTATATCATTTTTTTTATGTTTTGGCGCTTTTATAAGATAAAAACTATTTTATAGAAAAAATAATTATTTTGGTATCGCTTTATTCTCAGGACTATAACTTTTTTATTTTTTTGCTGATGATGCTGTATGGCGGCTCGTTTTTTGCGGGACAAGATGACGTTTTCAGCGGTACCATGGTTATTTATATCAGTCGTTTTGATCGCGTGTTATTCCACTTTTTGTTCGGCGGTATGATAATAAAGCGTTGTTTTTTGCCTCGTTTTTTTTTTTTTCTTACGGTGTTTACTGAAGGGGTTAACTAGTGGGGCAGTTTTATAGGTTGGGTCGTTACGGACGCGGCGATACTAAATATGTGTACTTTTATTGTTTTTTTTTATTTTATTTAGCAAAAGAAATGTATTTATGGGAATAATATTTTATTTTTTTTTCTTTATTTAGGATATTTTTTTTATTTATTTTTTTTACACATGTGGGGAATTTTTTTTTTACTTTTTTACTTTGTCCCAGGGGGGGACATCACAGATCATTGATCTGGCAGTGTGCACAGCACTCTGCCAGATCTGCGATCTGCTGTGCAGGGCTGCAGGCTTACCAAGTGTCTGCTCTGAGCAGACACTCGGTAAGCCACCTCCCTCCCTGCAGGACCCGGATGCCGCGGCCATCTTGGATCCGGGACCTGCGGCGAGGAGGGAGGTAGGAGACCCTCGGAGCAACGCGATCACATCGCGTTGCTCCGGGGGTCTCAGGGAAGCACGCAGGGAGCCCCCTCCCTGCGCGATGCTTCCCTATACCGCCGGTACACTGCGATCATGTTTGATCGCGGTGTGCCGGGGGTTAATGTGCCGGGGGCGGTCCGTGACCGCTCCTGGCACATAGTGCCGGATGTCAGCTGCGATATGCAGCTGACACCTGGCCGCGATCGGCCGCGCTCCCCCCGTGAGCGCGGCCGATCGCGTATGACGTACTATCCCGTCGGTGGTCATACGGGCCCACCCCACCTCGACGGGATAGTACGTCAGATGTCAGGAAGGGGTTAAGGGAGAAGCCAGGACATGTTTTACATGCATTTCTCCTTGAAAGCCTGAGAAATATGGGTCATTTGAGACATTGTGCAGAAGAACAGCGCACTCTGAGTAAAAGGTTGATTGGAGAGAGTAAAACTAGTAAAGAAGTGCAGACAATGATCGGCTGTTCAGCTACAATGATCTCCAATGCCTTATCATGGAAAGCCAAACCGGAGAGACAAGGAAGAAAAAGGAAGACGACCATTCTAATGGATGGAAGAATGGCCAGCATGGCAAAGGCTCAGCCAACGATCGGCTCCAGGATGATCATAGACAGTCTCACGTTACCTGTGAGCACTGTGACAGAAGACGTCTGTGTGAAGCTAAACTCTGAGCAAGAAGTCCCTGAAAAGTCCCACTGATAATGAAAACACATGTCATGAAGCGGATACAATTTGCCAAAGAACACATCAACTGACCTAAAGAGAAATGGAGAAACATTTTATGGGCCGATGAAAGTAAAATTGTACACTCTGAAGACAGTGAAGCATGGTGGTGAAGCATCATGACATGGGCAGGTTTCTCTTATTATAGTGTCGGACCTATTTGCCTTATACCAGGGATCAGTGACCAGTTTGCATATATTAAAATACTTGAAGAGGTCATGTTGCCTCAAGCAGAAGAGGTTATGCCCTTGAAATGGGGGTTTCCACAAGATAACGACCCTAAACACACCAGTAAGCAAGCAAAATCTTTGGTTCCAGTCCAGCTAAATTGAGGTTATGGAGCCCAATCCCTGGACCTTAATCCGATAGAACACGTGTGGGGCGACATAAAAAATGCTGTTTGAGCCCAAAAAAATGCCAAACATTTGTGGGATGTGTCATGCTGCTGCGGTGCAGTATGGTGAAACCTCCGCCAGAGGTTGAGAGAGAAGTGAGACTGCGTACACAGAGAAGCACCACAGAGCAGCAGCACAGGCGCCACCAAGTGGCGAGAGAGTGGTCAGACAAGCCAAGTCAATAAAACAGAGGCAGAAATATTAAAGTGATCAGAAGTACACGTGGTCAGGAACAAGGCAGGAGGTTCAGCAACAGTCAGGAGCGGATAAGACAAGTCAGAAGGCAGAAGCAAGTCCAAATACAAGCCAAGTCAGAAACTAGAGAATGAAACCGACAAACAGGGAAACGCTGGGAAAAGGGCAGAGGGAGTCAACAGAAACGGGGCAAGTCAGGACAAATCAAGGGCTACCAGATTCAGGTTCACATGCCAAAGGCAGAACTATAGCTGACACTGCCAGCAGGATGCATAGGAGCTAAATAGCAAACCTGAACCCAGAATGAGGCAGAGGGCAGAGCAAAGTTAGCCCTTGACATGATCCGCCCGGAAAAAGAGCAGACAGGATTAAACCCTGAATGGGTCATGACAGGATGTAGTCAAAGCATCTTTGGCTGGAATAACAGGTGACCAGGGCCAGAAGTTGGTGACTTTATGCAACATAGATGTGAAGCCGTTCTAAAAAAGTGTGAGTATACAGCTAAATATTAGGGCAGTGGTTCACAGGAATGCTAAATCCACAAAAAATACATATTGTGAGTCTGTAAAGACAAATGCGGACACTGCTATTTATTAGAACAGAACATTGTTCCTTTTTTGTTATTTTCTGTAAAGTAGATAAAATTACATACATTTGTCTTCATGTTTTGGATTAGAAAACAGCATGCAACGTTCCCAATGCAGGAAATAAAAACTAGGATGAAGATGTTGTGATGAACTGGTGTTTCTGAACACACGGCTGTTATTATCAACACTACTGTAAATAACTGGAATTTCAGGGTCTAATGGCCCCTTGTACTTTCTTTAGTGTTCATCCGCTAACCACACAGGGATTTTCTTGATGATGCCATTGACCTTATACCAGTCCCATTGGGCATAAAGGGAAACGTGAGCCCAATCATTTAAGCAGGTGGTTAGGCGTGCCATGTCCTTTGCAGTCATCTGCCATTCCTTCCCACAGCTGCTAGGAAGGAAAACCGTGGATAACTATGTAAGGAAATGTGTTCGGTGGTTTTGTTTTTATTCTCCTTAACAATAGAAAATTTTTACAGTTTATTTCAATGTGGGACGTAGTAAAATGTACTCCATTCCTGTATTTACACCCTGCTGATCAAGACTGCGGAGACCTGGGTGTCGTAACCAGTGCCTTCCCCCCTCCCATCACTCCCGTAATGGAACACACACAGTCCTTGGTGGGTTGAACAGGTCGGTCACAGTTTATTAAATAAGCAGAGAAAGGGCAATTACATATCGTAACGGGCGGCTCGCGCCGAGCTCCTGTCCGTGATCGACAGGGGAATTGGCCCAACGAGCGGCTACGACCTTTGCCCTCCTCCGCTTCTTCCGCTGTGACTTAATAAAGATTACTAAGGTTAGTTATATCAACATACATATATACATTTTTTTTTTGTATATTGCAATAGAATTTACAAATTTACATTATCCCGCAGGATAGTATCGCCATTAAAGCTTCCAGGTGTCCGCCGGGAGGAAAAGTGGAAGTTCCCGGCCGGACACCTAGATTTAACCCCTGTAGGAGTGGCCGTAGGACCCCTCACCTCTAGTGACCACTGGCCGGCTGGGGGTCTCCTAATTAGTGCATCATAAGGGGGAGTGATGCTAGGGGGAACTGGCACTGACATCATTTTAATGCTGCTTTCTCTGTGTGCTCCCCAGTCAGAGGCGCGCACCATATTCAGCACCGCGCCTGCCAGACTGATCCTAAGGGAGGTCATCAGTGTTTTAGTCCTGGATAACCCCTTTAATTCTTTATAAGATGCCCAGGATCTCCAGTTCTAGGAAATTTGGATTTACACGGTAAGACAAACTCACACAGAAGTGAATAAGTAAATAGTTTGTCTTTAGGTCTGTAAAGTGACATTGGGCCCAGAGTAGGGGTCTGAAAGATATTAATTACTAATGTAATAAAAGTGGACCCTGTAACATGAGCCGTGACCTCTTCACTAAGCGCACGGCAATTACTCTGCATGTAATAAAATGTTTTTCTACATTCTTCTCTAACTGACAGTGAATTAAAGTGCTCAGACTTATAGGAGGTCACCTTTAAGTTAATGTACTCTTGGCTTTATAGGTAGTATTTTTTTCTGGCAGTTATGATGCCGGATTTTAAAAGAACACTACTAAGTCATTCTGTTGGCATCCTGAGCGTTTTATTGACTATCCCTGCTATAAAGAGCTGTAATGTGCTCAGAGAGCTGTACAACGAAGGGGAAACTCGGTACAAACATAATAGAAACCACACCAGCCACAAGTATTAGTGGTATCACTTCATATTCTCTGAAGTGCTGGACAGGTGCCCCTCTCTGCATTCATTGTGTATGGGACTGCCTGTAATATCCCAGCACAGTATAGGGAAGAGGTCGAGTATGTGCTCTGTAGAGGCCACTCCGACTATTGGAGCCCCCCATCGATCAACAGGTATTCCCTGTTCTATAGATAGCGGATAACTTACTGTTCTGGGAATATACCCGGTAAGCGCTTCCATACAGATTCAATACATTATCACGACTGGCTGGAAACCATAAGTCACATCACAACCACTGGGAGGGTACACATAGACACATACAGCATAAACATCTCCCTATAATAGTGCCATAAAAATCTTTAAAAAAAAAAAAGAAGCTTAGTTTGGTGTTGAACGAAAATCTAAGGTAAAGACGGACAGGTGTATTCAAGAAGAACAGGATAATAGTTTTACGAAAACAGAAGGAAAGTCTAGACAACAGTAGAACCCAAGCAACATTTCGTATGGTTATATTAGTGGGAATATTTAGTTTCCATTTCTCTTTTTCTGGAGGATTGTTGGGTGCCTAGTAGTGATGAGCGAGTGTACTCGTTGCTTGGGTTTTCCCCAGCACGCTCAGGTATTTATGACTGCTCGGAGATTTAGTTTTCATCTGGCAGCTGAATGATTTACAGCTATTAGCCTGCTTGATTACATTGTGGGGATTCCCTAGCAACCAGGCAACCCCCACGTGTACTCAGCCTGGCTACTAGCTGTAAATTGCCCTAGTATTGCCCTTAAATTTACATGTCCCCTACAAAGATGTGACGTCGCTTTGAGGAAAGGCATAGCAGTCAATATCAGCCCAGTTTATGGCCTGTATTTGTCAGTAATACTCAGATGTAGGGTTGAGCGACCTTAGCTTTTTTAGGATCGAGGTGGGTTTTGTGAAACCCGACCTTCTCGGATGTCGGATCGTATGGAATCGGCCGATTCTACCGTAAAGTCGGGTTCTCTCTCTCTCTCTCTCTCTCTCATTTTTTGACTCCGGAAATTACTACGTCCGAAAACGTAACATAGCACTATGATGCCGCAGGAGCCGGAACCTATGTCATCACGCTGCCCACAATTAATTGCCTCAAAAAAATGGCGGGGAAGGCGTCATTCGAAACGCGACTTTGGCGCCAAGTTCGCGTTCCACGTGGCCGACCCACACTGGGATCGGATCGGGTTTCATGAGACGCCGACTTTGCCAAAAGTCGGCGACTTATGAAAATGAACGACCCGTTTCGCTCAACCCTACTCAGATGTTATTATGTCTGCTCATTTTCATCCTTTTTGCTGAAGAGAGCGTTATGAATTACGAGTGTTTTTTACTCCTGAACTGATTGTTTACAGCCTAATGTTACTGTCAGAAGGCAAAATCATGACAGGAAATTGTGAACCCCCAACCCTTAAAAAGCAAAGATGAAAAGTATTTAACTAAACCACAGGATGCTTTTATACTGCTGGAAAAATAATATAGACGAGGTTAAGAAAGCTCCAAAGCGAATAGTAAAAATAACCCACTGTGGAGAGTACAAGCTACCAAAAAACGCATCTCTGGTTAACCCCTTAAGTCATGGGGGTGCACTCAGTGATCCAGCTTCCCTGTGTGGCATGCTGCCCTTTTCCCTATCCACTGCATTTCTGAACTGGTCCATTTTTCACTATTTTTTGTTAGTATCATTTTTGGATGGTTTGTGTCATTGTTACATGTCCATATTTATGATCAGTCTTTAATTTGTTGCAGTGAATACCTAAATGATTGCTCCTGTACTTCACCTTTAGGGTCTGTTATACATTTCTAAAGTAGAGGAAGCAGCCACCTTGTCTGTGACCCAACACCTCAACGGTAGACAAGTCAGAGGCCTTCAAACAAGTGTGTGAGGATTACCTGTGGAGACTATAGAGTGGACCCACTGGACCGTGACAACGAACCTCCCACGGGTGAGCTGACCAAGTGCACCACCCCCTATACAGGGAGCGTCAGGGGCAGGCCCGAGGGAGACTATCGCCACGGCAGCTGGTAAAGAAGGACGGGCAAGAAGGCAACTAATAGGGAACAGCAAGGACTAACGAGGAGACAGAAACAGGGAGAGCATGGAATTGCGGACTGGACGGAGGAGACGAACAGGAAGACTAACCACGGAAGCAGGAAGTGGAGGGAGGACACGGGCAGACAGGCTGGAGACTGGAACACGGACTAGGAGGAAGACGGCAGCAGGAAGGCAGGCACGGACACAGGAAACACGGACTGGAAGGAAGACACCGAAGGGCAGTTACTAGGGGGAAGCAAAGGATAAGACCAGGATTTAGCTACAGAAATGGAAGAGAGCAGTGAGCAAACAGGCAGGAAGGAACACAGGAGGGACATGGAGCCAGATTCACTTGTAGAAAGCAAATGACAATCAGGCACCGCCGATAGGAAGAGGTGGCCTGGTAAAGAGAGTGAGGGCACACCTTCCGGGTCAGAGTCCACTGGGCGGCGCAGAAGACAAGACCAGGATTCAATGAGATACGTGTGCGCGTGCGCCGTGGAACCCAGAGCGCGCGCGCACCCGAGGAGGAGCAGGAGCCGAGCGCGCAGGAAGAGAAGACCGGGAGCGAGCAGGGATGTGTCGGGACGCCACAGCGAGGTGAGTATGAGACACATGTGGCGGGGCAGGCGGGAGCATAACAACGTGTTACAATAGGCTCTAAAAAATTAGATTGTTTAGTTTTTTTCTTAATGTAATGATGGCTATACATCACCACAATTAAAAAATAAATAAAAATACTCTACTGTTAACATATCATCTAAATTTATGTGGCTCTATTCCCCCTGATGATAATCCAAAAATATAACCCGCAAGGTTAAGAAAAACGTCATAGGGAAACAATGTAATTTATCAATAACGTTTACTATAAGGCCAAAAGTCGAGACTTGTGAACACCACATCTGAAATGTGTTTCCAAAACTCATGAAGTTGGTCCCTTATCTGTCCAATAACAGTGCCAATGTAATAAAAAGTCCTACAGTAATCCTTTGTGATCTTCTTCACACAGGTGATTAGAGACTTCCTATCAGTGCAGACATTTTGAGTTGTGGAGGTTACAACCTATCTCTGCAGTTCTTACTGATCTCATTACTGGTCCTCCACAGCCACCCACACAGACACTCATCTTCACCTGCCTCTGTTCCTTATCTAATCTCACAACCTCTCCCTTCCCCCTATCTCACCACCATCTACTCACCTTCTCATCCTTGTCCTCCTCGCAGAAACCTCGCACACCTAGACATTCACAGACTCTCAGACTCTCTTCTACCCCTGTCCTCCATATCTTCACTCTACGACAAGGACAGCGCCACCGCTTTCTATAACTCCACCCTCACATCAGCCATAGACTCAGTTCCTCCTCTCATGCATGGCAAAGTGCAACAAATCAATAGGCAACCCTGACACAACATTCTCACCAAAAAACTTCGATAAGCACCAGGGTCGCAGAGTGGCGTTGGAAGAAAACATGCCTTCCAGCCGACTTCACTGCTTTCAAACAAGCTACACTTGCCTTTAAATTAGCCCTCACCTCTGCTAAACAGACCTATTTCACAAACCTTGTATTTTCATTATCCTACAACCCAAAACAACTGTTCAGCACATTTAACTCTCTCCTCCACCCACCACTGCCACCCCCAACTCCCCTCATCTCTTCCGAGGACTTTGCCACCTACTTCAAAAACAAGATCGACCAAACAAGGCAAACCTTTACTGTTCCATCATCCCAACCACTCCACATACCAGACCTCTGCCCTTCTCCAATAACCTCCCTCTCCAACATCACTGAAGGAGAGCTTACCTCCTTTACAAATCACACCTCACCACTTGTGCACTTGACCCATCATTTCCCACCTGCTCCCCAACCTCAATAACATGCTCATTCCAGCCCTAACCCATCTCTTCAACCTACCTCTATCTTCTGGTACCTTCCCCTCTGCCTTCAAACATGCCACCATCACACCCATCCTCAAAAAAACTAACATCGCCCCATATCACTGCTCCCGTTTGCTTCAAAACTCCTTGAGCAGCATGTCCATGCTCAACTTTCCTCCCACCTCTCATCTAACTCTCTCCTTGACAACCTCCAATCTGGCTTCAGCCCCCATCACGCCACCGAAACTGCCCTGACCAAAATTACTAATCACTTACAGCCAAAGCTAACATTTCTCCATCCTCTTCCTTCTAAGACCTATCCTCTGCCTTCAACACAGTCGACCACTGCCTACTGCTATAGATTCTTTATTCCCTTGGCATCAAAGACCTTGCCTTGTCCTGGATTGCCTCATACCTTTCTGACCTCACATTTAGCATTTCCCACACTCTCTCCTCATCCCGCCCTCTGTTGGAGTCCCTCAAGGCTCTGTCCTGGGGCCCCTACTTCTTTCAATCTATACCCTTGGCCTAGGGCAACTCATAAACTCCCATGGCTTCCTTAACCACTTGTATGCGGACGACACTCAGATCTACCTCTCTGGCCCAGATGTCACCTCTCTGCTGTCCAAAATCCCAGAGTGTCTATCAGCCATCTCCTTCTTCACCTCTCGCATCCTAAAACTCAATGTAGGCAAAACCGAACTCATCATCTTTCCCCATCTCGCATATCCCTTCTACCTGATCTATCTATTATGGTAAACGGCATCATGCTCTCTCCCGCCCCTGAAATCTGCAGCCCCGGGGTAACTCGAGTCTGCCCTGCCCTTAAAACCGCACGTCTAAACTCTTGCCACCTCCTGTCACCTCCAACTCAAACATGTTGCCAGAATCCATCCCTTCCTCAGCCCACAATCTACTTAAACTCTTATGCATGCCCTCATCATCTCCCGCCTTGACTACTGCAAAACCCTCCTCTGTGGCCTCCCCGCTAATTCTCTTGCACCACTCCAGTCTGTCCTCAACTCTGCTGCCTGGCTAGTCCACCTCTCTCCTCGCTACTCCCCTGTTTCTCCTCTCTGCAAATCCCTCCACTGGCTCCCAATTCCCCAACGAATCGAGTTCAAACTACTAACACTGATCTACAAAGCCATCCACAACCTGTCCCCTCCCTATATCTCTGAACTAATCAACCAATATCTTCCCTCACGTAATCTTCGATCCTCCCAAGACCTTCTACTCTCCTCCACACTTATTCGTTCCTCACACAACCGCCTCCAAGATTTCTCCTGAATATCCCCCATCCTCTGGAATTCCACATCTCAACACGTCCGATTATCCACCACCCTCGGATCCTTCAGATGGAGCCTGAAAAGCCATCTCTTTAGGAAAGCCTACAGTCTGCAATAACCATTCTGCCGCCTCACCATCACCCGAGCTGCCGCCTCACCATCACCCGAGCTGCCTCCTCACCACCACCCAAGCTGCCGCCTCATCACCACCAGAGCTGCCGCCTCACCACCACCTGAGCTGCCGCCTCACCACCACTCGAGCTGCCGCCTCACCACCACCAGAGCTGCCGCCTCACCACAACCCAAGCTACCACCTCACCACCACCCGAGCTGCCGCCTCACCACCACCAGTGCTGCCGCCTCACCACAAAAGCTGCCGCCTCACCACCACCAGAGCTGCTGCACCCCCGACCTTCTGTCTCTTCCCCATTATCCCATAGAATGTAAGCCCGCAAGGACAGGGTCCTCTCCCCTCTGTACCAGTCTGTCATTGTAAATTTGTTTACTGTAAACGATGTCTATAACTCTGTACGTAACCCCTTTCTCATGTACAGCACCATGGAATTAATGGTGCTATATAAATAAATAATAATAATAATTCTGCTTTCATTTCTCATTTATTGAGATTGTTAAATGCTGGATTTTATGCACTAGTTGGGACTAAAATTGTCCAACCAACTAGCAAGAAAAAGGCCTTCACCTAATTTTGCTGTTGGCTGATATTCTTAAACCAAACCTTTCCCGATTATCGAACAATATAAGTAGATTGCCAATCACCGAATGAATGAATAAAATTATTTTTAAGCTTGCGCAAAAATAATCATTCTCAGCAGTGCATCGTTTCGACAAGTGTTGTGCTTCAATGACAGAACGATCGTGTAAATGATTTTTCTGTGTGCTTAGAAGTGTGGACAACCTTCTAAGCAGCCTATAAAACGATGGATAATCAGCTTTCATGTAGCCAATGGGGTGGTCATTTACGGTTAAGATCGGCCAGTGTAAATGTCTCACGTGAGTTGGCCAAATGAGTTTGGGACCTTGAGAGATTTTTACATTATGTGCACATGATTATTAGTCTCTTTCAAAAGAAGCATGAGAATGACGGGAAGCAAACTCCCCAATAATTGAAGCAGTAAACAGACTGACCATTACGTTAACAATCCATTTTATTCAGACGATTATGTAATAGATTTCCTTTCCATTTATTGGAAAGTTTCTGGTCACAACGATCATTCCCTTTTAGCTTCAGTTATATTCCTGATCCCTTTACAATTTGCAGTGAACCCTTGTGAAATAAATAGAGTCCAATCCTATGACATTCCCTGTAAAATATTCCATTTTCCACAGTCTCACTGCTATGTTTCCAGACCATTAAGTTGACACCAGGAACTGCCTCTGTCGAGTGAAATGTTTGACTCATCGGATAATGCATCAGTGACTGTAGCCAAAGCAGCGATACACAAAGCGAATGTGTCCGGCACGCTTTGTGAGGAAACAGTGTTGTAGGATAGACCGCAGCTCCTGGACTTCCTGACACTTATTAACTGTCTCTACATTGAGGCACCGCGGTGACAGCCTGTGAGTGTCACATAGGGAACAAACACTGAATCCAAGACAGCTGCATGGGCCGCATTTTACCCAAGTGCTTGACAGGAACAAAGCAGGATTAGACGGTTTCTGAAGGTGCTCCTCTGTCTCATGAACAGCTCATATAATGGGTGTGCGTTATTCTTAATTATCCACGAACATTTCTTCAGAATTTTTTCTCCACTACCTCCTCAAAAGTGTCAAGATGGCAGCAACAGCCGAGCTTGCCTTCTTGATAAGCTTATTAGCATCAGACACCCGCACACTATCTCCCCAGCATATGATTGCAAAACACGATGGCACTTGCCACTACGGTCTGGCAGAACATTTCTAACATTTTGCTGCACACTTTATACTACCTTAGTTTTCGTAGGAAGCACCGTTTGTTTTTCCCCTTGTTGTAAACCCACTCTGAGGCGCACCTCCAATCAAATTCACTGTCCAATCTTTGTAAGTCTCGACCTGCTCCACTTCCTGACCACCAATAGTGACAGGTGATCCTTCCATCTTTCTCCTGCTTTAGTTCACCACCTGCTCCTTGGTTTTCTTTATGTTTAGTTGTAAATAGTTAGAATGGCGCCAATCTACAAAATCCAACACCACCCCTCTATATTCCTCATCATCTTTTTGCGAAGTAAAAGTGGCCGTAAGTTATTGATCGCACTGGACAAGTCAAAGAACATTGTGTGAATATTGGATCCATCATTATTCAAAAATGAACGTACTGTATGTAACAGAGACATAACAGTATTGTCCTTCCCTAATCTATTCCGGTAGCAAACTGTACGGGGTCAGCACAAGTCCTCACCCTGGACTCAAGTAAGCAAGAACTAACCTTCCCAAGGGATTAGGGTTTAGGGATGCAGGAAAAATAGTCTTGGGGACCGGAGCCTGACAGGAAGCCTTCCATAACACTCATGTCCTCTGTGATTATAGACTCCAGTTAAATAGGTACTTAGAGACAGAGTTTGCACTCATCCAATATTAAGACTTGTAACCTGGCCACAGAATCCCTTTAATGGACATCATTTTTTGATGCCATGATATCCAATTAAGCCTCCTGAGGAACCACATGATGGAGGGGAAACGCGGCGAGGCTGAATATTTCAGATGAGTAACATGCCATATGAGGATGCTTGCTTTTATTCCTCATTGTTTATTTTTACCTATGCTCTGTAGTTACCTAAAACATGTCTATCATTTATCATACTCCCTTTTAGAAAGCATTTCTGTTATCTATGAATTCCTCATATCATTTTTATCATTATTAGAGTTTGAGTAATTATCTAGGATCAGGCAGGGTTAGCCGTCATTGAGTGGGGACTTAACGTATCCTGTAGGGTGCAGACCTCCGCAGCGAGAAAGGGCCAATCCTTAAGGTATTGTAAGGAAAGGCAACGGCTGTTGTCTTTGGCATAGTGTATTTTATCTAATTACTATGGTTTATAGCAGTATTTTTCGCATCCGCAATATACCATTTTTATTGTTGCTTTTTGGTTTGGGAGAGATTTTAATTGAATTTTAAATTTTTCAAGGGGAAAACTTTAATTGTAAGCCACTCCCCTAATCCACAGTCAGATAGATTGTGTAGCACTCGCTAGGGCTGCATAAAAATCTAAAAGAGTATTGTGATCTCATGGTATAGGAAACTAGACAAAGGTAATGCATCAGGGCCAGATGGACTCAGTCCACATATTCTTAAAGTGTGTACACCAGCGGTGTACTTTAGCCCCTTCACGTCACAGCTAATTTCCATTTTTGTTTTTCCGTTGTTACCTCCCCTTCTTCTCAGAGCCATAAGGCTGGAGTTTACACTAGCATATCGGTCCAATGTTGATCCAGAAAAACTAAGATACAGTGCCTTGCGAAAGTATTCCGCTCCCTGGAACTTTTCAACCTTTTCCCACATATCATGCTTCAAACATAAAGATGTGAAATGTAAATTTTTGGTGAAGATTGAAGAATCAACAACAAGTGGAACACAAATGTGAAGTTGAACAAAATTTATAGGTTATTTTAAATTTTTGTGGAAAATCAAAAACTGAAAAGTGGGGCGTGCAATATTATTCAGCCCCTTTAACTTAATACTTTGTTGCTCCACCTTTTGCTGCGATTATAGCTACAAATCCCTTGGGGTATGTCTCTATCAGTTTTGCACATTGAGAGACTGAAATTCTTGCCCATTCTTCTTTGGCAAACAGCTCGAGCTCAGTGAGGTTTGATGGAGATCGTTTGTGAACAGCAGTTTTCAGCTCTTTCCACAGATTCTTGATTGGATTGAGGTCTGGACTTTGACTTGGCCATTCTAACACCTGCATACGTTTATTTGTGAACCATTCCATTGTAGATTTTGCTTTATGTTTGGGATCATTGTTTTGTTGGAAGACAAATCTCCGTCCCAGTCTCAGGTCTTTTGCAGACTCCAACAGGTTTTCTTCAAGAATGGTCCTGTATTTGGCTCCATCCATCTTCCCATCAATTTTATCCATCTTCCCTGTCCTTGCTGAAGAAAAGCAGGCCCAAACCATAATGCTGCCACCACCATGTTTGACAGAGGGGATGGTGTGTTCAGGGTGTTGAGCTGTGTTGCCTTTACACCAAACATGTCGTTTGGCATTGTTGCCAAAAATTCAATTTTGGTTTCATCTGACTAGAGCACCTTCTTCCACATTTGGTGTGCCTCCCAGGTGGCTTGTTGCAAACTTTAAACAACACTTTTTATGGATATCTTTGAGAAATGGCTTTCTTCTTGCCACTCTTCCATAAAGGCCAGATTTGTGCAGTGTATGACTGATTGTTGTCCTATGGACAGACTGTCCCACCTCAGCTGTAGATCTCTGCAGTTCATCCGGAGTGATAATGGGCCTCTTGGCTGTATCTCTGATCAGTCTTCTCCTTGTTTGAGGCGAAAGTTTAGAGGGACGGCCGGGTCTTGGTAGATTTGCAGTGGTATGATACTACTTCCTTTTCAGTATGATCGCTTGCACAGTGCTCCTTGGCATGTTTAAAGTTTTGGAAATCATTTTGTATCCAAATCCAGCTTTAAACTTCTCCACAACAGTATCACGGACCTGCCTGTTGTGTTCCTTGGTCTTCATGATGCTCTCTGTGCTTCAAACAGAACCCTGAGACTATCACAGAGCAGGTGCATTTATACGGAGACTTGATTACACGCAGGTGGATTATATTTATCATCGTTAGGCATTTAGGACAACATTGGATCATTCAGAGATCCACAATGAACTTCTGGACTGAGTTTGCTGCACTGAAAGTAAAGGGGCTGTATAATATTGCACGCCCCACTTTTCAGTTTTTGAATTTCCACAAAAATTTAAAAAAAACAATAAATTTCGTTCAACATTACAATTGTGTTCCACTTGTTGTTGATTCTTCACCAAAAATTTACATTTGGTATCTTTGTGTGTGAAGCATGATATGTGGGAAAAGGTTGAAAAGTTCCAGGGAGCCGAATACTTTCACAAGGCACTATAAGTGGCATGCTAGTTCTCACCTACCATAGTATGACAGGCATATGCAATCCGTATGCAATTTGTTTTTAAGATCAGCTTTTACATACTGTAATTCTCATTAAAAGCTAGTTTGCAAACTAATAAAGCAATCTTATAAATAAATAGGAGAGATGTCCCATAGATATTTAATGACACAAGCCCTCTACATATAATAAATTAGCACCCTTTAGTGCCTTTCATGTGACACCAAAGGGTGTTTAGCCTTATTTTCCCTATTAAATAAATAATTAAAAAATATTGTGAAATCATTCTTTTTTTTTTAATATCCAGCTAAGGGAAAGCAAACAGCTGTGAGCTGGTGTTATTCTGGGAAGGGGCCAATATCCATGGAGCTTCCCAGCCTATTAATAACATCTCACAGATGTCTGCTTAGCCTTTATTGGTTATTAATAAAAGAGGACCCTCAATAAAATGACTTGGAGGTCCCCCCTTTTTTAATGGTTTTATTAGTCCGAGAAGGGGCCAATATCTATAGCCCCTTCCCAGCCTATTAATATCAGCAAGCTTATGATTGCTTGGCCGATGCTGGTTATTAAAAATAGGGAGGGACCCTGCTTCCACTTTTTGGGGGGGTCCTTCCTCTTTAAAAACCAGTAAAGGGGGCGTGGCATGACTGCAGTGGAGTGAGGAAGCAGGCAGAGGAGCTCCCTCCATAAAACCGACTAAATACCATATCAGAGCACGATTCCGGATCCCAACAGCACTACCATGGGTCCCAAAAAGAAGAAGGGACACGGGGGGGCCCCCTCGGTGGCAGAGGAGCCCGCAGCTCAACAGATAACAAAATTCCTGGTCGGTCCAGACAGAAGAGAAGGCCTAAGAAACATGGCGACAGTGGAAGAGAAGGAGACAGCAGACGCTGTAACAGACGCTGACACAGCAGAGGCAGGGGCGGGAAGCAGCTCCGACGGGTCAGTGACACAGGAGGTGAGACACAGTGGAGATGCTGCTTCTGGCACTGGGAAATGTGAGGGAGGACATAAATCATTACCAGCAGTGCTTCAAGATGGAGCTGGGGAGGGGAGGGGGCTGCAGGAGGGAGAGAAGGGAGAGCAGGGGTCAGCGCTGGCAATGACAGGAGAGAAACAGGACGATGGGGAAGTGCATAGGACAGAAGAAGAAGATTGTGAAATGGATTACAATGAAGGTCCGTCTCAGAGCCCTGTGTCCCCCTACCCCAGAAGCAGCTCTGAATCCTCCAGGCACGTTATAGCCCCTGATGTTGTGGTTGTAGGGGGAGGCCAACCAGTTCAGGAGGGTTGCCTCACACAAACTCAGGCCCCACAGATAATGCCCTCTCTCTACTATCCTGCATATAACTCACAGGGCTTTGGATATAACACACAATTGATCCCAGGACTCGATATGGGTTTGTTGAATGCTAGACTACGTGATATGCCCAGCAGACAGGACATGGAACAATATGTGATCCGCCTTGAGACATCGTATAAGGCAGAATTATCAACCCTGAGGGATGAGATACAACAGTGCAATGAAAGGGTTAATGTACATGACCAAGCTATTGCGGCTCTGACAGCCAGATTAGATGCTCAGGATGAGACGCTTGCAGATCAATCCTATCATATTCAAATGCTGGCAGATATGCTTGATGATGCTGAAAATAGGGGAAGGCGGAATAATATTAGGGTTCGAGGACTACCAGAAACAGTGGCACCCAAAGACATAAGAGGCGCACTGCAGCAAGTATTTAACTCTGTTCTGCAGCGTCCACAGAAGTCACCCCTTGAACTAGACCGGGCTCATAGGGCGTTGGGTCGAAGACCTCAAAACCAGGGTCCTCCACGTGATGTGATATGCCGGGTGCATAGATACCAAATAAAGGATGAAGTGATGTCCAAGGCAAGAATAGAGAACACCATAAAATACAAAGATACCAGAATCCAGCTATTGCCTGATCTATCTCGGTGGACTCTGCAGAGGAGGAGAGCTCTCCGCCCGTTACTAGACGTTTTACGCCAGCATGATATATCATACACTTGGGGGTTTCCGTTCCGCCTCCGTGTCCAAAAAGAAGGCAGGGTTCACCTGCTGACTCATCCGAACGGCATCCCTGCTTTTTCGGCAGCGCTTAACATCCCAAGGGTGGAAATCACAGAATGGCCTTCTCTGCCATTACAGTACAGAGGAGCAGACCCTCCCGGGCAATTTCTCCCTCAAGGGCAGAGGAGAGCAGGCAGAAGAATGGATAGAGAAGGGCGTGATCCCAGAGGTAACGAAGAAGGGAGAGAACCATGAAGTTAGGATCATGACAGAATGGGTTCCATGACTGCCTGTTTGGGTGGGGGAAAGGGTTTGCGGGATATATATGGTTTCATTTTCATGTGGATCAGGAGCACAGATGGATGTCCACACTCCAGTTCACTAACATTTGGTGCCATGAAGTGGAATATCTTGCATAGCAACGACCGTTATTGATTCCGCAAGGACTTCAAGATAGACAGCGCATGGAAAAAGAAGGCAGACGCTTTCCACAGGAATTTAATGGGAATCAAGAGAACGATGCCCCCTTCCCTTCCCTCCCTTTTTCCCCTTCCCTTCCCTCCCTTTTTCCCCTTCCCTCCCTTTTTCCCCTTCCTCCTCCCCTTCCCCCCTCCTCTTTCCCCATTTTCCCTTCTTCCCTCCCTCTCTTTCTTTCTCCACCTTTCCCCCTTTTCCCTTCTCCCCCCCTCTCTTGGGTTTTTTTTTTTTTTTTTTTTTTCTCCCCCACTAGAGGTGCTACATATTGTGCCATTGTTCTGCCCCACTGTGGTAGTCCAAGCGGATGATAAGTTCACGACTGTCATGGAAGATGGTTGATTTCTGGTTTATATTGTTATAGTATGTAGATAGTATTTTATAACAACTCATTGAATCGTCCTTGATATCCTGCACCCCTGCATTATTATTTAAGTCTGGCGTTGCTTTTATTTGGGGCATGAGGGAGAATTGGGAGATGTGAATGGCATTAGAACAAAGACTGTAAACCATACTCTGGCCCTACCTCGCTATTTAACAGGTTCCGGTTAAGTCAATTTAAAGTTAACATTTATTCCCCTCAGTTGAGGAGAGGTTACTGATGGTTATGTCGGAGGAGGGAGTCTCACTCCATATCGCACATAGCTTACGACCCTACGGAGGAGCCATAACCCGTTGAACGGCATTGGCGGTTAACACATTCCTCCACCACATATTTTAGGATATAATTAGAAGGCATCTTACGTAGAGCACACCACTTCAGGCTTCAAAGACGTACTACGTTTCGATAGATATTGACCCTGATTTCGCAATAATCTGAATACGTGTCTAATTATCTACCTTTTCTATTCACTATCTCTATTTCTTTTATAAATTAGAGCTACTTTAGCCTCCGTGGCCCTCTCAGTAGGGAGAGAGGAGGTACGACTCAGACAACAATGCACCCAAAGATCACTATGGGATCCCTGAATGCCAGGGGATTTAACACGCCCCAGAAAAGGTCACAAATCTTATATGGAATGCATAAGCTTAAGGTACAAATACTTATACTTCAGGAGACTCATTTTAAAAAAAACAATATCCCTACTATCAAGGACCGATACTTCACGACTTGGTTCCATAGCGCTTGCCCCGAAAGTCGTTCGAGGGGGGTGTCTATTGCGATCCACAAGTCCCTCCAGCACACAGTTGAGGACACATATGCGGATCCAGAAGGCAGGTACCTACTATTAAAAGTTAGGATTCATACAACCCTCTACACTATTGCAGGGTGGTATGCCCCAAACAAAAATCAGGCCAGGGCTGGTCGGGGTTTCCTAAGGAGAGTAGCGGAATTTGCTGAGGGGGTGATGGTGATAGGAGGGGACTTCAATCTCACCCTTGACCCACGAATGGATACCTCAACACGAAATATGAGAGGAATCACTAGGCAATTGTCCCTTTTGAAACAATCTATCCATGGGATGCAGCTGGTGGACATTTGGAGAGCACATAATCCTGGAGGTAGAGATTATACGTACTATTCTAGTTCTCATGATTGCTATAGCCGAATTGACTTTTTTCTTGTCAGCCATCATGCCCTATCCTGGCGCCCCCGACCGTCCATTGGTAGCTTCTTATGGTCGGATCACGCCCCGGTGTTCTTAGACATTTCCCCACCAGATGTAGTGGACCGTCCCTGGACTTGGAGATTGAATGACAATTTGTTGAAAGACTTGAATTGCACGACAGACATAAAAAAAACAATAGAACAGTTTTGGTCAGATCACGCAAACGATGACACCTCGACCCCGGTGAAATGGGAGACCCTAAAATGCGTGCTTCGTGGAATCCTGGTAAAACACGGATCCCGTCTTAAAAAACAGAGATTGGAAAAAACAAAAGAATTAATGGATACTATATATGTATTGGAGCAAAAACATAAAAATACTATGTCACCGGTAATACTAGGGGAATTAATTAAACATAGGGAGACCCTTAGAAATTTATTAAATGAGCAATCGCTGAAATTCAGAAATAATTTTAAAAGTCTCCTTTATCATAAGGCCAATAAATGCGACCGCCCCCTAGCTCGATTATTACATCCTAGGACTCAGACGACTTACATTCCAAAAATTCAGAAACGTACGGGAACGGAGACTCACGACCCAGGAGAGATTCTAGAAACAATACGAGAATACTATCAGAAGCTATATAACTTGGAGGGTACGCAGTCGGCTAATCACGCCGGGGACATACAGGCTAAAATAGATAAATATATAGCAGATACGCCACTTCCTAGACTTTCCACAGAGATAACAGATGAGCTAGAGGCAGACATATCGACACAAGAGGTGGATGAGGCCATAAAAAATACTCCAAACGGGAAGAGCCCTGGCCCTGATGGGTTTTCCCCCCAGTTTTATAAACTCTTCAGAGAACAGTTAACACCACACATGACAAGGACTTATAACTCCATTTCTGAGTCCTCAGGGTTTACGCATCAATCTCTGGCGGCCTATATCACAGTATTGCCAAAACCGGGAAAAGATCCAACAGTGGTCTCTAACTATAGACCAATTTCTCTGATCAATATAGACATGAAATTATTCGCGAAGATCCTGGCCAACAGACTTGCACCCCTATTACCATATATCATACATTCAGACCAAGTGGGTTTCGTTCAGGGAAGAGAGGCACGTGATGGAGTGTTGAAGACTATATCTTTGATCGCTCATGCCAGGACCTACCGGAAGCACCTGGGACTGATATCGGTGGACGCCGAAAAGGCGTTTGACCGAGTGAGGTGGAGCTTCCTTCAATCAGCTCTCCGACAGATAGGGCTGGGGGATAGATTCTTATACAAAATTGCGGCCCTATACACGAACCCGTCAGCTACAGTTAAAATTAATGGATGGCTCTCGGACCCCTTTAGGATTCATAATGGAACGAGACAGGGGTGTCCTCTTTCGCCCTTGTTGTACACGGTGGCAATGGAACATTTAGCAGTAGCAGTGAGAAATAACCGTAGTGTATGGGGTATCAAGATAGGCCAGAAGCATTATAAAACTTCATTGTATGCAGATGACCTTCTTCTATACATCTCCCAACCTCATATCACCATACCTGCATTAATGTCTGAATTCAAAAAGTACGGAGAGGTCAGTAATTTTAAGATAAACTACACCAAAACTGAGGCACTTAATATTACTTTGCCATCGGGAGATGTGGATAGGGCGAAGGAGAATTTCCCATTCAAATGGCAGGCTGGCGCCATTAAATACTTGGGCATACAGGTCCCCTCAGATCTAAATAAACTATACACACTAAACTACGAAACCCTACTGAATAAAACTATAAGGGATCTAAAAAAGTATGATCAAAAAATGATTTCGTGGTTTGGCCGCATAAACACATTCAAGATGGATGTGCTTCCCCGGTTCCTTTATGTGTTCCAGACGGTACCGATCACGCCACCTCAAAGTTTTTTTAAGACTATTAAATCAGCTCTAATACATTTTATATGGCGTCAGAACAGACCTAGGCTGAGTTACAGAACATTGACGAGACCTAAATCACAAGGGGGGGCGGGACTTCCAGACTTAAAGACATACCACCAGGCCTCACAATTGATCCATCTTTTTGATTGGCATTATAGACGGGAGACCAAACAATGGGTTGGACTGGAACAGGAGGGGTACCTAGTTCCATTGCGGAATTTACCGTGGATAGTGACCAGAAATAAAGAGAAAATAGGGGAGGGTTGTCGGGATATGATGGCTGGCGAGATCCTTAAGAGTTGGGACATGCTAAAATATAAGAAAAAATTAATGAGCGCAACTGTCCCATTGTCTCCTATATTCGCTAATCCTGATTTTCCACCGGGCCTTCACTGCAGGAGGTTTTTGGGATGGAGGGTGGAATCCAATCAAAGAATATATCAAATAATCTCGCAGAGGGGTCTTTCCTCTTTCAACGAGCTGCAGGACGAATGTCCTACTCGTACACTATCTTGGTTAGAGTATGAACAATTAAAATCATTTGTCAGACGAATTTCTGGTGGAGAGAGACCACCACCTTCTCTTACACAGTTTGAGAGGATATTCGCCCAGCAGACACCCCCATCGCATCAGATTTCTCTTGTGTACAAATTACTAAACGAGGAGACTTCAACAGTTATCCCGGGATATATTAGAGCGTGGGAGGCGGAAATGGGATGCACATTTACTGAGAGGGAAATCACATCGGCATACCGCTGCGCTCATGGGATGTCTCCGGCCAGCCATGCCCAAGAGAAGAATTTCAAAATTCTTACTAGATGGTACCAATATCCTGTGAGGTTGCATGCCATATTCCCCTCGGTGGCGGATGGGTGCTGGCGCTGTGGGAACGCAAGGGGAACTTTGTTCCATATTTGGTGGCAGTGTCCAGGGATAAAGAGTTTCTGGGGAGAAGTATTCTCAACTTACAATAAAATATCAGGAGAGGATATAAATCTTACTCCGCACATGGCCATCTTGTCCATGCTACCGGGACCAATAGCCAAACAAAAAAGTAGTCTCCTGAGGTTTTGCTTGACGGCAGCCCGCATGGTTATACCTAGACATTGGCGTACAACAAAAATTCCGTCCATGATTGAATGGTTAACAGAATTCTCACATATCCACCATATGGAGGAATTGTTTGCACAGGCTTTGGGTGATAATTCGAGGTACTTGCGGACATGGCAACCCTGGATTTTATTTAGGGACTCTGGGAGTTTCGGGGCTCTCATGGAGAAATGGGAGGTACTTTCCCGGCAGTGAGGTTTCTCCTCGTCTTTCCTGGGCTGGTTTCAGAGGGCTGCGGAGGCATGATCCTTCCTTTACCCTTCTCATTTTTCCTTTCTTTTTCCTCTTTTCTTCTTATCTTTCCTTTAAGTCTGACGTTATACCATAAGCAAGCTGCTGTCAGGGATAAATAATATATTGGGCGGATTCTATGGATAAATATAGCAATTGGAAATAGACTTCCGCTTAGCGAAATAATTATCGAAATGGGGCAATAGGTGGTGGACAATACGAGATGCTAAGAAAGAACAGAAGAGTTGAGCAAGGAACATATACAGCAATAACTAATATGATTCTGTGATGATACCATATTTGCGTGAAGTAAAAAACACGTACTATTTTGAGAAGTTTTGTAACTACATTAGTCTATATGTATGCTTGTATTTGTGATATGTTGTACTATTTTAATACTTTAATAAAAAAGAGATTAAACATAAAAACCAGTAAAGGCTAAGCAGACATCTGTGAGCTGTTATTAATAAGCTGGTTAGTTCCATGGATATTGGTTAGTTAGATTCTTACACTTAGGACCAGTATTATAGTAGTTATATTCTTGTACATAGGGGTAGTATTATAGTAGTTATATTCTTGTACATAGGAGCAGTATTATAGTAGTTATATTCTTGTACATAAGGGGCGGTATTATAGTAGTTATATTCTTGTACATAGGGGACAGTATTATAGTAGTTATATTCTTGTACATAGGGGCAGTATTATAGTAGTTATATTCTTGTACATAGAGGGCAGTATTATAGTAGTTGTATTCTTATACACAGTAGCGGTATTATAGTAGTTATATTATACAGTACATAGGAGCAGTATTATAGTAGTTATATTCTTATACATAGGAGCAATATTATAGTAGTTATATTCTTGTACAGAGGAGCAGTATTATAGTAGTTATATTCTTATACATAGGAGTAGTATAGTAGTTATATTCTTGTACATAGGAACAGTATTCTAGTAGTTATATTCTTGTACAGAGGAGCAGTATTATAGTAGTTATATTCTTATACATAGGAGCAGTATTATAGTAGATATATTCTTGTACATAGGAGCAGTATTCTAGTAGTTATATTCTTGTACATGGGAGCAGTATTATAGTAGTTATATTCTTGTACATAGGAGCAGTATTATAGTAGTTATATTCTTGTACATAGAAGCAGTATTATAGCAGTTATATTCTTGTACAGAGGAACAGTATTATAGTAGTTATATTCTCATACATAGGAGCAGTATTCTAGTAGTTTTATTCTTGTACATAGGGGCAGTATTATAGTAGTTATATTCCTGTACATAGGGGCAGTATTATAGTAGTTATATTCTTATACATAGGGGCAGTATTATGGTAGTTATATTCTTGTACATAGGGGCAGTATTATAGTAGTTATATTATTATACATAGGAGCAGTATTATAGTAGTTATATTCCTGTACATAGGAGCAGTATTATAGTAGCTATATTCTTGTACATAGGGGCAGTATTATAGTAGTTATATTCTTGTACATACGGAGCAGTATTATAGTAGTTATATTCTTATTCATAGGAGCAGTGTTATAGTAGTTATATTCCTGTACATAGGAGCAGTATTATAGTAGCTATATTCTTGTGCATATGTGCAGTATTATAATAGTTATATTCTTGTACATAGGGGCAGTATTATAGTAGTTATATTCTTATACATAGGAGCAGTATTATAGTAGTTATATTCCTGTACATAGGAGCAGTATTACAGTAGCTATATTTTTGTACATAGGGGCAGTATTATAGTAGTTATATTCTTGTACATAGAGGCAGTATTATAGTAGTTATATTCTTATACATAGGAGCAGTATTATAGTAGTTATATTCTTGTACATAGGGGCAGTGTTATAATAGTTATATTCTTGTACATAGGGTCAGTATTATAGTAGTTATATTCTTGTACATAGGAGCAGTATTATAGTAGTTATATTCCTGTACATAGGAGCAGTATTATAGTAGCTATATTCTTGTACATAGGTGCAGTATTATAGTAGTTATATTCTTGTACATAGGGGCAGTACTATAGTAGTTATATTCCTGTACATAGGGGCAGTATTATAGTAGTTATATTCTCGTACATAGGATCAGTATTATAGTAGTTATATTCTTGTACATAGGGGACAGTATTATAGTAGTTATATTCTTGTATATAGGGGCAATTTTTATTATAAAACCAAACATAAATACAATTATAATAAAAACAAAAATCACCCAGTATTACAAAACACAAATCACTTAGGTTATATACACACAAGTACTAAACAGTCAGATCATATTCATAAATAAATTAAAGTGTCCACACCTGGAGGGAGAAGAAAATTAAACAAAACAAAACAATAAATATATATATCATCATATTTCCTAACTGAATTTTATATTCCTCCATAACTTATTGTTTCTCTGACTCCTTCCAACTTCTAGTGATTTTATCCACCGGAGTTCTGACATAACCTGACCAGCCGCAGCGGTGTGATCGAACAGCTCATTGTGCAGTGACACCCGGGTTCTCATGTGCCAATGATAGTATTTGACGACACTTATGATAATGTACATAGTCTCTCTGTCGATGTTACTAACAGTGGAGGGGACACCATAGATTATGTCAGGATATTTTAGGGTCCGCAGTCTGGGGATTTTTAGATTAGCTGACACTTCCTCCCAGATCTTCCTCCCTCCCCAGCAATCACATATAAAGTGCTCCATAGTCGTCTCCTGCTGACAACCAAGGGGACAATTCCGTTCAGAGACACTCAGATGTTTCAGGTTCCCCCTGACAAAGAGCCGACTATGCAGTGAAAGCCAAGTGACATCAAACAATTTAGGAGGAAGTCGTTTCCCGTTTAGGAACCTAAGGCTTTCCTGCAGGGTGGTGGTGACACAATCTCTCAGGGCCAGTGGAGAGTAGAAGAAAGTCCTACATACATGAGCATATATGTCTCTTCTCGTACTGCTCTCAATGTAAGACTTATCCAGTCCCCACCTCCTAATACACTTCAGACCGTAGTCCAGATACTGGGGGAGGTGGTCACCTGTCCATCTCCTCCTCTTGAGACTGCCGCCTCGCACCCAAGATTCTGCAAAAGGCAATATCCAGTACCTGATACTATTTACCCACAGGGAGCTACTGTTTGAGTCCATGTTCCCAAAATTTACCCTTAGGAACAAGGAGTCAAAGAAAACCCTTGGATTCAACATATCCAGCCCACCCTCTCTCCGCGGTAGGTACGTTATTCCCCTCTTTATTAGGTTCAACCTATTCCCCCACAAGAGCTGGAAGAACAGGCTGAAGAGCCTCGCTGAGAAAGATTCTGGCAAAGGGAAAATGACAGAGACATACAAGAAAACAGGGACCAGGTAAGTCTTCAACATTGCGACCCTTTCTCTGTAGGTCAGCCTCCAGTTCTTCCATCGCTGAACCTTTGCATTTCCGGTTTCCAATTTCTCCTCCCAATTTAGGGTGGCATTATCATCCCTCCCAAATTTAACCCCTAGGATCTTAATATGGGTGGAGGCTTTGGCAAACTGCCGCAGATCAAAGCTGGGATCAGTATCTAATGTCCACAGAACTTGACTCTTCTCAAGGTTGACCAGAGACCCGGAGGCCTCTGAGTAGCTTCTGATAGACGCTGATAACATCTGCACCTCTCGAGGATTAGAGATCACCAACGTCACATCATCCGCATAGGCAACAACATTCAGAGGCAGGCAATGGGGGACCGGCACCCCCTGAAAATCGCACTCCTGCAGTGACCCCAGAAACGGGTCTAGGGCAAAGACATACAGGAGAGGACTCAGTGGGCAACCCTGTCTCACCCCTGCCTCAACTCCAAAAGTGTCACCCTGCCAACCATTAATCAGAGGAAAGCTCACCGCCTCTCTGTACAATGTCTTCAGCCAATCCACAAATTGTCCCGGAATACCGTACTTTGACAAAGTGGCCCACAGATAGTCATGATCAACCCTGTCAAAGGCTTTAGCCTGGTCCAGACTAACAATATATTTCCCACACCGCAGAGCTTTACATCTCTCAAACATCTCCCGTATCGAGATGACTGCTCCAGAGATGTTCCGCCCTTTTACTGTGCCAAACTGAGAGCCTGCCAACAGTGCTGGGGACAAACAGACTAATCTAGAAAAAAGGATCTTTGCTAGAATCTTCCTGTCCACATTCAAGAGAGCAATCGGCCTCCAGTTCTTGATGTCGCTCGGCTCTTTACCCTTAGACAGCAGAATCAACGAGGACACTCTCATGGATGGAGGCATCAGGTGATTTTCTAGACAACTTCTATACACATCCACGAGGATTGGGGCCAGGAGGTCTCTGAATTTCCTATAAAATTCTGCTGTTATGCCATCTGGACCTGGTGCCTTCTTCAGATGTAATTTATCAATAGCCTCCTTAACTTCCTCCACCGTTAACTCTGCTGTCAAAGGAGAAAAGTCCAGATCATTAGTATCAGGCGCAGGAGTTGCCTCCAAGAATTGAGCCATCTTATCTTTATCCAAAACTTTCCTCTGAAACAAGTCAGCATAGTAAGATCCCACCACCTCCAGGATACCCTCCCGTGAATCCTGCAATACACCCTGGAAGTCAGTGAGACCCGTGACCATTTTTTTGACTACCCTCTCCCTGCAATTCTCAAAGGGATCAGGGGCCCCTAAGGACCCATAATCCCGTTCAAGAACCAGGGAGGTATACCTACTATACTGATACTGCCTTATCTCAGATTTCAGTCGGTCGATCTTCACTTTGTCATCCCCGCCCGCCGAATATAGTGACTCCAATTCTTTACGCAGCTTTAGGTACTGGCTGTACTTATTCCTCCCTTTATTAACTGACAGTCTCTTTAAGAGGGATCTGATATCCTCCTTGACGTCCTCCCACCAGTCGGTCATGTTGTCATAGAAATCAACCCTATCCAGATGAAGCTGGATAAGGGAGTAGACACGACTCTGAACATAAGCATCATCCAGGAGACTGGAATTGAGCCTCCACAACCCTCTACCGATGTCCGGACGGTTAGAGGTCCCCAGACTGAAGCACAAGGCAAGGTGATCAGAGTAAGGGACGACCTTCTCACTCAGGGTGCCGACAGCCTCAGTAGGGCTCACAAAAGCCAAATCTATCCTACTGCTCCTGTTGGAACATGAATACGTGAATTTTGGCTGTCGACCTCCCTGTGCGAAAACGTCAGTCAGTCCAGCCTGCATTATAATGTTATGTAGAACCTTACCATCTCTGGTCACTGTCCTGCCCGAGGAACTGTCACCTGATGTCAGTATGGCGTTAAAGTCCCCTGCCGTCACCACCGGAAGAGAAGTGAAGAGGTAAGGCTTAAAGGTACCTTCACACGAAGCGACGCTGCAGCGATAGCGACAACGATGCCGATCGCTGCAGCGTCGCTGTTTGATCGCTGGAGAGCTGTCACACAGACCGCTCTCCAGCGACCAACGATGCCGAGGTCCCCGGGTAACCAGGGTAAACATCGGGTTGCTAAGCGCAGGGCCGCGCTTAGTAACCCGATGTTTACCCTGGTTACCAGCGTAAAAGTAAAAAAAACAAACAGCACATACTTACATGCGTCCCCCAGCGTCTGCTTCCTGACACTGACTGAGCTCCGGCCCTAACAGCACAGCGGTGACGTCACCGCTCTGCTTTCACTTTCACTTTAGGGCCGGCGCTCAGTAAGTGTCAGGAAGCAGACGCTGGGGGACGCATGTAAGTATGTGCTGTTTGTTTTTTTTACTTTTACGCTGGTAACCAGGGTAAACATCGGGTTACTAAGCGCGGCCCTGCGCTTGGTAACCCGATGTTTACCCTGGTTACCAGTGTAAAACATCGCTGGTATCGTTGCTTTTGCTTTCAAACACAACGATACACAGCGATCGGACGACCAAATAAAGTTCTGGACTTTATTCAGCAACCAGCGACATCACAGCAGGATCCTGATCGCTGCTGCGTGTCAAACGAAACGATATCGCTAGCCAGGACGCTGCAACGTCACGGATCGCTAGCGATGTCGTTTCGTGTGAAGGTACCTTAACGTTATTAAAAAGCTGAATCCTGTCAGTCACTGTCTGTGGCCCATAGATGTTAATAAGCCGGAGTCGCCTACCATGAATAGCGACTTCCAGGACCAAACATCTTCCCATGACCACCTCTGTCATCCTATGCACAGTCACATCATTGGTGTTAAACAGGACAGCGACTCCGGCGTAAGGCTCCACAGCCAGTGACCAGAAAGAAGGACCGCACCACCATTCCCTCTCAGCCTCTCTCATAAGCCCCAGAGATGTCAGTCGTGTCTCCTGCAGGAAAATGACATCGGTGTCCAGATGTGTGAGATGTTCATACACCACATGTCTCGTCCTCCTTGCCTTAATACTATTGACATTACTTGATGTTAGTGTTAATGAGAACCCCGCCATCACTACACAATAGAGAAGGAGCACAGTAACTGCCATCATGATGAGTCAGGGATGTTCTGTCCACCACTGGTGTCCATGACAGACTCTACCTGAGAGTCCACAGATAAAGGCTTCCGCTTTGACGGAGGGTGGTCCTCTACATCCCTGTCACACTCAGCATCAACTTTCCTCAACTCTGTCTCATAATCATCATCATTAGACTCAGCTAGAACTCCATACTTGTTGGACACAACCATCACTCCTGCAGAATTCTGAAGTTTCCTAGTAGCGCTCTGACCGGTGTCATATTCTGCCTCAGGTTTACGGGAGGACGTGCTCTTTTTCTTCCTTTTATTGTGATTAACGCTCCAGTCATCAGATTCAGACAGTGATGCTGAAGGAAGGGCTACCTGAGGCTGCTGGACCTGAGGAGCGACCTCCATGTTCCTCTCTATACCCTGCTTCTCTGGTGTTACATGAGTGGACTCATGTTGGGCATCTGGGCTGGTCACCATCTCTCCTGACATTAAATCCTCCCCCTCATGTGCCCCTGCCACCACATCCTCATCCTCCTGAGCCTCTGCCCCTGCCAGTACAGCCTCATCAGGGAAGACTCTGCAGATATTATGCCAGGCGTCTGGACAGTCCCTGTGAGGGTGGCCCATCTTACCGCAGAGGTTACATCTAACATCCCGGCAATCTGCAGTGACATGGCCGATTTCCCCACACAGGCTGCACTTCACCACAGTACAGGCGTTAGCCAGATGACCTTTCCCACCACATTTGAAACACTTTCTGGGCTGCCCGGGGTAATAACATCTTCCCTTCTCCCTCCCAATGAAGAAGGAGTTGGGTAAGTGGGCCGTTATGTTATTAAATTGCCGCAGTTTCACCACAGCTTTCCACCCCATTGTCCAGATACCATCCTCATTTCTGACCTTGGAGAGTCCAGAGACGAGGTCACAGTGTCTCCGGAGCCACACCTCGATGTCCTGTGGGGGAACGGCCTCATTCCAGAAGGTGATATTTACCGTGACAGTGTCCGGCCTGGAGATAGGAACCAATATAAATTTATTCCAGCCTTCTGAGTCTCTGAACCTGGGGTAATTGGCCCAGAACCTGTCCAGGTCACACTGGAGCTTCAAACTGACCTCGTAGCCCTGCCTGTCCTGAAGGTTAGACACCGCCAGTATCTCGTTTGCCACAAACCCCATCTGGCCGCATAGCAGCTCTCTCACCACATACCTGCGCTGTGGCAGATCCTCCTTGGCACCTATGTAAACCGCACCACATTAATGCGCTTAAACGTCTGGCCGGTATACCTGGCGCTGGAGGTGAAGGATGGGGCGCCGCGGCTCCAGGCATTCCTGGGGGGCACCTGCCGGGTCACACTGGGCCGACTGACAGGGAGAGGGTCTGCAGCAGGGGGGCTGCCACACCTTGTGGACTAGATGGTAAAGGGGGATAGTCACACATATCATGCACATTATCATTAGCAGCATAATTATCCTCAGACAGTGCCACGTCCATGACGGAATGTGAAACCCCTCCAACCCCCGACCCCCTGGGCACAACATCACCAGCCCCAGTCTGTGCTTCAGCCTCAGCCTCGGCCTCATCAGCACAAACAGTCTCACAAATAATGTCCTGCTCCTGCGTGGGGCATTCTGGGACCTGTGGTGCCTCTGCTGGAGTCTGAAGTGCATGCTCCTGTTCATACTCAGCTGCCTCAGCAGCACAAACAGTCTCACATATACAGTCTTGCTCCTGCATGGGACATTCTGGGACCTGTGGTGCCTCTGCTGGAGTCTGAAGTGTATGCTCCTGTTCACACTCAGCTGCTTGCTGCTGCAGTTTTTTTCCTTCCTGGAAGCAGAAGCGGGTAGCCTGTAACACTGGCCGTGTCTGCTGCTGGGGGGTCCCGGTCTCTACAGCACAGTCCTGCTTATAGGAGGCGAACCGCTCGCGGTTCCTGTAGGTCTCTGACAGGGGCCCATGCCCTCCAGCACAGATTCAATGTCCTGCACAACACTTGCCAGCTGTACCCCCAGTGTGTTCAGTCTCAGGTCATAGGCATCATTACCGGCAGGATTAGTGACTTTTAGGTTATAGATAAAGTCTACTTCCATTTGCAGCGCTTTTTTTTGCTGCTGTAACTCACCCAGTTTTCTGACCAGTCCCGGTATCTCGTCCGCTAGCTGCAGCTCGGGTGCACGTGCCGGCTGCACAGCTTTACTCTTCACCACGGGTGCAGGGGTTTTGAACACAGACTTGTACGGTTCCACCACAGATGGCTTTGTGGCTCCTCGGCTGGATGCAGGCTCCGCAGCAGGTTTATCGCTGCCACCTGATTGTGACCGGGTGCGTCCTGACAGCGCCACACTGCCATGTTGCTGCAAGTTCTCCTGGATTGTTTGTCTTTCCAGAGACGCCGTCTCTGCCTGGAAGCAGGAGAGGTGATCTGTACACCTGAGGCTGATCTCACCTGTGCTCCAGGCAGGGGCTGCTTACTGACTGGGAGTTACAGGACTTCATACTGTGCTGTGTAACATCACTCACCAACACTTTAACTTCTTGCTTCTTTGCTGGGCTTGGAGGAGATTTTCCTCCCAAAACATTACTTGCAGCTTTTTCCTCTTTCACTGAACTGCTGCAGCTTTGGCTCGCTGCATTCACTGGTCTCACAGTGGCTTTGGGATTACTATTCCCATTCAGAGAAGTCTGGGAGCCTTGTCCCAGTGTAGGCCGAGAAGCCTGGGCCTTGCCTGGGGAGCTTCCCCGCCCAGGGTGGCCCCTCCCTGGGCTTGCTCCAGACATCAGGAGAGCTACCAACACACAACCTCACAGCTAGGAGGCAGTATTATAGTAGTTATATTCTTGTACATAGAGGCAGTATTATAGTAGTTATATTCTTGTACATAGGAGCAGTATTATAGTAGCTATATTCTTGTACATAGGTGCAGTATTATAGTAGTTATATTCTTGTACATAGGGGCAGTACTATAGTAGTTATATTCCTGTACATAGGGGCAGTATTATAGTAGCTATATTCTTGTACATAGGTGCAGTATTATAGTAGTTATATTCTTGTACATAGGGGCAGTACTATAGTAGTTATATTCCTGTACATAGGGGCAGTATTATAGTAGTTATATTCTTGTACATAGGAGCAGTATTATAGTAGTTATATTCCTGTACATAGGGGCAGTATTATAGTAGTTATATTCTTGTACATAGGAGCAGTATTATAGTAGCTATATTCTTGTACATAGGTGCAGTATTATAGTAGTTATATTCTTGTACATAGGGGCAGTACTATAGTAGTTATATTCCTGTACATAGGGGCAGTATTATAGTAGTTATATTCTTGTACATAGGAGCAGTATTATAGTAGTTATATTCTTGTACATAAGGGGCGGTATTATAGTAGTTATATTCTTGTACATAGGGGACAGTATTATAGTAGTTATATTCTTGTATATAGGGGCAGTATTATAGTAGTTATATTCTTGTACATAGAGGGCAGTATTATAGTAGTTATATTCTTATACACAGTAGCAGTATTATAGTAGTTATATTATACAGTACATAGGAGCAGTATTATAGTAGTTATATTCTTATACATAGGAGCAGTATTATAGTAGTTATATTCTTGTACAGAGGTGCAGTATTATAGTAGTTATATTCTTATACATAGGAGTAGTATAGTAGTTATATTCTTGTACATAGGAACAGTATTCTAGTAGTTATATTCTTGTACAGAGGAGCAGTATTATAGTAGTTATATTCTTATACATAGGAGCAGTATTATAGTAGATATATTCTTGTACATAGGAGCAGTATTCTAGTAGTTATATTCTTGTACATGGGAGCAGTATTATAGTAGTTATATTCTTGTACATAGGAGCAGTATTATAGTAGTTATATTCTTATACATAGGAGCAGTATTATAGTAGATATATTCTTGTACATAGGAGCAGTATTCTAGTAGTTATATTCTTGTACATGGGAGCAGTATTATAGTAGTTATATTCTTGTACATAGGAGCAGTATTATAGTAGTTATATTCTTGTACATAGAAGCAGTATTATAGCAGTTATATTCTTGTACATAGGGGCAGTGTCATGATCTCAATGGCAAGAGATCATAGCATCAGCATATATAGGAACTAGCTCTTGGAAGATGGAAACTGAGCTGACCATGAACTAAACCTAACGCACAACTAGCAGTGGCCGGGTAGCATGCCTACGTTGATTCTAGATGCCCAGCACCAGCCGGAGGACTAAATAAAGCTAGCAGAGGAAAATATTAGTCCTAGCTCACCTCTAGAGAAATACCCCGAAAGGAGACAGAGGCCCCCACATGTATTGGCGGTGAATCAAGATGAAATAACAAACGTAGTATGAAAATAGGTTTAGCAAATTTGAGGTCCACTTACTACATAGCAGAAGACAGAAAGGACACTTTCATGGTCAGCTAAAAACCCTATCAAAACACCATCCAGAAATTACTTTAAAACTCTGGCATTAACTCATAACACCAGAGTGGCAATTCCTGTTCACAAGAGCTTTCCAGACACAGTAACGAAACTACAGCTGTGAACTGGAACAAAAATGCAAAAACAAACATGGACAAGAGTCCAACTTATCTAGTAGTTGTCTAGGAGCAGGAACAAGCACAGAGAGGCTTCTGATAACATTGTTGACCGGCAAGCAACTAACAGAGCAGCAAGGTTATATAGCGACTCCCACATCTTGATGGGAACAGGTGAACAGAGAAGATGAAGACACCAGTTCAATTCCACCAGTAGCCACCGGGGGAGCCCAGAATCCAAATTCACAACAGTACCCCCCCCCTCAAGGAGGGGGCACCGAACCCTCACCCGAACCACCAGGGCGATCAGGATGGGCCCTATGAAAGGCACGAACCAGATCAGAGGCATGAACATCAGATGCATTCACCCAAGAATTATCCTCCTGGCCGTATCCCTTCCACTTGACCAGATACTGGAGTCTCCGTCTGGAAACACGAGAGTCTAAGATTTTCTCCACAACGTACTCCAACTCACCCTCAACCAACACCGGAGCAGGCGGCTCAACGGAAGGCACAACCGGTACCTCATACCTGCGCAATAATGACCGATGAAAAACGTTATGAATAGAAAAGGATGCAGGGAGGTCCAAACGGAAGGAAACAGGGTTAAGAATCTCCAATATCTTATACGGGCCGATGAACCGAGGCTTAAACTTAGGAGAAGAGACCCTCATAGGGACAAAACGAGAAGACAACCACACCAAGTCCCCAACATGAAGACGAGGACCAACACGACGACGGCGGTTAGCAAAAAGCTGAGTCTTCTCCTGGGACAACCTCAAATTGTCCACCACCTGCCCCCAGATCTGATGCAATCTCTCCACCACAGCATCCACTCCAGGACAATCCGAAGATTCCACATGACCAGAGGAAAATCGAGGATGAAACCCCGAATTACAGAAAAACGGGGACACCAAAGTGGCAGAGCTGGCCCGATTATTGAGAGCGAACTCCGCCAATGGCAAAAAAGCAACCCAATCATCCTGGTCAGCAGACACAAAACACCTCAGATATGTCTCCAGGGTCTGATTAATCCGCTCAGTCTGGCCATTCGTCTGAGGATGGAAAGCGGACGAAAAAGATAAATCTATGCCCATCCTAGCACAGAATGCCCGCCAAAATCTAGACACGAATTGGGTCCCTCTGTCAGAAACGATATTCTCAGGAATACCATGCAAACGAACAACATTTTGAAAAAACAGAGGAACCAACTCGGAAGAAGAAGGCAACTTGGGCAGAGGAACCAAATGGACCATCTTAGAGAAACGGTCACACACCACCCAGATGACAGACATCTTCTGAGAAACAGGCAGATCTGAAATAAAATCCATCGAGATGTGCGTCCAAGGCCTCTTAGGAATAGGCAAGGGCAACAACAATCCACTAGCCCGAGAACAACAAGGCTTGGCCCGAGCACAAACGTCACAAGACTGCACAAAGCCTCGCACATCTCGTGACAGGGAAGGCCACCAGAAGGACCTTGCCACCAAATCCCTGGTACCAAAAATGCCAGGATGACCTGCCAACGCAGAAGAATGAACCTCAGAGATGACTCTACTGGTCCAATCATCAGGAACAAACAGTTTATCAGGTGGGCAACGATCAGGTCTATCCGCCTGAAACTCCTGCAAGGCCCGCCGCAGGTCTGGAGAAACGGCTGACAATACCACTCCATCCTTAAGGATACCTGTGGGCTCAGAGTTACCAGGCGAGTCAGGCTCAAAACTCCTAGAAAGGGCATCCGCCTTAACATTCTTAGAACCCGGTAGGTATGACACCACAAAATTAAACCGAGAGAAAAATAATGACCAGCGCGCCTGTCTAGGATTCAGGCGCCTGGCAGTCTCAAGATAAACCAAATTTTTGTGGTCAGTCAATACCACCACCTGATGTCTGGCCCCCTCAAGCCAATGGCGCCACTCCTCAAAAGCCCACTTCATGGCCAAAAGCTCCCGATTCCCAACATCATAATTCCGCTCAGCGGGCGAAAATTTACGGGAAAAGAAGGCACAAGGCCTCATCACGGAGCAGTCAGAACTTTTCTGCGACAACACTGCCCCAGCTCCGATCTCAGAAGCGTCGACCTCAACCTGAAAAGGTAGAGCAACATCAGGCTGACGCAACACAGGGGCAGAGGAAAAACGGCGCTTAAGCTCCCGAAAGGCCTCCACAGCATCAGGGGACCAATCAGCAACATCAGCACCCTTCTTAGTCAAATCGGTCAATGGCTTAGCAATATCCGAAAAACCAGCAATAAATCGACGATAAAAGTTAGCAAAGCCCAAAAATTTCTGAAGACTCTTAAGAGAAGAGGGCTGCGTCCAATCACAAATAGCTTGAACCTTGACAGGATCCATTTCAATGGAAGAGGGGGAAAAAATATATCCCAAAAAGGAAATCCTCTGTACCCCAAAAACACACTTAGAACCCTTCACACACAAAGAATTAGACCGCAAAACCTGAAAAACCCTCCTGACTTGCTGGACATGAGAGTCCCAGTCATCCGAAAAAATCAGAATATCATCCAGATACACAATCATAAATTTATCCAAATAATCGCGAAAAATATCATACATAAAGGACTGGAAAACTGACGGAGCCTTTGAAAGACCAAAAGGCATCACTAAATACTCAAAGTGGCCCTCGGGCGTATTAAATGCGGTTTTCCACTCATCCCCCTGCCTGATTCGCACCAAATTATACGCCCCACGAAGGTCAATCTTAGAGAACCACTTGGCCCCCTTTATGCGAGCAAACAAATCAGTCAGCAACGGCAATGGGTATTGATATTTAACAGTGATTTTATTCAAAAGCCGATAATCAATACATGGTCTCAAAGAGCCGTCTTTTTTTTGACACGAAGAAAAAACCGGCTCCTAAGGGAGATGACGATGGACGAATATGTCCCTTTTCCAAGGACTCCTTTATATATTCACGCATAGCAGCATGTTCAGGCACAGACAGATTAAATAAACGACCCTTTGGGTATTTACTACCCGGGATTAAATCTATGGCACAATCGCACTCTCGGTGCGGAGGTAACGAATCAAGCTTGGATTCTTCAAAGACGTCACGATAGTCAGACAGGAACTCAGGAATTTCAGAGGGAATAGATGATGAAATGGAAACCACAGGTACATCCCCATGAGCCCCCTTACATCCCCAGCTCAACACAGACATAGCTTTCCAGTCGAGGACTGGGTTGTGAGATTGCAGCCAAGGCAATCCTAGCACCAAATCATCATGTAGATTATACAGCACCAGAAAGCGAATAATCTCCTGGTGATCCGGATTAATACGCATAGTTACTTGTGTCCAGTATTGTGGTTTATTATTAGCCAATGGGGTGGAGTCAATCCCCTTCAGAGGAATAGGAGTCTCCAAAGGCTCTAAATCATACCCACAGCGTTTGGCAAAGGACCAATCCATAAGACTCAAAGCGGCGCCAGAGTCGACATAGGCGTCCGTGGTAATAGATGACAAAGAGCAAATCAGGGTCACAGATAGAATAAACTTAGACGGTAAGGTGCAAATGGAAACAGATTTACCAAGCTTTTTAGTGCGCTTAGAGCATGCTGATATAACATGAGTAGAATCACCACAATAGAAACACAACCCATTTTTCCATCTAAAATTCTGCCGCTCGCTTCGGGACAGAATTCTATCACACTGCATACTCTCTGGCGATTTCTCAGTGGACACCGCCAGATGGTGCACTGGTTTGCGCTCCCGCAAACGCCTATCGATCTGAATAGCCATTGTCATGGACTCATTCAGACCCGCAGGCACAGGGAACCCCACCATAACATCCTTAATGGCATCAGAGAGACCCTCTCTGAAAGTCGCCGCCAGGGCGCACTCATTCCACTGAGTAAGCACAGACCATTTACGGAATCTTTGGCAGTAAATTTCCGCTTCATCTTGCCCCTGAGATAGGGACATCAAAGTTTTTTCTGCCTGAAGCTCCAAATGAGGTTCGTCATAAAGCAACCCCAAGGCCAGAAAAAACGCATCCACATTGAGCAACGCAGGATCCCCTGGTGTCAATGAAAAAGCCCAGTCTTGAGGGTTGCCCCGGAGCAAGGAAATCACAATCCTGACCTGCTGTGCAGGATCTCCGGCAGAGCGAGATTTCAGGGACAAAAATAATTTGCAATTATTTCGAAAATTCTGAAACCCAGATCTATTCCCCGAGAAAAATTCCGGCAAAGGAATTCTCGGCTCAGATACAGGTGCATGACAAACAAAATCTTGCAAATTTTGTACCTTCGTGGCGAGATTATTCAAACCTGCAGTTACACTCTGAAGATCCATTGCAAACAGGTGAACACAGAGCCATTCAAAGGAGAGAAAAAAAAAAAAAAAAAATTTCAGCAGACTACTTATTTCTCTCCTTTCTCAGCCAAGGATTTTAACCCTTTAGTGGGCCGGTCAAACTGTCATGATCTCAATGGCAAGAGATCATAGCATCAGCATATATAGGAACTAGCTCTTGGAAGATGGAAACTGAGCTGACCATGAACTAAACCTAACGCACAACTAGCAGTGGCCGGGTAGCATGCCTACGTTGATTCTAGATGCCCAGCACCAGCCGGAGGACTAAATAAAGCTAGCAGAGGAAAATATTAGTCCTAGCTCACCTCTAGAGAAATACCCCGAAAGGAGACAGAGGCCCCCCACATGTATTGGCGGTGAATCAAGATGAAATAACAAACGTAGTATGAAAATAGGTTTAGCAAATTTGAGGTCCACTTACTACATAGCAGAAGACAGAAAGGACACTTTCATGGTCAGCTAAAAACCCTATCAAAACACCATCCAGAAATTACTTTAAAACTCTGGCATTAACTCATAACACCAGAGTGGCAATTCCTGTTCACAAGAGCTTTCCAGACACAGTAACGAAACTACAGCTAACATCATGTCCTCCCTCTATCTGAAACTGAACCTGTCAAAAACTGAACTCCTCGTGTTCTCTCCCTCTACAAACCTACCTTTGCCCGACATTGCCATCTCTGTGTGCGGTTCCACCATTACTCCAAAGCAACATGCCCGCTGCCTTGGAGTCATCCTTGATTCCGAGCTTTCATTCACCCCCCACATCCGATCACTGGCTCGCTCTTCTTATCTGCATCTCAAAAACATTTCCAGAATTCGCCCTTTTCTTACTTTCGACTCTGCAAAAACTCTTACTGTCTCACTTATTCATTCTCGTCTGGACTATTGTAACTCTCTACTAATTGGCCTACCTTTTACCAGACTCTCCCCGCTCCAATCTGTCCTGAATGCTGCTGCCAGGATCATATTCCTCGCCAACCGTTACACCGATGCCTCTACCTTGTGCCAGTCATTACACTGGCTACCCATCCAATCCAGAATCCAGTACAAAACTACTACCCTCATCCACAAAGCACTCCATGGCTCAGCACCACCCTACATCTCCTCTCTGGTCTCAGTCTACCAACCTACCCGTGCCCTCCGCTCTGCTAATGACCTCAGGTTAGCATCCTCAATAATCAGAACCTCCCACTCCCGTCTCCAAGACTTTACACGTGCGGCGCCGATTCTTTGGAATGCACTACCTAGGTTAATACAATTAATCCCCAATCCCCACAGTTTTAAGCGTGCCCTAAAAACTCATTTGTTCAGATTGGCCTACCGCCTCAACGCATTAACCTAATTATCCCTGTGTGGCCTATTAATAAAAAAACAACAACATAATCACGTTCCTCCATCATGTTCTCATACACTTTATGCAGTTAATAGCCTCTGTGTCTGTACTGTTACATACTTAGGTAGTTAACTGGTTCATGCAGCTTTAAAAGAACACCCGACCCTTACACTATGGCTGGTCCAAATAACTAAAGCAATTGTTACCATCCACCTCTCGTGTCTCCCCTTTTCCTCATAGATTGTAAGCTTGCGAGCAGGGCCCTCATTCCTACTGGTATCTGTTTTGAACTGTGATTTCTGTTATGCTGTAATGTCTATTGTCTGTATAAGTCCCCTCTATAAGTTGTAAAGCGCTGCGGAATATGTTGGCGCTATATAAATAAAATTATTATTAAATTACAGCTGTGAACTGGAACAAAAATGCAAAAAAAAACATGGACAAGAGTCCAACTTATCTAGTAGTTGTCTAGGAGCAGGAACAAGCACAGAGAGGCTTCTGATAACATTGTTGACCGGCAAGCAACTAACAGAGCAGCAAGGTTATATAGCGACTCCCACATCTTGATGGGAACAGGTGAACAGAGAAGATGAAGACACCAGTTCAATTCCACCAGTAGCCACCGGGGGAGCCCAGAATCCAAATTCACAACAGGGCAGTATTATAGTAGTTATATTCTTGTACATAGGGGCAGTATTATAGTAGTTATATTCTTGTACATAGGGGTAGTATTATAGTAGTTATATTCTTGTACATAGGAGCAGTATTATAGTAGTTATATTCTTGTACAGAGGAACAGTATTATAGTAGTTATATTCTCGTACATAGGAGCAGTATTCTAGTAGTTATATTCTTGTACATAGGGGCAGTATTATAGTAGTTATATTCTTAATCATAGGAGCAGTGTTATAGTAGTTATATTCCTGTACATAGGAGCAGTATTATAGTAGCTATATTCTTGTGCATATGTGCAGTATTATAATAGTTATATTCTTGTACATAGGGGCAGTACTATAGTAGTTATATTCCTGTACATAGGGGCAGTATTATAGTAGTTATATTCTTATACATATGCAGCGCCCCAGAGTCCTGGCCGTTGCAGTACTGTGGCTCCGCCACTATGGGGAGCTATGGTGCGTCTGTTGGCACTGAAGGAGTTCATCTGATCAGGTATCACAGACACCAATACATTTCACAGCCGGGCCTCCGGGGGGAGCTAAGGGTTCTATTCACTAGGCCACTCCCCACCATAGTGGGTAAACTGGGGGTCAGGCAGGAAGTTAGAGGAGAAAGCTGACTGGGTTGAACCCAGGCAACACCTTGTGGCAGAGGGTGTTGTGGGGAAGATACAGTAGGGTCTCTGTCAGGGGTGGGATCCTGACAGAGGCTTGGCAACTTGAGCGAACGTAACGGGACCGTGCCTGCTCAGGATAGCGGCGGTGCCCAAGGAAGGATCAGAAGCGAGATAGATTGTGCTGAGTGAGAAATGAGATCAAGCAAAAGGAGAAATACCAGTAGGGGTCGTGCTGTAAGACCGAAGCAACACCCTACTGAGGCGCACTACCGGTGGCCGGAACGCCGAGGGAGTATAATAACATTCAGCTTCAAGCAATACTCCAAACAGCGGCAGGACAGTCAGTCTAAGGCGGGCTGTCTAACTTAAATCACCTATGCAGTCTTGGGGGGCAACTTGTGGAGAGGGGCGACTCTAGGGTCCCGGAAGAGCTCCGAGCCTACCCGTCAAACGGGTGCCGTCCCAACCAGAACATCAGGGAGGGACGGAGGATTAGCAGAACATCATCTAATCGAGTTGTGAGGGAACTTAAGAAACAGACACAACAGTTGTGGGGACTTTCTGTAAGCACAGCAGGGAAGGACCACAACACCTAGCGCTAGCAGGAAGGCACAGATTTCCATCTGCTACGAGAACTCTGGAAGTGCCATTGGACCGGCCGGACTTGCGCAGCCTGGTTATCCGGATTCCGGACTGAGGACCGAGAGATCTTCAGTAAAGAGGTAAAGAGACTGCAACCTGGTGTCCTCGTTATTTACTGCACCGCACCACTACAGCCTCACTACGACCATCATCCGTCACATCTTTCACTGTGCGCCCCTTGGCAGGGTCTCGGACCGGGCCTAGCCACCGTGACAACCCCAGAGCAGAGACTCAGAGGCCCGGTACCGGGTACCCCTCGGCCCTGCGGCGGTGGGGGCGCTGCAATTTTGGCATCACGAACAGGATCTACTTAAGCCTGAAGAATCAGGTCATGTGTGCCTTGAAACTGTGATTTGTTGTGCTTGGACTGTACTTTATTACAAAGACTGTGCTGCGCCATTTGCCGCCAAAATCCGCCGCCATTATAGCGCTGAGGAGAGCGCAGGAGAAGAAGAGGGGCGTGGAGTGGGCGTAGGCAAGCTGAAGAGCGCGAAAAATAATGGCCGCCCAGTCTAAATATTTCTGCACCGTGAGGACGTGTCCGTCAGCAGCAGAGATCCGCCTCCTAATCCTCAATAGAGGGCGGAGACCGAGAAAACGACACCGCCCACGAAGGAGAGAGCGGGAAAAAGACCAGGAAGTGACCCACGTGGAGGACGCTATGGCTAGCAGCTCCGAACCCGACAGTGGGGTTGAAGTGGAAGTCTCCCCCAACTACCCGGATGAGCACAGCAGCCCGTTCTCCGTGGACAGCACTGAACTTCTGCGGGTCGAGATGGAGAGCCTGATCGACCAACTCCTCCAACTGAACATGAAGGCCCAGGCTCCGCACCAGGCAGCGCCGGAAGAAGGTCCTCAGGCGTCGGCTCCTGCACCGTTACCGGAGCAGCCGCTGAGATCCTCGTCGACACCGCCGGAGGAATCTGCCGCGGAGGAGGCCCCTGCATCGGCTGGTGAGTCTGCCGACCCCGTCCCACCGGCCGAGGACTTACTAGTAGGCCCCGTTGCGGCACCCCCTCTCCCTGGAACCCATAGACTCCAACGCCTGTTACCTTGGGAGGAGGCCACGGGCATGGAACACCGCATGAAGGCCCCGATCGCGCCAACCACCCTGCTGTGTGAAGTCCGTGCAGAGCGCACAGTGTGTCGCTGGGTGAATCCAGGATCTAACCTTATGGGGTTCCCCGGGGTGAAGACCCAAGAGGGGGAGATGGTACAGGCCCTAAGCTGGGAGGAATACCGGGTCCAGCTAGAGCAACAGTGGAAAGAGGAGGAGAAAACATACCAGGCCGGGCTGGAGGCCCACCATCAAAAAGACTTGGCGGCCAAGGACCGGGCCCGCAAGGATCCCACTGCTCAGCAGGCCCCGCGCAGGCAGGGCACCGTCATTGACTTTAAGCTCCGTGGCGGCTGGGGCTTTATAAAGGAGCCGGGTCTATATGCCGAAGTTTTTGTTAACCGGCGGGATGTAGAGTCGCATCTTAGAGAGGGCCACCCAGGCCGGGATCTTTATCCAGGGGATGATGTCATCTACACCCGGCACCTTGGAGAGAAGGGGTGGTTTGCCCTGAACGTCCACAAGAGGCACAGTCCCATGACCCCCTTGCCTAGGGTGTCCGAAAAGTTGTCCCCCCGTGGCCAGGGTGCCCCCTTGTGACCGGCCCACGATTACCGCTGAGACCACCGTGGTCACCCCAACAGGCACAATTGTGAAGACCACGACTTGCCGCGTCATGACCTCCACCGCTGTCGTGGCCACGCAGGCACCTCCTCAGGTGACCAGCGTGTCAACTGCCCAAGGACTGAAGACTGTGGGTACACAGACCCCCAGATGGGACGACAGACCCCCTTATGCAGTACCGGGCGGCTCGCAATACCCAAAGGGGTTGCCCCCGCCGGTGCTGCCCCCTGGGTGGTTTGAGTAAATGTCTCCGTATTCTGAATATGTAAATAGTTACTGTTCTATTATGTTGCTGCTAAAACCCGTCCAGGGTTAACTCTTAAAGGGATCCCTTTGTTGACCCGGGATCCCTATTGTTTTGTTTGTTTTTTCTAAGTTTTGCACAAGTTTCCAGAACTGCCGCAATCATGAACAGTGCATGATACAAACTTTTTGTAAATAGTTTGCACCTTATTAAAGGTGCTCCCTACTGGTTTTACTTAAAGAAGGACTCTTTGTGAAGATACCACACTGGAACCTTTGCTGAGTACGGACTGGTAGCTTGAGAAGATATGCTACCTCATAGAGACTTGGTCCCCTCTTAAAGGGGATGTTCATCCGTTGCACTTAAATGGTGAAATTGCTTTAAAGGCTAAAAGATAGCAATAATGTTTGATGAAAGAAAGTGGTGATAATGTTTATATGAGAAAGTTATATGTATCCAACTAGTTAATTGTAATGAAATGCTGATGATGTTCTCCGGAAGAAAGTGAAAGATAGAAGAAGGATGCAGTGGGCCCGTAGGGGTAGACGTGGTGTCCAGCATGCATGTTAGTGGGAAAGATAATGAGAAGGTTTAATGTTCGATAGAAAATGTTTTTGATAATGTTGATAGATAATGGGGATAGAAGGTGAACCCTGAGTCCTCAGAGGAGTCATGTAAAAAAAATGGTTCGGTGCTCTTAAACTGAAAGTAATGGTATGCTCTATACTGTGTATAGTAGTTGAAAAGGCAGTAGGCCCGGGCTGAACGGGGCGGTCCTGCATAGAAAGGAGAGGCAGTAGGTCTGGTGCCGTTAGGACAGGCGGTCCTGCAGATTTAAAGGAGAATGAAAAAGTTAAATTGCCTTATAATGTGATTATAAGAAGGTCTTTAGTGGATGCAGAGTGTATGTCCTTAAAGGCAATGTTAAATTATTGTTCAACAATTTTGCATTTAGTAGAATACCCGGTTGGGTAAAAGGAAAGTTAATTATAGCATGTTGCTATGATATCTAACCATGTTTGTAACGTTCAAGTGTCCTCACCTCCCATAAAGGGAAGCTCTGTTTAAGTATACTTAATGTTCTTGCACTCAACAAAACTGTATGTCTTTTTGCTAACTTGTATTGTTGTTTTCTTCTCAGTCCCGGAGTACTGTGTTTAACCAGGGGGGAGTGCAGCGCCCCAGAGTCCTGGTCGTTGCAGTACTGTGGCTCCGCCACTATGGGGAGCTATGGTGCGTCTGATGGCACTGAAGGAGTTCATCTGATCAGGTATCACAGACACCAATACATTTCACAGCCGGGCCTCCGGGGGGAGCTAAGGGTTCTATTCACTAAGCCACTCCCCACCATAGTGGGTAAACTGGGGGTCAGGCAGGAAGTTAGAGGAGAAAGCTGACTGGGTTGAAACCAGGCAACACCTTGTGGCAGAGGGTGTTGTGGGGAAGATACAGTAGGGTCTCTGTCAGGGGTGGGATCCTGACAGAGGCTTGGCAACTTGAGCGAACGTAACGGGACCGTGCCTGCTCAGGATAGCGGCGGTGCCCAAGGAAGGATCAGAAGCGAGATAGATTGAAATAGAAATACCAGTAGGGGTCGTGCTGTAAGACCGAAGCAACACCCTACTGAGGCGCACTACCGGTGGCCGGAACGCCGAGGGAGTATAATAACATTCAGCTTCAAGCAATACTCCAAACAGCGGCAGGACAGTCAGTCTAAGGCGGGCTGTCTAACTTAAATCACCTATGCAGTCTTGGGGGGCAACTTGTGGAGAGGGGCGACTCTAGGGTCCCGGAAGAGCTCCGAGCCTACCCGTCAAACGGGTGCCGTCCCAACCAGAACATCAGGGATGGACGGAGGATTAGCAGAACATCATCTAATCGAGTTGTGAGGGAACTTAAGAAACAGACACAACAGTTGTGGGGACTTTCTGTAAGCACAGCAGGGAAGGACCACAACACCTAGCGCTAGCAGGAAGGCACAGATTTCCACCTGCTACGAGAACTCTGGAAGTGCCATTGGACCGGCCGGACTTGCGCAGCCTGGTTATCCGGATTCCGGACTGAGGACCGAGAGATCTTCAGTAAAGAGGTAAAGAGACTGGAACCTGGTGTCCTCGTTATTTACTGCACCGCACCACTACAGCCTCACTACGACCATCATCCGTCACATCTTTCACTGTGCGCCCCTCGGCAGGGTCACGGACCGGGCCTAGCCACCGTGACAACCCCAGAGCAGAGACTCAGAGGCCCGGTACCGGGTACCCCTCGGCCCTGCGGCGGTGGGGGCGCTGCACATAGGAGCAGTATTATAGTAGTTATATTCCTGTATATAGGAGCAGTATTACAGTAGCTATATTTTTGTACATAGGGGCAGTATTATAGTAGTTATATTCTTGTACATAGAGGCAGTATTATAGTAGTTATATTCTTATACATAGGAGCAGTATTATAGTAGTTATATTCCTGTACATAGGAGCAGTATTATAGTAGCTATATTCTTGTACATAGGGGCAGTATTATAGTATATTCTTGTACATAGGAGCAGTATTATAGTAGTTATATTCTTGTACATAGGGGCTGTATTATAGTAGTTATATTCTTGTACATAGGTGCAGTATTATAGTAGTTATATTCCTGTACATAGGAGCAGTATTATAGTAGCTATATTCTTGTACATAGGAGCAGTATTATAGTAGTTATATTCTTGTACATAGGGGCAGTACTATAGTAGTTATATTCCTGTACATAGGGGCAGTATTATAGTAGTTATATTCTTATACATAGGAGCAGTATTATAGTAGTTATATTCCTGTACATAGGAGCAGTATTATATTGGTTGTATTCATGTTCATAAGATAGGTTTTACATGTATGAAGAAAATAGGTAAATGAGGTTGAAAACTTCTTTCTGAATTACTTTATATGAGACACATTACTCAGCAGTGGGCAACATGCGGCACAGGAGAAAGTTCCTCAGGAATGTGGGCTCTTATGGTAATTTAAAATTAAAACAGTTAATTAGTGGAACGTTGTGTAAATGTCTTTACTGTGCGACAGAGGAAATATTACTTTATTAACGATGTTTATGTTCACTTCCACTGGTATTGTGCTTTACATTCTTTCATACGGATGTCTGGAGAGATTTAATGCTCTTTGTACAGGAATAATTTAACTTTGATCTACTGGAATAATGTCTTGCAATTGTTCTGCTCAGGAGTATCGTCCTGCAATTAATGTCTGTAAACTGTGTCTTTTTCCTCAATCATGTCAAGAGTTTTATAATTGTGGAAACTCCAGTTAAGGAATAAATAACCATTAACTTGGAAATAATCTATCATCACCATTAGCCTAATCAATTCTGAGCTTCAAAGGCTTATTTTGGACGTTGTAAGTCTGAGAAAGGCTGTATTAATATGTAGCAGTGGGTCTGCTTTCCAGACATGAGATCTGAATTCTGTCTTGTCCCACTGAAAAGAAGGAAAAACATCCATTTGTAGAGTTTGCCACGCCACGAAATCTGGGTCCAGAGACAATACCAGAGGAGGGGGAAATTCAGTGATATCATTTTCCGAGAAAGAGCTGGCGATGGTCCTGCCAGTTTTTGAGACCACCCATGTTAGGGAGCTGTACTTCCAATGTTAGAGGAGCTGTTTTGTATAAGCAGTTTGTATGGGGGTAAAATGAGAAAGATATGTATTTTTTTTGCCAGTGTCTGGTCCCCTCAGTGTTACCCTTGTCTAATACATATACCTGATACTCTTTGTATAGGGGGCAGTATTGTAAATCCTTTCTGTACTTTTGGGTTTTGTGAAAACATGGAACAGAATAAATACTGAGCCTTTTTCTTCCCGACCTTCCAGTAATATGTCCTTGATGCTCCCCATTTAGCTTGAGTTTATCTTTGCCATCACAGTCTACATATCCCTTTTGACGGCGGCAACCATTCTGTCTTATGTGTAGTATATGGCTAAGGCCAGTGATTAGATACAGCGGTCACTTGGAATATAGTCTCCGATTAATGTAGTCAAGGAAAGCAGAGGCCGACTATCGGGATGGGGCAGAAGGGTGAGGTGTTATTATGTTATTGTTTTACATGTATTGATGCCCGTGTGCAGCCTTTAATGTCAGTAAACCCCAAATTTCCAGAATCTTACCTCCCATTCAGAGGTCATGAACACTGGGATGAACTGGACATCTAAATATATGAAGGGATCGATAGAAATAGCTGTATCTAACATTTATGCCCAGCTCTATATAAAAGTGATTTTCACCATTTGTTCCTCATTTCTCCTCACTGTAGTGCATAGTGGTATGTTTCTGTACACATATTTGTTAAAATCAATACTATTTTCATCCAAAGAAAAAATGGCAATCTTTCTGAAAGGACAGAATCTGATAGCTATACTAGTTGTTATTAAAGTGACAATATTCACAGGACCCCGGTCCAGCAGCCTCATCAGTTTTTGATGGCTGCAGGATTGTAGTCTTGTGAACCACATTATACCTGCCGGCATTCCTGCCTCCTCTTTTGATTAGCCAGCCTGGCACGACGTTATTGTTGCCAAGATGGGTAATTGAAGGAGTTGCTAGGAAAGCCAGCAGATAGGAAGAGGTTTGCAGTGCTCTGGTCCAATGGAATATTGATGTGGTCGGCGGACCATGGTGGTGTGACTCGATCCACTAAACTCTACTAGTTACGCACCAAGTAGGGTACTCAACAATCACCTCAAAGAGTTTGTTCCAATCCTTTAAAGTGATGGCATATGAGGATGTGACCTTACCAGTTCTAAGAACTGGGGAGTGCCAGTGCTGGCTTAGCGGGGTGTCTGACCCTTTTACAGTGATGCACTCTGGCCCTTTATTCTCAGGATCGATGGGGTATTTAGCAACGGAGGCTACCGATCATAAATTGATTGCATATCCTAGCGGTATGTTTATAATTTAGGAAAAAGCCTTTAATAATTCATGTGCCCGAAATGTTAATGTGACTGTAGAAATCTGTTATTTCCAACACGTTACAAGAGAAGAAAATGGAGAAACCCTTATAAATCTGTTAAACAGTGTAAAGAAGCTAAGAATGAAGTCATGGTGGCTCCTTACCTGATAATGAATAGTCCAGGTCTGCAGGAGGAGCTGAGCCTTTAATGATGATGTCTATAACAAAAGGAAAAACTTGTTAAATTCAAGTGAGAAAACTTCTCGTCTCCCAGCAGAGTTTCTCGCTGTTAGTGAAGCTTATCACAGCTAAAAATAAATGTGGAGATTAGAGACAAGGAGCTGACGGCCCAGATCACTCCGTTTTTTGGCTCTCAAACATGAAATAAACTGCTCGTAAAGTGATGTACAGTGCTGCGCCTTCAAAGGCAAACTCTGGAAAGTAAATATATCTGAACTCTCAGCCTTACTTTGTAATCCAACAGAGACCAAGGCCGTCCAACATATGTGAAGGCAGATTGACCTTAATTATGGGACTGTGTTGTATTGTGCTGAGAGACGCACCATTTCATGACTCGCGGGTCATTATGATCAGCAGATTAGTCCGCTCATCACACTACAGAATAGTTTGCAAAGTTGTTTCTCCATTGTTCTCTAGTGAGTAGAAATGTATCAGCAGTAGCGTAAGATGGATGAATTTAGAAGAAACGCTAATTATGCAAAACGGTCCTTGTGGCTTAATAGGTTTGGTTCATCTCAGTAGGCAGATTTCTATTCCTTGCACTGCCCCATGACCGGCCTAACCGAATTTGTACAAACACATTTATTTCCATGCATTTTCGGCCCATTTATTGCTGAGCTCCATTGTAGATTGTAAGCTTGCGAGCAGGGCGCTCATTCCCAATGTAACTGTGTAATCTGTCCTACCTTGTATTCAATTTGAAAACCTACAAAAACATCCTCAAGGCCAAAAGAGGACATACCCCCTAAGCCATAACGTATAAACCAACAGAAAAAAAAGATGGGATGGATCGATGAATAGTGTATGAGTAGTAATAACATTCATAAACTCATAGTGCTACTATATACAAAATCCATACCAGATAGGGGTTTATTAGATAAATACAAAAATACTTTATTTCAGAAAAATATTATATAAATATATAACTTCATACAGACAAAGTGCGGGGTAAGACAAGAAATAACAGCTAAAGCTCAATGTGGATAGGTGGTAAAACACCATATTGGTAGAAAAAACACACATATGTCCTGAAGCTCCACCTGCAATGTATTATACAATAGAATAGTTGCTGCTATAATTGACATGCAGAGAGGGCCATATCGGGAAAATAAATGAACTTAATGGCCGATCTGGGAATCCTCAGAGCATCTAAGTCACTAGTAAATATAAGCATAACAAAGTCCCAAGTAGAAAGATAGTAATGGACCTATGTCGATAATGGTTCTAAATTCATTCATTCTTGAGACATGGTGATAAAAAAGTGCAGGCGTGCTAGCAGGACAGGAGAGAGCCTCAACGCGCGTTTCACCGCCTTGGCTTCATCAGGAGGCGTATTGACTTTGTCTGGATAGGTCCCCTCTTAATTGTAAAGTGCTGCTGAATATGTTGCTGCTATTTAAATTAAAATTATTATTTTTCAACCACATTCTCTGTGAGCTTTGGGCTTTGATGTCTTTTGTTTTTTCGTTAATACATTTTATAAATGAGGTTTTGAAAACTATGAAGAATAGCATCCAGCACTGAGTATTATCAAAGTGACCAATGAAGGTAATATGAATGTGCTGCACAAGGCGATTCCTCCTTTTTTTCTTTCTCTAGGGCACAGAGACCCCACAATTAGCGTATTTCAATCTCATCACAGATCTGTAAACACAGATTGAGTTAATTGAGGACTAGAGAGAAGAACGTTCCCTATGCTCCCTGAAACAATGCTAAGTTATGAGCAGAGATTCAATAACTGTCCCTACTTAGCTTTACTAGAAGACCCTTCATAAGTGCGGCGGATAGCACTCAGGAGAAGTAAACTCCCCTAATATGCACCTAACTCGTAAAAGAAAGCTGCCAAGGCTAAATTGATGAGGCCGTGCAATGTATCCAATCCATTACATCCCATAAGATGTGATATAAAAAAATGCTTCAGTAATACTGCCACTATAACAGCTTTTAAAATGCCAAATGATTTCCTCAATTCACATAATATTGTGGGTTATAGATAATTTAGTGACAAAATGTATAATTGGCGGAGAAAGGTTCAACTTCATGGACCACGGTCTTTTTCAACCTATGTAGCTATGTAACATCCCTTCTTGTCAGGCAATAATTTTCTAATAGAAGTTGGATTTCAGAAATCCATACACCTTCATCCCATAGTACTGTATCCCTTCTCGTTTTCCCTCTGGCAGGTGATTCATCAGGGGTTTAAATGGACCCATAGCCAAGCACTGACAATGAGCGCCATATTGCCTCACTGGCTGCAAGGCAACATTTGCATGATCTCAGCTCACTATCTGTTGTGTATGATGGGGTCTTTGTGACTACCCCAACAGGAGATGTCGGAGGATAGGAGTATTGGGAAGTTGGAATTTCATCTCCCAATATTTGTTCTCAGGGGCAATAAGCAGCTACTAGAGTTTTTTTTCTTCACGCTTGCCATTGAAAACCCATGATCACTGGGCCAAGTGTTCCTGTGTATGGGGGAGTCAGGACGGATGGCTTTCTGCCAAGCGAACGTTTGCTTTTTCATTTCTGTTCAATAATTGCTTTACGGCAGCTACTTATTTGTAACCACTTTGGGGGTCATAGTCTAATTTAGAATTAGCACAGTTGATATATTACATCTTCTAACAACTGCCTTCTCGGAACCATGATATGGAGTTGGATCCAGTACAGGATGTACGATACTGGCATCCAGTTACCCCCATTGTGGTCCGGGTTATGTCTATTCGGCTGCTGCTTTACTAGAAAAAATGGTGCTGCATGTTTATTTTTTGGGGGGGGTGTTCAATGTAGGACAATCTGCAATGAAGGCTGACATTCGACAATGCAGATGTGAATGGAGACCTTGGGGATGTGTGACAGGACATTAAGATGCTCACAAGAATGTTATAAGATTCGCAGTAGAATTAATCTGTAGACTTGTTCCTAGCGAGACCAATCACAGGCAGTAAGTGTTCATTTCCTCTGTAGCCGCAGGAGAAATCAAGAACTGCACAGTTCCCATTGAAATTAATAGTCTGCCCCTTACGTGGTAATGTCAGGTCCGCCAGAAGGAAGACCTCCCCTGTAACTGCCGGCCCATCTGCAGAATAGATGGTTTTTTTGCTTTGGTTTTTAAAAAGAGACTCAACTTCCTTAATAGTTAAAAAAGCAAAGTGCTTGTAAAAACTTCTCAAGATGGAAGGGATTTTTTGTTTTATTGTTTAATGCTCGTCTACTAAAGTGTCTGAGCATGCCTATTACTTATAAGCTTTTTTTTAGGACAGTTTGTAAGCACTGATCTAACGCTGGCGTCCCTGCACTTTTCTGCGGATGCTGCAGTCTCGGAGAGTGCACAGTTTGGACCAGTGGGGCGACCATGCCGCTGACCGAGCTGTCAATCTTCAGCAGGCACCACCCCATGGCAAGCAGGAAGCCGGGAGTCAGGGGAGAAGCTCGCTCCTGAAGATGAAACACTAGAACAACCCTTTAAGAGAATTGCCAGAACATGGGACATGTATTGTTTCTGTACAATCATATGTTGTGTTTTTAAGCAGGCCGTTCCACTTAATCCAGTTTCATGAAATGCAGAGTATACACTACCTACAAATCATTTTAACCGCTGATCATTTGTACATCTCTACCGTGGACCGGTACAAAATACATTAATGATGTCTGTCAAGTGGTGATCAATGGAAACTGGCTTCCAGACAGTCATTTCTCCCTGCAAACGGCGCAGCTAATAATAATGACTACTTAGCAATGAACATTCGTTTTATAGGCACAGTCTGTTCTTCAATAGAGTTATTTTATGACTGCGCCAAGAGGTGATAGAGTTACTGCCTCTCTTGTTAGACGTCGTCTGTGAGTCATTCTGAGGCTTGGAGGTTACCACCAGTGTACGCTGCACTTTATAACCATATGTTTAGATATAATGCCTCATCCTGACGCGGCTCCACTATACACCATCGGTGTTCACTGATCAGCATAGCAATGCACTGCTCTGCGCCTGCAGGACTTGCGTTTATCCAAGTTGGAAGATCAATTTCCATCAAATTATCACAGCACTTTACATTTCTCTTATTGCTTTTCTCGTTTCCACTCATGATGAATGGATGTGTTTTTTTTATCTTGGGAATCTGGCCAAGATCACATTGCTGATTAAGCTTTCCTGGTAGTAATACATATCCCGGCCAGGGTTTGACGAGCAGATGCAATCCCGTAAGAAATGGCAGCGGGCGGGCATGTGCTGCATTGAAATTAAGCAATGTTATAATTCCTTGATATAATGTTATGATTACAAATTACTTTTTTACATCTAGGAGGTCGTTCCTGTGGTTTTCCTCTGCTAAGGTGATCATTCACCTTCAATAGTTATATGCTGGATGTCCATTACCCCAGCCGTTATCGTTTCTAACCTCTCTATACACATATACACATAATCACTTGGTTTACCTGAGTTTGTGTAACCTCTTGCAATGGCTTGTCAGCCTTAAAAACATAGGATTGGACATGTTGAAATTCATCATGCCGGATGGTTATTTTTGTCTAATATGTATGTGCACCTTCCGCCAATTAGCCAAATGGAGGGTGTAGGAGCAGGGTGGTTGTTGGGAGCACAGGTGCTTCTCACAAAATTAGAATATCATCAAAAAGTGAATTTATTTCAGCTCTTTAATAAAAAAAAAGTGAATCTCATATATTATATAGAGTCATTACACACAGAGTGATCTATTTCACGTGTTTATTTCTGTTTATGTTGATGATTATGGCTTACAGCCAACGAAAACCCAATAGTCATTATCTCAGTAAATTAGAATACTTTATAAAGCCAGCCTGAAAAAATTATTTTAAAATCCGAAATGTTCCCTACTGAAATGTCTGTTCAGTAAATGCACTCAATACTTGGTCTTTTTGCATCAATTACTGCATCAATGTGGCGTGGCATGGAGGCAATCAGCCTGTGGCACTGCTGAGGGGTTATGGAAGCCCAGGTTGCTTTGATAGCAGCCTTCAGCTCATCTGCATTGTGGGGTCTGGTGTCTCTCATCTTCCTCTTGACAGTATTCCATAGATTCTCTATGGGGTTAAGGTCAGACAAGTTTGCTGCCAATCAAGCCCAGTGATACTGTTGTTTGTACACCAGGTATTGGTACTTTTGAGCAACAGTCCAATTCTTTGTCTCCTTTGCCCAGGTAAGACGCTTCTGGCGTTGTCTATTGGTCATGAGTGGCTTGACACAAGGAATGCGACACTTGTATCCCATATCCTGGATACTTCTGTGTGTCCATGTATCGTAAGTGATTGACTTTAGCCTCGCTGCTGTGTCTATTGTTACAGCTGATGGGCTGCAGTACATCTGGTGACTTCTTTGATTGAGACCTATTACAGGCAGCCATATATCTTTCAGTTCATTAATGATTCAAGAAAAGTAATTCTCAAGTGTTTCATAAAGTATAAAAATTCAGACAAATGCTAAACTATTATCAGGATACAGTATAGATTAGAGAGTGAGCCACATGAGTCCGCGGCAGGCACCGCTGGGTATTATTTTATGTTGTAAAGTCACGGTCTTTACTATTCATAAATCACCGAGATGGAGGGGAACAGTAGGTTCCTTCACCCTCTGTTAATACTTTGTCAGGCGTCACTTGCTTATCCAGGTTATAAAGTAGGAATGAAGGAAATGATACATTTTAGGGGCCTCACATGTGGTCCTTATTCTCTCCAGGGGGCCACACATTGTTCGTTATTTTAGAAAGATCAGAACATTTCAACTGCTGGGTTTCAGGCCTACATGATATGATTGTCTGCTTACTGGGTAAATGATCATCTGCCATGGAGTGTTGCTGTTCTTAAAGTCATCAGACTGGCGGCTGTGTGTCACTTTATATCCCCCTCCCTGCTAAGCAGATACTTATGTTGGAGATAAAACCATGTAAGCTGGCTTAGACATCAAGTGGTTGAAAGATAAACTTGGAGTAATCCATTAGTGCATATAGAACTATAAAGGCCCCGTCTCACATAGCGAGATCGCTAGCGAGATCGCTGCTGAGTCACAAGTTTTGTGACGCAACAGCGACCTCAGTAGCGATCTCGCTATGTGTGACACGTACCAGCGATCAGGCCCCTGCTGCGAGATCGCTGGTCGTGTCAGAATGGCCTGGACCTTTTTTTGGTCGTTGAGGTCCCGCTGACATCGCTGAATCGGTGTGTGTGACACCGATCCAGCGATGTCTTCACTGGTAACCAGGGTAAACATCGGGTTACTAAGCGCAGGGCCGCGCTTAGTAACCCGATGTTTACCCTGGTTACCAGCGTAAATGTAAAAAAAAACAAACAGTACATACTCACCATCTGATGTCCGTCAGGTCCCTTGGCGTCTGCTTCCTGCTCTGACTGAGCCGCCGTAAAGTGAGAGCACAGCAGTGACGTCACCGCTGCGCTCTGCTCTCAGCTCTCACTGTACGGCGGCTCAGTCAGAGCAGGAAGCAGACGCCAAGGGACCTGACGGGCAACAGATGGTGAGTATGTACTGTTTGTTTTTTTTTACATTTACGCTGGTAACCAGGGTAAACATCGGGTTACTAAGCGCGGCCCTGCGCTTAGTAACCCGATGTTTACCCTGGTTACCCGGGTGCTGCAGGGGGACTTCGGCATCGTTGAAGACAGTTTCAACGACGCCGAAGTCGTTCCCCTGATCGTTGGTCACTGGAGAGAGCTGTCTGTGTGACAGCTCCCCAGCGACCACACAGCGACCACACAGCGACGCTGCAGCGATCAGCATCGTTGTCTGTATCGCTGCAGCGTCGCTGTGTGAGACGGGGCCTTTAGGGTTTAATCGGCCATATCAGATTGATTGCGCGCAGCTGGTGAGTCAAGAGAGACAACTGCTCACCATGTCTCCACCACTGGGTGTGGTTTCCTTTGTAAATTGAGAGCTGTTTGTCCCATGTCTGTGTGTGTGGAGGTGTGCAGATCTCTTGGATTGAGTGCCTTCACTGCCTTTGCTAAGGGACTAAGCAGCTGAACTCTAAGCCAAGCAGGCTAACCAGCATTAGTGTATGGACGTTAGGTACCTTCACACGAAGCGACGCTGCAGCGATAGCGACAACGATGCCGATCGCTGCAGCGTCGCTGTTTGATCGCTGGGGAGCTGTCACACAGAACGCTCTCCAGCGACCAACGATGCCGAGGCCCCCGGGTAACCAGGGTAAACATCGGGTTGCTAAGCGCAGGGCCGCGCTTAGTAACCCGATGTTTACCCTGGTTACCAGCGTAAAAGTAAAAAAAACAAACAGTACATGCTCACCTGCGCGTCCCCCAGCGTCCGCTTCCTGACACTGACTGAGCTCCGGCCCTAACAGCACAGCGGTGACGTCACCGCTGTGCTTTCACTTTCGGGCCGGCGCTCAGTCAGTGTCAGGAAGCAGACGCTGGGGGACGCGCAGGTGAGCATGTACTGTTTGTTTTTTTTACTTTTACGCTGGTAACCAGGGTAAACATCGGGTTACTAAGCGCGGCCCTGCGCTTGGTAACCCGATGTTTACCCTGGTTACCAGTGTAAAACATCGCTTTTGCTTTCAAACACAACGATACACAGCGATCGGACGACCAAATAAAGTTCTGGACTTTATTCAGCGACCAGTGACATCACAGCAGGATCCTGATCGCTGCTGCGTGTCAAACAAAACGATATCGCTAGCGAGGACGCTGCAACGTCACGGATCGCTAGCGATGTCGTTTCGTGTGAAGGTACCTTTACTGCTTTATGTTCTGTTTTATGCCAGCAATGGCTGTTTTTGAGTTTTGAGTGCTACTTTCTAATTTCTCCCAAAATCAGCGATTAGGTGACTATTACACTTACCTTGCCTGCTGTCATGATACTGTTGAAACAACAGCGTACAATTTGTGCTGTAAACACGGCTGTTTTGGCATTTTGTGTTGCAAGTTTGCTCTCACAAGTGCCATGTAGCTACCCTATAAGATAATGTCTGAACCTACTAGTGATAATAGCCACATCAGAAACTGATCTACAGACTGTTGTTCCAGGATGATTGCCCCTCATGAGTGCAGGGTACGGTTTGGCTAATGGAGTGAGACATCCTTAACCAGCAAAACTCTGGTCAACACTGATGAGGGTCTACCCTAAAACGTGATCTGTAGATAAAATTCTGACTTGGTTGGTCGTGTTGCTACCTTTCATATGTGAAAGTATGTGAAGTATTCTTTTGTTCTGCTAAAGAGCTAGTTTGCATTTTGTTTTTACTATGTAGCATTGTAGTTTTCTGCAGCTCCTTTATGATTTGTAACCTTCCTAAACCAGGCAGTAACAGTACATCAATGTTTTCATATGCTGCTCACGTTTTCTAAAAGTCCCAGTGATATGAGGATGAGCATCATTATTGTATGTTTGGACTTGCGCTGTGAAATCCAGCGTATCACTTTATACCACGTGGTAATTAATATTAAATAAACCTTATCTGTCCTACTTGGCTCGTTAGCTCTAACCATGTGTATGTCACAAGCCTCAATATCTGTCCTTTTCCTGAGGTACTGAGTATGCCAATGGATGAGCCTCACACATAGAGAAATGTGCAGGACCGCAGAACCACACTTGTCAAAGAGACAAATTAATTCCAAAGAGTGTAATTAGTAAAGAGAGGCACATATGTTATAAACTGTGGTGAGAAGGAAATCAAATCGGAAGTCAGGCTTGTTTGTTTGTTAATGAGGTTTCCCTAACCAACACTTCATCTGGAGCCCTCGAATGAACCCTGGGTTGTGGCGTCGCCTCTAATATTGATCATCACATATATTTTTGCATTTCCCAAATCCCTTGACAGAATAGAAGAATATTTAGCCGGATAAGTCAGATTGAATAAACCCAATTGTATCACTTCTGTGTCTAGTTGTGAAGTATCCTTGAAAACTAATGAAAAGATGGAGGAATTCCTTGGTTGAGAAATGTTTTATAGGGGTCTGCTATCTTCAGTAGATGTTGGAATGTTGGAAGTTTGCAGGTCTGCATTACACTGCAGAACATTGGGCTATATCCAGTGAAATATTAAGGCAGTTGGAGGATCCCACTGTCACAACTCTGTTGTCAGAATACCAAGGGTCAGGGGCTCCTTTCCTGTCCCTAAGGCTAGGGGTGTCCTAGTCATCCCTTCTCCCCTGAATACTTCTGATGGTGAAGACGCCGGGACTACGTACCTTGCTGAACTCCTGAATCAGCCCTATCTCTTTTCTCTCCCCCACCCAGGGAAGTGGGGAGTAATAGTGTACGTATATACACATACCAGACTAACAAGGGAGGGCGTACAGAGATAAATTAAATACCAAATATGCACTCACAGGCAACAGAGTGGAACACCGGGGAGAAAAGGAAGGAAAACCAAATAGGAGAGGATGAGGATTAGAGCACAGCCAAAACACCAAGCATCAGTCACAGATCAACACTCCAAACGCCTCTTTCAACAGCCAACACCTCCACTCCACACCAGTCAGTACAAGATTAGCAAGATTGCCAGAGGCCAGTATATGTTGGAGAGGGGAGTGGCCAATACTGAACAGCTGAGATCATCCAAGCAGGAAAGCTTCAGAGACTAAGCTGAAAGCTTTAACCCCTACAATTCTAACAGAAACCTAACCATTAAATATGAAGGGGAAGTGCTTCTAATCAGGGCAGAAGTGTATGAAATCAGAAACTATGGTCGTCTGGCCCATCTCTGTCATGGTAAACCCATGACACTCACCAAGTCTAACAGGCTGCACTATCAAACTTAGTCCTATAGCAACTGCCAGACAGTCCCTCAAGAAATCAAGGACTCATCTGGGTATTTTTATACCCATCCCTTGGATCCTAGCTGCTTATGTGACCCCCACTAAAAAGTTAACCTTGCATTTATCTAACTATAAGGGTGGATATATTGGTGCAACCTATGCAGCCGGCAAGGGGTTCGATTCCATCTCAAAAACAGGTGGAATTGTGCATTATGATGAGATATTGGACTGCAAAGGGCTCATGTACTATTTTTGTAGGAGGTCTCTTTTTGGTCTGTGTTTGCCAGTGTATAGGATATTTACGGTATATCTGTAGAAAGGCTGTGTGCACACATTGTGTTTTTGTAATGTTTTTGCCTTGTGGATTTGTCACAAATCCTGAAGGGATTCCTGATGCCAGCAAAGTGAATGAGAATCCTGATGTCTCAGGCACACGTTGTTTATTTGTGACTTGCAGATTCAAATCTGGAGCATGTTGACTCTTTCAGCATTTTTGCAGCGTTTTTTTTTTCACCCATTGACTTCAGTGAAGTGCAGTAAAAACACCGATATAAAAATAATAGCACATTTACTGTGCTTTTGTAGCGTATTTACTTGCATTTTCTGTATGCGTTTTTAGACCGCAGTGAATTCTCTTGAGATAGATAATAGATGTAGGTAGACAGACAGACATATAGACATTTAATTGCACAAAACCCGACATAATATAAAATTGCACCCTGCAGAGTTTATTGGACAACTTTTTATGAATAAATAAACAAAAAATAAATTCGGTATTTTTTGCATCCAACAAAGCAGACAGCTGAGAGCTGATATTATCAGGCTGGGAAAGTCCATAGGTATTGGGCCCTCCCCAGCCTAAAAGTACCAGCCTGCAGCCGCCCCAGAAGTGGAGCATAACATTAGATGTGACAATATTGGTGCTTTGCCTTCGCTCTTCCTGATTGCCTGGGTGTGTGAGAAATTGTGGCAATGGTAGATGGGGTTGATGTCAGCTGTGAATTGTACAAAAACACAGCTGGTGTCAAGCCCTGGTGTTAGTCATAGAGAGGCGTCTATCAGACCCTATAACTAACCCAGTAAGAAAAAAGAAAACCACACATAAAAATACTTTATTGAAATAAACACAAGACACTGTCTCTCGTTCACCAATTTATTTTTTAAAAAAGTTCCCATGCAGGTCCGACGTGATCCTCCCAATTCAATGTAGTCCAGAGCTCAGAGTGAGCAGGAACGCCTGAAGAGGAGTGACATTACTGACATCACCGCTCTTCAGACGTTCCTGCTCACTCTGAGCTCTGGACTACATTGAATTGGGAGGATCACGTCAGACCTGCATGGGAACTTTTTTTTAAAATAAATTGGTGAACGAGAGACAGTGTCTTGTGTTTATTTCAATAAAGTATTTTTGTGTGTGTTTTTATTTTTTCTTACTGGGTCAGTTATGGGGTCTGATAGATGCCTCTCTACTACTAACACCAGGGCTTGATGCCAGCTGTATTTTCTATAATTCACAGCTGATATCAACCCCAACTACCACTACATACATTTCAACCGCACCAGGGTAAATGGGAAGAGCCGAGGCGCAGCTCCAGAATTGGCATGTCTAATTATTATTATTGTTATTTATTTATATAGCACCATTGATTCCATGGTGCTGTACATGAGAAGAGGTTACATACTTTTGGGGCAGCTGGGGGAAGGTTTTTTTATGCTGGGAAGGGCCCAATAATCAGGGACCTTTCCAGCCTGATAATATCAACTCACAACGGTCTGCTTTACCTTTGCTGGTTACAAAAAATATCAACTCACAGCGGTCTGCTTTACCTTTGCTGGTTACAAAAAAATATCAACTCACAGCGGTCTGCTTTACCTTTGCTGGTTACAAAAAATATCAACTCACAGCGGTCTGTTTTACCTTTGCTGGTTACAAAAAATATCAACTCACAGCGGTCTGCTTTACCTTTGCTGGTTACAAAAAAATATCAACTCACAGCGGTCTGCTTTACCTTTGCTGGTTACAAAAAATATCAACTCACAGCGGTCTGCTTTACCTTTGCTGGTTACAAAAAATATCAACTCACAGCGGTCTGTTTTACCTTTGCTGGTTACAAAAAATGGGAGGGACCCCACACCATTTTTCTCATTTAGTTATATAGTCATAAAAAGCTATCCAATAAATCCACAGGTTGCAATGTTCGGGGGATGTGCAATTTTATGTCTATATGTATGTCTGTCTGTCTATATCTATCTATCTCTATAGCATTCAGTGATGAACAAAAATGCATTGAAAACGCTGCAAAAATGCACCACTGCGCTTTTCCTGCCAAGAGATGCAGAAATTTTTGTCCAAAACTTTTGTTCATCCCTTCCAAAAGATGCTGAGTGACACTAGTCTGTATTCAGCCATCCAACAGCCAGAAATATACTCATATTGCAGTATACATGCCAGTGAATATAAGTTTTCGCCAGGACGCCGGTTGCTCTTATAATACTGACATGTTATATAGCAGTCAAACAGATTGGAGATGTCTCCTCTCACCGTCTGTCACATACACCCAGACGAATGCAAACAAGCTGAGATCAATCGTCCCACGTCTTCTTACGCATTGTGCGCATGTTGCTAACACAGTCTTGTTTCCATTGAACTAGTCACAATGACACAGAAACACAAACTGGGAGGTGTAGTATTAAAGTTCGAGGATCCGATCTCCATTCTTCACCACAGTTGCTTACAGCTACATCATGCAACTTTCCAAACAAAGTAACCTGTGAAGTCTGGGGCAGAGGATAGGGCAGAGGGCTGTGCGCAGTGTTTGGAGAATCGCGGAGAGTTCACACAGAGTTAAAGAACGATGTAAAATGCAAATGTCTATTATAATACTGGCGTTTAGTAGTATGAAAACAAATGTATTGGGCCCAGATGTTTCCACTCAGTGCATGACGTTAAAAATCTTTCCACAAAGCGTAGATCCTTGTATCAGGGCTGATTGGAGCTGTAAAACTGTGATCCGTCTGGAGAAGATCCTCATTTAGTTTCCAGGTAGATGAGTCATATTGTAGTGATAAATCAGAGATGGAAGGCTTTCTTGAAGTCTGCCCGCTATACCTGCTTGCTATTTTAATAGGTTATCTTCCCCTTCTCTAAAAGACTTCTAAGAGCGTCATCATCCTAACCAGTCCTTACTGTTTCTTACTGTTACCAAGTCTAACGAGTCATCTCTTTGACAACTGCCTGGACTTAAAATGATATTTCGGTTCATTGGATAATTTTTACCCGTGGATTGTCAAAACTCGTGTCATCTGTTTCTTCCTGATTTTCTCAAACCAGAAGTTGACTGGAGTGACTGGTTGTGAATGTGCACCGCCGATCCATTGAAGGTATAAGTGCTGTTAACAGGTACGCAGATGCAGCAACGCAGAAAATGAGGAGACAGTGGTTCTTAAACCAACAACTATTTATTCAATTAACCCAATTACAGCGGTGCCTACGGTGCAATATCCGGGGACAATGCAAACAGTGAGAAGGAAGCAAATTATGTTGCAGGAATGCGGATAAACAGAATATGGACACAATGTTATTTGCACATTATATTTATGTAATTACAGTTAACCAACTGTTATCGTCAGTGAGGTCTTAGTATTAATCTAAATACCCTAACCTAAAAGGCGTCACTATCACTATCAAGCCCGTCACCATCGTCACTCTAGGCATCACGTCACACAGGCCCTAACGGGGAGTCGCCGATAATCCCGGCTAGGCCGCAAGTCCCAGATTGGATTCACTCGGCACACTCGTCATGCTGGCTGCCTTTGTTCCCAAAGCACGGCCCCGGTCCACACTTTGTACCGTTTGTCTGTACTGGAAGTGACTGGTCACACAAATGTCCCTCCGTTGCAGCCTAGTCTTCTCTCTTGGCTCTAACTTTGATCAGCTCTCCCAGCTCTGGTCTCTGTCTTTTCCTTTACTAGGATTTGGTGTCTCTCTGGTCTTTAATCAGGTCTGGTCTTTCAGTTCTTTTACCCGGGTATGGTATCTCAGTTCATTCACTCGGGTTGGGTCTCTTGGTTCTTCATTTGATGTGAAGTACAGCGTGGCACTACCGTGAGGTGCTCAAGTAGGTTACCAAAACCAATGTGCAGTAAAATAAAGAACTTGCCACTCAACTTAGTATGTCATTGCAAAAGGATTTTTTTTATTATTTTTGCAGTCTGTAAATGTTTCGGTCTTATCTAGACCTTCATCAGTCCAAGTGCTTGTCACAGAAAGATTATGGTGTAAAATTGTATACACAGGATTGGAGTAATGAGCGCCTCAAAGTTTATGAAGTTCGGTAAAGGAGTTACTCCTCTTCATTTGAGTCTGGTCTCTCAGTCCTTCACTTGGGCCTGGTCTCTCTGTTCTTCTGTCAGACCTGGTCTCTCGGTTCTTTTACTCAAGTCTGGTCTCTCGTAATGGCTGCTATAAGCCAACTCTGCTGCTCACACAACTTTCCTGCTATATTTCCAGGCACCAACTCTCCTCTTCTCGGCCATCTCGGGCCTTTTAAAATTATTAACTGCTCCACAGCTGTCACCTGACCTGGCGTCCCCTCAAATCTCTTCCCTCAGGGGGTTGTGTCGTTCGCTCTTCAGTTCCTGCTAATGCAGTTCTATCTGCCTTCTCCTTTCTTATCATCTTTGTTCAGCAGATGGCGATGTTTACTTGCAGACATTTGGTTTAGGCATTTCTGTGTATGTCTTCTCACTCATCCATCCCCTTACAATGCAGTGAACAGGGAGCAAAAATGCTGAGGCATGACCAGCTACTCAGTTTCTAGCCACGACCATAGGAGAAATAGGCGAGCATGGGGTTGGTGGGACCCACTCCAATCTAACAGTTATCACCTATCCTGTGAATAGGTAATAATTTATATAATTTATATAGGCTCAAATACCCCCTTAGATGTATCTTCTTGTTATTATGACAAGTTCTAACCCATTAGAAAATGACAAGCGGTAGACTCAATGGAGAAAACTGCAAAGCCTTCCAGTGACAAGTTTAGAGAAAAGTAAATTTTTGTATTTTGTACTTGTTTTCGGCCCTTTAATTTTAAGCAATTCATATTGAGACCCCTCAGTAGTTTGCAGCTCTGTAGTTCAGCTACTGCCTTAATGTGCACAGATCGGAGTACAGACGCATCAGAAAATAATCAACTTTGTGCCGAGTCCTTACTCTGCTGTGTGTGCATGCTCAGGCAGTGCTCAGCGTCTCTGCCCAATCTCTGCTTCACTTGGTATTAACATGCATCAGAACCAACATGGCAAATAGCACAGGATCCTGGCGTTATTACCCAGACTTAACCCCATCAGAACTATGTCTTCTTCCTCATTACCAATTAAAAGAAAGGTTGTTCTTGTCTGCCTAAAGCAAGTTTGTTTGGCAGCCAAAATTAACATCGTTACAAATCTGGCTAATTTATTTATGCTGAGGGAAGACAGAAAATTCCATTAGGCCAAAATGTCAGTTCAACGAAAGCTGCCAGCAAACCTTACTACTGTTCTGAATAAATATTAATCACTAGTGCAACAGTCTTCTCTTCATCGTCTCTCAGCCCACCACAGATTAGATTTCCGCAGAAACTTGACTGTAGCTGTTGTCTTATTATTTTTTCCTTCATTTTCCAGTAAATACCACTACATAGTACTTTCTAAGCAAGCAGCTTATTCGCAGAATACAGGCTGTAATAGTAATGGTAAATATAAGAAAACATACTTTATCTTATTAGATACATCAGCATCTTACTCCAGCTATAATTCAGTTGTCCTGCTCCTCTATTAATCATCCAGTCTGAAAAACAGCTCAAATCAAAGACTACCAGCTCGCTGAGGGATCAGATTACAGCTGCATATTGAAGTCTTAGGGTACCGTCACACAGTGGCATTTTTATCGCTACGACGGCATGATTCGTGACGTTCTAGCGATATAGTTACGATCTCGCAGTGTCTGACACGCAGCAGCGATCAGGGACCCTGCTGAGAATCGTACGTCGTAACAGATCGTTTGAAACTTTCTTTCGTCGCTGGATCTCCCGCTGTCATCGCTGGATCGTTGTGTGTGACAGCGATCCAGCAATGCGTTCGCTTGTAACCAGGGTAAACATCGGGTTACTAAGCGCAGGGCCGCGCTTAGTAACCCGATGTTTACCGTGGTTACCAGCGTAAAAGTAAAAAAAAACAAACAGTACATACTCACCATCTGATGTCCGTCAGGTCCCTTGCCGTCTGCTTCCCGCTCTGACTGTCTGCCGGCCGGAAAGTGAGAGCAGATCACAGCGGTGACGTCACCGCTGCGCTCTGCTCTCACTGTACGGCCGGATCTCAGTCAGAGCAGGAAGCAGACGGCAAGGGACCTGACGGACATCAGATGGTGAGTATGTACGGTTTGTTTTTTTTCACTTTTACGCTGGTAACCACGGTAAACATCGGGTTACTAAGCGCGGCCCTGCGCTTAGTAACCCGATGTTTACCCTGGTTACCAGCGAACCTCGGCATCGTTGGTCGCTGGAGAGCGGTCTGTGTGACAGCTCCCCAGCGACCACACAACCACTTACCAACGATCACGGCCAGGTCGTATCGCTGGTCGTGATCGTTGGTAAATCGTTATGTGAGACGGTACCCTTAGAAGAGTGGGGGAAATGTTATGTTGGGCTGGTGGTTAGGAACACTAGAAATGACCAGATGAGCAAACTAGCGATACAGGACGAGCTCTGGGAAGTGGGAGCTCTGCTGACCGCAACCTCTAATCCTATCACAACAACTAGAAATAGCCGTGGAGCGTTCCTGACTCTGCCTAGATGCCTCTTCACAGCCTAAGAGCTAACTACCCCTAAAGATAGAAAATACAGCCTACCTTGCCTCAGAGAAATTCCCCAAAGAAATAGGAAGCCCCCACATATATTGACTGTGAGTTAAGATGGAAGTTACAAACACAGGAATGAAATAGGTTTCAGCATAGGAGGCCAGACTTGACTAAACAGACTGAGGATAGAAAAGGTATCTTTGCGGTCAGCATAAAAAACTAACAAAAAACCACGCAGAGTGTGCAAAAGAAACCACCGCACCGACTCACGGCGCGGTGGTGCCACTCTGCATCCCAGAGCTTCCAGCTAACAAGATTATTTCATTATAGCAAGCTGGACAAAAACACAGTGGTAACAAATAAGCTAGCAAGGACTTAGCTTTTGCTGAAGTAGACAGGTCATCTGAAAGATCCAAGTGAACTGAACCAGTACTAGGACATTGACAGCTGGCATCAAGTAACGATCTGAGTGGAGTTAAATAGAGCAGCCAGCCAAGACCTGAACGAGATCAGCTGGAGAAGGAATCTCAGAACCAGCAGCTCCACTCACAGCCACCAGAGGGAGTCCATGAACAGAACTCGCCAAAGTACCATTCATAACCACAGGAGGGAGCTCGAGAACAGAATTCACAACAGTACCCCCCCCTTGAGGAGGGGTCACCGAACCCTCACCAGAGCCCCCAGGCCGCTCCGGGCGAGCCAAATGAAAGGCACGAACAAGATCGGCAGCATGAACATCAGAGGCAACCACCCAGGAATTATCCTCCTGACCATAACCTTTCCACTTGACTAGATACTGAAGTTTCCGTCTCGAAATACGAGAATCCAAAATCTTCTCCACCACATACTCCAACTCCCCCTCAACCAACACCGGGGCAGGAGGATCAACGGAGGGAACCATAGGAGCCACATGTCTCCGCAACAGCGACCTATGGAACACATTATGGATGGCGAAAGAAGCTGGAAGGTCCAAATGAAATGACACAGGATTAATAATTTCAGAAATCTTATAAGGACCAATGAAACGAGGCTTAAACTTAGGAGACGAAACCTTCATAGGAACAAAACGAGACGACAACCAAACCAAATCCCCAACACGAAGTCGGGGACCAACACAGCGACGGCAGTTAGCGAAACGTTGAGCCTTCTCCTGGGACAATATCAAATTGTCCACTACGTGAGTCCAAATTTGCTGCAACCTGTCCACCACAGAATCCACACCAGGACAGTCCGAAGGCTCAACCTGCCCTGAAGAAAAACGAGGGTGGAAACCAGAATTACAGAAAAAAGGCGAAACCAAAGTAGCCGAGCTGGCCCGATTATTAAGGGCGAACTCAGCCAAAGGCAAGAAGGACACCCAATCATCCTGATCAGCAGAAACAAAGCATCTCAGATATGTTTCCAAAGTCTGATTGGTTCGTTCGGTTTGGCCATTTGTCTGAGGATGGAAAGCTGAAGAAAAAGACAAATCAATGCCCATCTTAGCACAAAAGGACCGCCAAAATCTTGAAACAAACTGGGAACCTCTGTCCGACACGATGTTCTCCGGAATGCCATGTAAACGAACCACATGCTGGAAAAACAATGGAACCAAATCAGAGGAGGAAGGCAATTTAGGCAAAGGTACCAAATGGACCATCTTAGAGAAGCGATCACAAACCACCCAGATAACTGACATCCTCTGAGAGACAGGGAGATCTGAAATAAAATCCATGGAAATATGCGTCCAGGGCCTTTTTGGGACCGGCAAGGGCAAAAGCAACCCACTGGCACGAGAACAGCAGGGCTTAGCCCGAGCACAAGTCCCACAGGACTGCACAAAAGAACGCACATCTCATGACAAGGAAGGCCACCAAAAGGATCTAGCCACCAAATCTCTGGTACCAAAGATTCCAGGATGACCAGCCAACACCGAACAATGAACCTCAGAGATAACTCTACTAGTCCATCTATCAGGGACAAACAGCTTCTCCGCTGGGCAACGGTCAGGTCTATCAGCCTGAAACTCCTGCAGCACCCGCCGCAAATCAGGGGAGATGGCAGACAAAATTACCCCCTCTTTGAGAATACCAGCCGACTCAGGAACTCCCGGAGAATCAGGCACAAAACTCCTAGAAAGGGCATCAGCCTTCACATTCTTAGAACCCGGAAGGTACGAAACCACAAAATTGAAGCGGGAGAAAAACAGCGACCATCGAGCCTGTCTAGGATTCAAATGCTTGGCAGACTCGAGATAAGTCAGATTCTTATGATCCGTCAAGACCACCACGCGATGTTTGGCTCCTTCAAGCCAATTTCGCCACTCCTCAAACGCCCACTTCATAGCCAACAACTCTCGATTACCCACATCATAATTGCGCTCAGCAGGCGAAAACTTTCTAGAAAAGAAAGCACATGGTTTCATTACAGAGCCATCAGAACCTCTTTGAGACAAAACAGCCCCTGCTCCAATCTCAGAAGCATCCACCTCGACCTGAAACGGGAGCGAAACATCTGGCTGACACAACACAGGGGCAGAAGAAAAACGACGCTTCAGCTCCTGAAAAGCCTCAACGGCCGCAGAGGACCAATTGACCACATCAGCACCTTTCTTGGTTAAATCAGTCAATGGTTTAACAACACTAGAAAAATTAGCGATGAAGCGACGGTAAAAATTAGCAAAGCCCAGAAATTTCTGAAGGCTCTTCACAGAAGTAGGCTGAGTCCAATCATAAATGGCCTGAACTTTAACAGGGTCCATCTCGATAGTAGAAGGGGAAAAAATGAAGCCCAAAAATGAAACCTTCTGAACTCCAAAGAGACATTTAGACCCCTTCACAAACAAGGAATGAGCACGAAGGACCTGGAACACCATTCTGACCTGCTTCACATGAGACTCCCAATCGTCCGAAAAGACCAAAATATCATCCAAATATACAATCATGAATCTATCCAGGTACTTTCGGAAGATGTCATGCATAAAGGACTGAAACACAGATGGAGCATTAGAAAGCCCGAATGGCATCACCAAGTACTCAAAATGGCCCTCGGGCGTTTTAAATGCTGTTTTCCATTCGTCGCCCCGTTTAATACGCACAAGATTATACGCCCCTCGAAGATCTATCTTGGTGAACCAGCTAGCTCCCTTAATCCGAGCAAACAAATCAGACAGTAGCGGCAATGGGTACTGAAATTTGACGGTGATTTTATTAAGAAGGCGGTAATCTATACAAGGTCTCAGAGAACCATCCTTCTTGGCCACAAAAAAGAACCCTGCTCCCAACGGTGACGACGACGGGCGAATATGCCCCTTCTCCAAGGACTCCTTTATATAACTCCGCATTGCAGCGTGTTCTGGCACAGATAAATTGAACAGTCAGCCCTTCGGAAACTTACTACCAGGAATCAAATTAATAGCACAATCGCAATCCCTATGAGGAGGTAGGGCACTGGACTTGGGCTCATCAAATACATCCCGGTAATCTGACAAGAACTCAGGGACTTCAGAAGGATGGGAGGACGAAATAGACAACAATGGGACATCCCCATGTACCCCTTCACAACCCCAACTGGATACAGACATTGATTTCCAATCCAATACAGGATTATGGACCTGTAGCCATGGCAAACCCAAAACGACCACATCATGCAGATTATGCAACACCAAAAAGCGAATATCCTCCTGATGTGCAGGAGCCATGCACATGGTCAATTGAGTCCAGTACTGAGGCTTATTCTTGGCCAAAGGTGTAGCATCAATTCCTTTCAATGGAATAGGATACTGCAAGGGCTCCAAGAAAAAACCACAGCGCCTGGCAAACTCCAAGTCCATCAAATTCAGGGCAGCGCCTGAATCCACAAATGCCATAACAGAATAGGACGACAAAGAGCAAATCAGAGTAACAGACAAAAGAAATTTTGGCTGTACCGTACCAATGGTGGCAGACCTAGCGAACCGTTTAGTGCGCTTAGGACAATCAGAGATAGCATGAGTGGAGTCACCACAGTAAAAACACAGCCCATTCTGACGTCTGTATTCTTGCCGTTCAGCTCTGGTCAAGGTCCTATCACATTGCATAGGCTCAGGCTTCTGCTCAGGAAACACCGCCAAATGGTGCACATTTTTGCGCTCACGTAAGCGTCGATCGATCTGAATGGCCAAGGACATAGACTCATTCAGACCAGCAGGCGTGGGGAATCCCACCATAACATCCTTAAGGGCTTCAGAAAGACCCTTTCTGAAAATTGCCGCCAGGGCACACTCATTCCACTGAGTAAGCACAGACCACTTTCTGAACTTCTGACAATATACCTCCGCTTCATCTTGACCCTGACACAAAGCCAGCAAAATTTTCTCTGCCTGATCCACTGAATCTGGTTCATCATAAAGCAATCCAAGCGCCAGAAAAAACGCATCTACATTGCGCAATGCAGGATCTTCTGGCGCAAGGGAAAATGCCCAGTCTTGAGGGTCGCCACGTAGCAGAGAAATAATGATTTTTACTTGCTGAATGGGGTCACCAGAGGAGCGGGGTTTCAAAGCAAAAAACAGTCTACAATTATTTTTGAAATTCAGGAACTTAGATCTATCCCCAGAAAACAAATCAGGAATTGGAATTCTGGGTTCTAACATCGGGTTCTGAACTACATAATCTTGAATGCTTTGTACCCTTGCAGTGAGTTGATCCACACAAGAGGACAGACCTTGAATGTCCATATCTACACCTGTGTCCTGAACCACCCAGAGGTTAAGGGGAAAAGAAATACAAAACACACTGCAGAGAAAAAAAAATGGTCTCAGAACTTCTCTTATCCCTCTATTGAGATGCATTAACACTTTGTGGGCCAGCTGTACTGTTATGTTGGGCTGGTGGTTAGGAACACTAGAAATGACCAGATGAGCAAACTAGCGATACAGGACGAGCTCTGGGAAGTGGGAGCTCTGCTGACCGCAACCTCTAATCCTATCACAACAACTAGAAATAGCCGTGGAGCGTTCCTGACTCTGCCTAGACGCCTCTTCACAGCCTAAGAGCTAACTACCCCTAAAGATAGAAAATACAGCCTACCTTGCCTCAGAGAAATTCCCCAAAGAAATAGGCAGCCCCCACATATATTGACTGTGAGTTAAGATGGAAGTTACAAACACAGGAATGAAATAGGTTTCAGCATAGGAGGCCAGACTTGACTAAACAGACTGAGGATAGAAAAGGTATCTTTGCGGTCAGCATAAAAAACTAACAAAAAACCACGCAGAGTGTGCAAAAGAAACCACCGCACCGACTCACGGCGCGGTGGTGCCACTCTGCATCCCAGAGCTTCCAGCTAACAAGATTATTTCATTATAGCAAGCTGGACAAAAACACAGTAGTAACAAATAAGCTAGCAAGGACTTTTGCTGAAGTAGACAGGTCATCTGAAAGATCCAAGTGAACTGAACCAGTACTAGGACATTGACAGCTGGCATCAAGTAACGATCTGAGTGGAGTTAAATAGAGCAGCCAGCCAAGACCTGAACGAGATCAGCTGGAGAAGGAATCTCAGAACCAGCAGCTCCACTCACAGCCACCAGAGGGAGTCCATGAACAGAACTTGCCGAAGTACCATTCATAACCACAGGAGGGAGCTCGAGAACAGAATTCACAACAGGGAAAGGCCGGTACACAGAGATCATGACACTGTCTAACAAGTGATGTATTCACACCTACACTGCTCAGTACTTCTGTATAATGGCCTTCATGCTTCTCATTCCAGCAGTGTTTTATCTCACCTCAGAGCTGGATTCACAGCTTTGCTGCTCAGTACCGCTGTATAATGTCCTCTATTTGACACATGGAGCAGGATTTTTATGTCTGATTGTACTGTGATCTATGAGAGACTTCATACCAGCTCATTTCCACCCACAAGCTCAGAAACAACTGAAAATGAGAGATCAAGCATGCAGAGGGAAACTGCAAAATACAAGCATATAATAGCCAGAAATTGTGCTATTCCTCAATGTAGACACATCACAGCTTATTCTGATATTCACCTTAAAGAACAGGTCCATTTTAATTTTACTTATGTCTACAATTGTACAATACTCTCCTGCTTATAAAACTCACTTGCTCTGTACACAGACATTGTAAAATGTTTAATCAAAGTTGCAATTGACTCAAAAGAGTTGTCATTTCCATTAATTAAATTTTCAGTTCTTCAGACTGCTGCTGATGTCACGTTAGATGTGTCACCACGTAGAATCAGGAGAAGGAATACTATTCTCCATCATCAGCTGTTTCAAGAGTTTTGCATCAATTATTTGACACTTCTTTTTTGTGCTTTCCAGCATTTGGGAGAACGTTGAATCTGTGATTTATTACTTAGAATGTTTAACAGAATACATACGGTAAACATTGTATATGATGATTACAATGACCAGTGCTCCACAAGAAGGGAGCGTTGATAGCATAAGGGGCACATCTTTGGTATTTTGTCTGGTGCCGCAGCGCTCAATTCCTCATCTTCTACTGCCCAGTGCTGACTCTGGCGGTTCAGATTGTAGAAATTTACCTTGCAGTGAATGAGGACTATGGTGATTCCTTGTCTCAGGGTTTTGCTTCACATCAGTACCATGTAAGACTGAATTTACACCAGGGGTTGATTTTTCAGGCTGGTAATATTCACAAACTGTGGCCTATATATGACGATAAATGCACCAAAAACTGTCTGTCATGCTTTGGAACAAATTTATGATGTGATTTAGACACTTTTTACGACTTTTCTAAATAAGGGATGTGACGTCATTTAAACAAGTTGTGGTTTGTAAAAAAAAAGTGCTTGTCTCTTAACATGCGAGACAATGCACCAAAATTAAAGGTGACATTTTTGGCACAAAGTAAGCTATGTACTCTTAATAGGTGGAGTAAACATACACTAGACAAATTTATCAAATAATGTAAACCTCTTTTGCCGCATCTTCAGACTGTGTAGTCCAAGTTTCCACAGCCTACGAATTAGATCGTTTTGATAAATGGGCCCCATTGATTGTTATTAGTCACATGCGTCCATTGTGGGCACAAATAGCAAACTGAAGTGCTGAAGGATTTATCCTTGATTGTTGCATTGACAAGACTAATTATAAGCTAAACTTGACTATAAATCTTGTTAAAAATTTCCTCCAGTTCTAGACATAACATGAAATTATCAGGTCTGTGCCCATATTCTAAATGTTAGGCTACTTTCACATTAGGGTCGTGCACAGCACGTCGCAATGCGACGTTGCGGCGCACCGACGCATACTGTGGAAGCGCCGCACAACGGGGGTGGCGGATGCTGTTTTTCAACGCATCCGCTGCCCCATTATGAGGTGCGGGGAGGAGAGGGCGGAGTTCCGGCCGCGCATGCGCGGTTGGAAATGCTGGACACGACACACCAAAAAATGTTACATGCAACGTTTTTTGGTGGCGACGGTCCGACGCAACACGACGCTACCGTCGCACGACAGTTGTGGCGTGTGGCAATGCGTCGCACTGCGTCGCTAATGCAAGTAAATGGAGAAAAAACGCATCCTGCAAGCACTTTTGCAGGATGCGTTTTTTCAACAAAACGACGCATAGCGACGTGCAGTGCACGACGCTAGTGTGAAAGTAGCCTTATTTATTTGCGTTTGTTGCCTCGTATGTAAGTAAGGTAAACATTGTAATCTAAAGAGATAGACAAGTGAGAAGATGCACACTTAATGCCTAAAGCTGGAGTCACACTAAACGACTTACCAACGATCACGACCAGCGACCTGGCCATGATCGTTGGTAAGTCGTTGTGTGGTCGCTGGGGAGCTGTCACACAGACAGCTCTCTCCAGCGACCAACGATCAGGGGAACGACTTCGGCATCGTTGAAACTGTCTTCAATGATGCCGAAGTCCCCCTGCAGCACCCGGGTAACCAGGGTAAACATCGGGTTACTAAGTGCAGGGCCGTGCTTAGTAACCCGATATTTACCCTGGTTACCATTGTAAAAGTAAAAAAAAAAACAGTACATACTCACATTCTGATGTCTGTCACGTCCCCCGGCGTCCACAGGGTTAAAACTGCTTTCGGCAAGAACGCTGCTAATGCACGCGCTGCTGCCGAGAGCTTCCCTGCACTGAATGTGTCAGCGCCGGCAGTAACAGCGGTGACGTCACCGCTGTGCTCTGCTTTACGGCCGGCGCTGACACAGTCAGTGCAGGGAAGCTCTCGGCAGCAGCGCGTGCATTAGCAGCGCTCCTGCCTAAAGCAGTTTTAACCCTGTGGACGCCGGGGGACGTGACAGACATCAGAATGTGAGTATGTACTGTTTTTTTTTTAACTTTTACAATGGTAACCAGGGTAAATATCGGGTTACTAAGCGCGGCCCTGCACTTAGTAACCCGATATTTACCCTGGTTACAAGTGAACACATCCTGGATCGGCGTCACACACGCCGATCCAGCGATGACAGCGGGTGATCAGCAACCAAAAAATGGTCCTGATCATTCCCCAACGACCAACGATCTCCCAGCAGGGGCCTGATCATTGGTCGCTGTCACACATAATGAGATCGTTAGCGGGATCGTTGCTACGTCACCAAAAGCGTGATGTTGCAACGATATCGTTAACGATATCGTTATGTGTGACTCAGCCTTAACAGTAAACACTGCAATCTGCTGGTCAAAGATGATGGAGAAAGTGAAAGCAGAAAAGATTTGGTTTAGTAGGAACTCAAGTGAAATGCATGTCTCCTCAGGGAAGAGATTGGAGAGGACACCAGGTTAGGTGATAGCTGTAACACAGTAATCATAAAAGGCCCAGGAGGTAAATGAAGGGGAGGAGTTGGCGCCCAAACATGTAGCAGGACGGAGGTGTGCCACAGTTAGCTGGCTTGTAGCTGACATTAAGAGAAATCAAGTAAAGGAGTTGACAGACCACACCCGAGTGAAAATCCGAGAGAGACCAGAGAGGAGTGAACATCCGAGAGAGACCAGACCCGAGTGAAGATCCGAGAGAGACCAGACCCGAGTGAAGATCCGAGAGAGACCAGACCCGAGTGAAGATCCGAGAGAGACCAGACCCGAGTGAAGATCTGAGAGAGACCAGACCCGAGTGAAGATCCGAGAGATATTAGACCTGAGTGAAGATCCGAGTGAAGATCTGAGATCAGACCTGAGTGAAGATCCGAGAGAGACCAGACCCGAGTGAAGATCCGAGAGAGATTAGACCTGAGTGAAGATCTGAGAGAGGACAGATCCGAGTGAAGATCTGAGAGACCAGACCCGAGTTAAGACCTGAACGAGACCAGACATGAGTGAAGTCCTGACAGAGACCAGAGCTAGGAGAGCTCAGCTGAGTGAGCAAAGTCATAACCGAGAGATAGAGAAGACTATGAGAGAGGATAACGAAAGACCATATCCAAGCAAAGGAATCGAGAGAGCAGACCCGAGTGAAGACCCAGGACAGACCAAACCCAAGTGAAGACCCGAGAGAGACCACACCCCATGAAGACCAGAGAAAGACCAGAGCTAAATGAAGACATGAGAGAAACCAGAGCTGGGAGAGCTGAGCTGAGAGAGCAGTGTCAGAGCTGAGAGGAAGATGACTAGGCCGCAGTGGATGGACATTGTGTGAGCTGTCGCTTGCAGTGTAGACTTACGGTATAAAGTGGGGACTGGGGCCGTGCTTCAGGGAGCAAAGGCGGCCAGCAGGGCACGTGGACTGAGTAACTCAATAACCTGGGACTTTTGGCAATCGGTACCATTGACCCTGTTAGAGCCTGTATGACGTGTATTGCCTAGAGAGTGACAATGGTGAGGGGCCTAGTAGTGAGAATAAAGCTTTTTGGATTGGGGTGTTAAGACGAAGACATCACTGATGATAGCAGTGATTTAGTGATCATAATAGAACGAAAGTGTGTGAAAAACATTGTGTCCATATCCCGTTCATCTGAATTACTGGATTCTCCTTGTAACTTAACTTGTTTTATTTACACTGTTTGCATTATCCCTTAATATTGTGCCGAAGGCCCCCTTTGATTGTGTTAATTGAAAAAATAGTTGTTGGTTTAAGTACCACTGTCTCCTCTTTGTCTGCAGTGTTTATCCGCGTGTGTGAATATGTAGGCATTTGTCCTACGAAAACACGGAGGATAGAAAGTGATGTCCTGTGTCATCTCTATTGGAACCAGCAGAGGGCAATGTAGCCATCACACAGACATGTCTTGTGTACTACTAACCATGTGGAACCAACCGAGGTCAAAAAACATCAGAAACTGACTGTGAAGAGAAAGTAAATGATGGGCGCCTGTTAACACCCTTTCTGAGATACAGATGCATCTTCTCTCAGGAAACCTCAGCGCTCCTATAATGTTATCATCATTCATTAAGCAACATATCCTTTGCAAAGGAGGATTCGTTCTTTCTATGTGATTGCTGAAGTCTCCTGTCTATGCCGGAGAAAGCAGGTCGCAGATACCACAGCTTACACACGGGAGATGTAATGGTCTGCTGCAGTTACAAACTCTCAGGTTAAACAAAACAAGCAGATAATTTGATAAAATGCCTGGGCTGGTTAGAAGCCTTTATGACAGTCCGTGGCCCAGCCCATGATTTATATAATGGCTTCAGTATTAGTATACTCCCTGACAATCAAGGGTTAAATGTATTTTTATGCATTTGTGTGTGGTAAAGGTATAATACCCCTGGGAGCTGCAGTTAGCTGAGACAGGGTTAACTGAAGTGGTCAGCCCATATGAGAGGGGGAACTGAATGTTAGTGACAGGTAGGTAGTACACAGCAGAACTTTAGGCTGCTAGGGACAATGTGAGCCTAATATTCGGGGCAGTGGATTGCCACAAATACTCTTCCGTGTGACTCCGTCTAATGGCCAGCGGCAACCTCGAGATGGACTTCGGGGGCCAAGGTCACAGTCAGCTTGTGAAGCTACAGGAAAATATGGACTCAGACCACATGGGGCAGAAGGTATTACAATACAGATATACTGCTAGACGCGAGGAAGATCACCAAGGGCTAGGAAAGCCAGAAGGGTTATGCCACCTATCCCGAGAATCAGGGCTAAAGTTGTATCCGGTACCTGTGGGGAAGATGACAACCCGTTGGGCCTTATCCTTTGTACCTGCTTGTAAATACTGTCTAGACTGCCATTCACACAGTAAAAGTTTGGTTTTTATAATGTTGTGTCCCCTGGATTGATTGCTGCCCTGGTTCCAGAAGATGGATTCCTGGAGTCAGAAGAGGCTTGCAGGCCAGAAGTAAGTGGAAGCATCGCATACACAGCAGCACACCGGGACCGGGACACACCTTGTCTGTAGGAGGCCAGAGCGAGTGGGGACCATAGCTCGCCCACAACTACCTCGCTTGAGTATCTTACAACTGTGCAGACAGTTATTGCATTGACCCAGCATCTGATATAATATGCAAAGAAAAGTCACAATCACATTCATCACCATATGTGAAATCGTACTCTCCTGGAGCAGAGTGATCTACATCATCCACATTAAACATTCCCTACAATACCATTCTTCATTATTTTAGAATCTGCCCAGCCTTCACCTGGCACTAACACAAATAACTTTTTCTTGACATCCATTACCACTAACTTCTACTTATGAACCTCAGTGTTGAGCAGGGAGAGTGTTAAAACAAAATCTTTGCAAGTCGATTTTTGGAACCGTCCTCTTTTCCCCGCCCTCTAATTCTTTCTCTGCCAAAAATTACAAATCAGAGACACAGAGCCATACTTTTTATCAGGCCAGCATTACCGTCAATTAAAACCAGAATTCCAGGACATGCTTCTTGCCATTGTGCAGCTGAAGTCACTTTATCCCATCGACTGTGTTCACATGGCCGCTTCCCCGGTAAAATCTTGCTTTTTTAACCTCATTGTGGCTGGTGAAAGTCGGAGCGGCAGAGTTTGGAGTAACAGCCCCTATCATCCCTCAGTGTTTGGTTGTCTTTTTATGTCATTCAAGAACTTCATAGAGGGGAAATTTAGTTCTTGGCAGAGATCACTTTGGTTCCTGATGAGTTTAAACAGCAACGTGAAGTCAGGGCTTGTGGTCTGGTGCCATATCGTCAATTAGACAAGTCTTCTTCTGAACTACTCTGAATAAATTAATTTCCTTTCCTCTTATCAATCTGAGCATTATGTCATAGGGTGGTCTACAGCCGCATGTCATGAAATTAACTTTGGATGGCTTACTGCTGAAATCAATCTGATTGTCATTTGCTTATCCTTTGCCTAATGCTTATCAAGAAGCATAATCAATTTAATGTCTTAAAGGGGTTGTCTTGTTTCGACAATTCTCTATTAAGGCCCCGTCTCACATAGCGAGATCGCTAGCGAGTCACAAGTTTACGGCACTTTAACTTTACGGCAGCAGTCAGAGCAGGAAGCAGACGCCAAGGGACCTGACGGGCAACAGATGGTGAGTATGTACTGTTTGTTTTTTTTTACATTTACGCTGGTAACCAGGGTAAACATCGGGTTACTAAGCGCGGCCCTGCGCTTAGTAACCCGATGTTTACCCTGGTTACCCGGGTGCTGCAGGGGGACTTCGGCATCGTTGAAGACAGTTTCAACGATGCCGAAGTCGTTCCCCTGATCGTTGGTCGCTGGAGAGAGCTGTCTGTGTGACAGCTCCCCAGCGACCACACAGCGACCACACAGCGACGCTGCAGCGATCAGCATCGTTGTCTGTATCGCTGCAGCGTCGCTGTGTGAGACGGGGCCTTTACTTGCTTTAATAGGATAAATGTGTGCGGACGACCTAGAGATAAATAGCCCTTTCACTACCTCCCAATTAGGCTTCTTTCAAATGCCTGTGTTTTTCATGGATTACACATACAATGTATGGTGCTGTTCACATGTTTGTGTTTTTTTTTTTATGACCAATTGGTCTTCAAAAAATCTCTGACACATGTAGGTTATTAAAATTACTCATACACTTTTATATACACTGCTCAAAAAATAAAGGGAACACTTAAACAGCAGAATATAACTCCAAGTAAATCAAACTTCTGTGAAATCAAGCTGTCCACTTAGGAAGCATCACTGATTGACAATCAATTTCACATGCTGTTGTGCAAATGGAATAGACAACAGATGGAGATTATTGGCAATTATCAAGACACCCTCAAAAAAGGAGTGGTTCTGCAGCTGGGGACCACAGACCACATCTCAGTACCAATGCTTTCTGACTGATGTTTTGGTCACTTTTGAATATTGGTTGTGCTTTCACACTCGTGGTAGCATGAGATGGACTCTACAACCCACACAAGTGGCTCAGGTAGTGCAGCTCATCCAGGATGGCACATCAATGTGAGCTGTGGCAAGAAGGTTTGCTGTGTCTGTCAGCGTAGTGTCCAGAGGCTGGAGGCGCTACCAGGAGACAGGCCAGTACACCAGGAGACGTGGAGGGGGCTGTAGGAGGGCAACAACCCAGCAGCAGAACCTCTACCTCCGCCTTTGTGCAAGGAGGAACAGGAGGAGCACTGCCAGAGCCCTGCAAAATGACCTCCAGGAGGCCACAAATGTGCATGTGTCTGCACAAACGGTTAGAAACCGACTCCATGAGGATAGTCTGAGTGCCCGACGTCCACAGATGGGGGTTGTGCTCACAGCCCAGCACCGTGCCGGACGCTTGGCATTTGCCACAGAACACAAGGATTGGCAAATTCGCCACTGGCGCCCAGTGCTCTTCACAGATGAAAGCACCAGGAGTTGTCCAGGAGTTGGCGGATGCTTTAGTCCAGGTCTGAGAGGAGATCCCTCAGGAGACCATCTGCTGCCTCATCAGGAGCATGCCCAGGCATTATAGGGAGGTCATACAGGCACGTGGAGGCCACACACACTACTGAGCATCATTTCCTTGTCTTGAGGCATTTCCACTGAAGTTGGATCAGCCTGTAACTTCATTTTCCACTTTGATTTTGAGCATCATTCCAACTCCAGACCTCCGTGGGATATTAGTTGTGATTTACATTTATCGTTTTTATGCTTTATTGTTGTCAACACATTCCACTATGTATTGAATCAAGATTTATAACTGGAACGCTTCATTCAGTGTATCCAGGATGTGGGATTTTAGTGTTCCCTTTTTTTTTGAGCAGTATATATATATATATATATATATATATATATATATATATATATATATAGCATTAGAGTGCAGTCCATGTGTTGTCCGTGATTAACACTGCAATGGAGAGAAGTTTTTCAGGTTTTTTTTTTTTCCATATATGGAAAATTAGTGATAAAACACTGATGGATAAATACTGACACTGACCAAACAGTGCTAAAAAAATTATTACAAATACTCATGAACAGCAGTCCTAGTTTTTATGTCCCAGAAAAATCATGGATGTGTGAATGAGGCATTAACCAGAGAGGAGAAATCACTACAAGGAATGGCTTCTGCTCTGAGGAAACATCAGCTCCTAACATTACAGAAGCGCTCATTGATTTCAGTAATAATTGATTTGATATTTGTGTGGATCTCCAGCATAGCGGTTGTTACAAGTATTACATTTGAAAGCTGCTGCAACTTACTTCCATGGCAGAATTGCATTGCTCTGAGTAACCCTTTCCCCTATACTCTGTAACGCCCCCTGCTGGATAATACACGGTCTGTCCCAGAAAATCCATCCGTAGACAGCTGTTCTGAGCTTCATGCCCCTTTTCAGGCATCAAAGACCTGTCAGCCTACCAACCTGTACCGACTTTGCACTGATGAGGAAAAAAATACCCGAACAGCTGTTTACAGATTGGTGTCCTTTCTTTTTATAGAAGACTCTATTTTGGCAGCTTGGATATTGAGCCTTCAGTAAGTGGCACTAGAGAACCTACTTTATTCCTAAAAAAAAGAAAACCACACAACCTTCTCTTCCTTTGAGTCAGAAGGACATGTTTTTTTTATCTCTTTTGTGTTGGACTGATCGTCAGATCCTCAGAACTGCTTGCACATGGGTGAAACATTGCACCCCTGGAGTAAACTATTTACAATCTGCTGCTTTCCCATTTTTGCTGTGTGGATTATAGTTTCTATGGACGTCATGAATGGGGTCCCCTCACCCCTTGATCTTTACAATTGTCCCACAGTGCTGTCCCATTTGTTCTTCCCATCTGTCGGCTGTGCGCTGCTCTTAACATTTGACCTTCATTCACATTTCCTTAAACATTATATTAGTTGGGAAACAACACTGTGATAAATGAGGATTTGTATAATCACACATGTTTACGTCGAGGTAAACACACGCATGTATGTCTGCACACAGGAATGTCAGTAGGAAGTGAAGTATTAGCCTCAAACATGATGGAAAATGGTCACCATGATGATTTATGAGCTCTGACATTCAGCTCTCTTCCTTTGGTTTTAAATCGCAAGTCATACAAACAAAGCTCTGTAAGTCCTCTCTGAAGGATTCCTGTGTTTTTACATTCCCTTTCCTCATCGATCTAAACTTATTAGGGGTCATTTATCAACGTCATTCAGCCAAATTATATGTGCTGAGATATATATATATATATATATATATATATATATATATATATATATATATTTACAATTACAGTAATGGGTTTTCTAAATGCAATTGTCATGTGGTTAAATGGTAACATGGAGTTAACTGAGCACTGCTAGAGCTTGATATTTGTAGGCTTTAAGGCAGGGGGGGGTACATGACCTCTTCTGGGACACAATGTCAGATTGTACCAATCACAAGGGTCCTAAATAATTGTGTTATTCCCATCTGACATATATGTGACAACATGTCAATACATATTAAAAGCCTAATAGTGTAGATGTTACCAATGGAGCAAAGCATAACTCCCATATGTGCCAAATAGTTAGAACCCCTATTTATTAGCTATTTATGGTACTGCTCCTTACACCTACATTGGCATAACACAGTAACAATTTTGCCAGGATTGTAAAATTGCTTAAATGTTGACTGTGTTTTCACAATGTCTTAAGTGATCTAAGTTGAAAATGTGTAATATGGATATATGTATCACTTCTTTAAAAAAAAATACTATGCTACCAAGAGAAAAATCACTCCAATGTGTCAGCTAGTAGGTATCGCCAGTCTGTGTAACTTGCTATCCCACCTACAAATGCTGAGACTGATTACAGGAAGTATAGGCAGGTCTTTGTCTCTCTACAGAAAGTAGGGAGTATCTTTGTCGCTACTGGAGATGGGGCAGATCTTTGTTGCTGCTGGAAATGGGATAGATCTTTGTCTCTACAGGAATTGGGGTGGATCTTTGACTCTACAGGAATTGGGGCGGATCTTTGTCTCTCTACAGAAAATAGGGCGGATCTTTGTCTTTGTTGCTGCTGGAACTGGGATGGATCTTTGTCCCTCTACAGGAAGTGGGGCGGATCTTTGTTGCTACTGAAAATGGGGTGGATCCTTGTCTCTACAGGAAGTGAAGGCTGATCTTTGCCTCTCTATAGGAAGTGCGGTGCATCTTTTTCTCCACTGGAAATGTGGCAGATCTTTGTTTCTGTAAAGGAAGTGGAGAGGATCTCTGTCTCTACAGGAAGTGGAGGCTGATCATTGTCTCTACAGGAAGGGGAGGCTGATTTTTTTTCTCTACAGGAAGTGGGGGAGGATTTTTGTCTCTATTGGAAATGGGGTGGATCTTTGTCTCTCAATAGAAAGTGGTGTGGATCCTTGTCTCTACAGTAAGTGGAGGCTGATCTTTGTCTACAGGAAGTGGGGAAGGAACTTTATCTCTACAGTAAGTGGAGGCTGATCTTTGTCTACAGGAAGTAGGGAGGATCTTTGCCTCTGTACAGGAAGTTGAGTCGGACCATATTCTGTACAGGAATAAGGAGGGGATCTTTCTACAGGAGGTGGGTAAGGATCTTTTTCTCTACAGAAATTGGGTGAGGATCTTTGTCTCTACAGGAGGTGGGTGAGGGTCTTTTTCTACAAAGGAAGAGAGGGCATGTCTTTGTCTCTTCAGGAGTTGGGTCTCTATATGGGAGGTGGATGTCTTTGTTTCTACAGGAGGTGGGGTACAGTTTTTTTCTACAGGACACAGGGGCAGGTCTTTGTTTCTCTGCAGGAAGTAGCAGGCTGGTCTTTGTTTCTACAAATCTGAGGGTGGGTCTTAATACAGCAAGTAGATGAGGTTTTTTTCATATACAGGTGGTGGGGAGGGTCTTTGTTTCTATTGGCAGTGGAGTTGTGTCTTTGCTTCTCTACAGGAAGTGGGGAGGGTCTCTGTCTCTATACAGGAAGTGAGGTAGTGTCTCTGTCTCTATACAGGAGGTGGTGGAGGGACTCTCTATACAGGAAGTGGTGGAGGGTCTCTGTCTCTATACAGGAAGTGGGAGGGTCTGTCTCTATACAGGAAGTGGGGAATGTCTGTCTCTATACAGGAAGTGGGGAGGGTCTCTGTCACTATACAGGAAGCAGGGAGGGTCTCTGTCTATATTAGAAGTGGGGAGGGTGCCTGTCTCTATACAGGAAGTGGTGGAGGGTCTCTGTCTCTATTCATGAAATGGGGAGGGTCTCTGTCTCTATATAGGAAGTGTGGAGGGTCTCTGTCTCTATACAGGAAGCATGGAGGGTCTCTGTCTCTATACAGGAAGTATGGAGGGTCTCTGTCTCTATACAGGAAGTGGGGAGGGTCTCTGTCTCTATACAGGAAGTGGTGGAGGGTCTCTTTATCTATTCAGGAAGTGGGGAGGGTCTCTGTCTCTATACAGGAAGCATGGAGGGTCTCTGTCTCTATACAGGAAGTGTGGAGGGTCTCTGTCTCTATACAGGAAGTGGGGGAGGGTCTCTGTCTCTATACAGGAAGTGGTAGAGGGTCTCTGTCTCTATTCAGGAAGTGGGGAGGGTCTCTGTCTCTATACAGGAAGTGGGGGAGGGTCTCTGTCTCTATACAGGAAGTGGGGGAGGGTCTCTGTCTCTATACAGGAAGTGGGGAGGGTCTCTGTCTCTATATAGGAAGTGGGGAGGGTCTCTGTCACTATACAGGAAGCAGGGAGGGTCTCTGTCTCTATATTAGAAGTGGGGAGGGTGCCTGTCTCTATACAGGAAGTGGTGGAGGGTCTCTGTCTCTATTCAGGAAGTGGGGAGGGTCTCTGTCTCTATACAGGAAGTGGGGGTCTCTGTCTCTATACAGGAAGTATGGAGGGTCTCTGTCTATATACAGGAAGTGGGGAGGGTCTCTGTCTCTATACAGGAAGTGGTGGAGGGTCTCTGTCTCTATTCAGGAAGTGGGGAGGGTCTCTGTCTCTATACAGGAGGTGGGGGAGGGTCTCTGTCTCTATACAGGAAGCATGGAGGGTCTCTGTCTCTATACAGGAAGTGTGGAGGGTCTCTGTCTCTATACAGGAAGTGGGGGAGGGTCTCTGTCTCTATACAGGAAGTGGTGGAGGGTCTCTGTCTCTATACAGGAAGTGTTGGAGGGTCTCTGTCTCTATACAGGAAGTGGGGGAGGGTCTCTGTCTCTACAAAGGAAGTATGGAGGGTCTCTGTCTCTATACAGGAAGTGGTGGAGGGTCTCTGTCGCTATACAGGAAGTGGGGAGGGTCTCTGTCTCTATACAGGAAGTGGTAGAGGGTCTCTGTCTCTATGCAGGAAGTGGGGAGGGTCTCTGTCTCTATGCAGGAAGTGGTGGAGGGTCTCTGTCTCTATACAGGAAGTGGTGGAGGGTCTCTGTCTCTATACAGGAAGTGGGGAGGGTCTCTGTCTCTATACAGGAAGTGGGGAGGGTCTCTGTCTCTATACAGGAAGTGGGGAGGGTCTCTGTCTCTATACAGGAAGTGGGGAGGGTCTCTGTCTCTATACAGGAAGTGGGGGAGGGTCTTTGTTTTACTGCGCATCTGTTATGCAGCATAAGAGAGGTACTGTTTCAATTCTGGGCCGGCAAGCCATTGGACAGAATGCAGATAAAATAGCCTGCACCCCCTCCTGTAGTGTCTAATTTGCATTAGTGGCATAGTGACAGCTTCTTAGTGTCCACCATGTAATGATCACCATATCTTATTCTGCACTAGTCATGCAATGACTGAAAGGCTTAAAGAGAACCTGTTACAAATTCCAAAGTGACCAGCTTGCGCTCTTATTTTATTCCTGCTGCTACTCAATTATTAAGTTTTTTTTGGTTTGTTTGTTTTAAATCTGCAAAACAGTTCCATCAATATATGTGCCTAATATGCTAGTATTTATGGCCGTCACCGAGAAGGCATTGCTCACTGGGCAGTCATGCAGAGCAGCCCAAACACACCCGCACAGAAGATAGTGTGGGCAAAGCCACCGTGGTAAAGGCCATAAAAATTAGCATTAAATAAAAAAGCATTTACGGTTTATCTGGAACTGTGTGGCGGATTGAAAAAAAATAAATAAAACAATCATAAAAAAATCCAAAAAGAAAACAGAATACTCAGGGGAAAAGGCAGAATAAAATAAGATTGAAAAAAAACCTGCACTTTTGACTAGTGACAGGTGGTCTTTAATTACTGGAAGTCACAGACCACTTTCCGCCCTGCTCCGTCACCTTTCACTGGTCCTTTTGTCTCTGACATAGAAGATACATGAAAGGCACTCAAATTTATCTGCCAAAAAATATATCTTTGTGTTATCCTGAGCCTGATGAAGAGACCTGAGTAGTCTCCAAAGCTGCTATTTGTTACCATCTGTTCAGTTAGCCATTAAAAGGCATCAGCCACTGAGGACTCTCAAGTTTTAATATTTTTTTTAAAAGCTGCATTATCTTTGACCACTAAAGGTAACAGAGTGGATCACTCCATTCATCCATCAGAAGACAAGCGAGCATGCCTGTGCCGCCTCCATAGCTGTGAGCTCATCATGCCCTTACAGATCACATTAATGGCTGACAAGGCTTTATATCAGAAGAGAGGCATCAGCTCAGCTTTGTAGACTATGGACCCTCGTCAGATCCTTCCATACCATATGTTCTCCTCATTTTTAATTCCTTATTTCTAACCCAATAATCTGATTTATTTCCATCCAAGATATGAAAAGAAGAGTCCACTGACTGCTCATTGTATTTATATCACAAGATTAACTGATTTTCAGTGGATCAAAGGGAGCAGTTGATCTGGATGTGATTATAACGAGTGTTTGTGTAACTGAGGTCACCCAGTTCTTGGTGTGGAAAGTTCTGCACCACATATGTGAGCCCAAAACATCTGCAATATGGGGGTTCAGCCTGAAGGAAAACGGGCAGATTCTTCATGATGAAGTATTGGTTAAATATTGTCATTTTGTTCTTAAAATATAATTATATTCATTGTTATGTTGAGATTCCTTCCTCGAAAGTCTTGTTGTAAGTGGGGTTCTGGGAGACCTCTTATACTGTAGATCGAAAAGTAAAAGGGGTGTAGGTGCCAATGAATGCAGTTACTGTGCTCTAAGGTGTATGGGCACCTTCAGGGATGAGTTATCTTTGACCTTGTAGTTATCGATTTCTGATACAAACCTATTAATACAATCATTCTTGTGTTGCTGATAATGATTTTAATCCTCACGTAAATGAACAAATCCCTCGAACAAGCATTTTGCTCATTCGTTGGCGGATTTCTGAAGCCTTTATACTAATGATCGGCTCTTCGAAATGTGTCCTTATTCATTGTGTATCACACAGTAGACAAATGACATAAAGAGCTGCAAGATACAAATACAAACCCGTGTGGTTATACAGCGTAAATATTTCATTGACCCCTTTATAGCAGCGGGGTCCATGACGAATCTTGGATCAGAGAGATTCATTTCACGAAAAGCAAGCCAATGTTCATTTGACTTTAATTACATACATGTGCTCATTAAGGGCAATTAAAAGTGATGACTGACAACATTATTACTTTGATTATTGTGCTATTTAAGAAGCTACAAGAAACCGGAATCTAGAATTATTTTATTACAGTGTATAAGGTTTCATGCAGATTCATAATGATGATCATGTGTGGCTGTGGGAACATCTTCCTAGAATACCAGCCGGAGCCGAGTGCCAGCGATTGGGAAAGTACGCTAGGTGCAGTCACATGCTGAAGAAACGACGTTCTCGCCCAGTGGATTTATTTTATTTCTATAAGGAATAGGAGGGTCGATATCTGTATATGATCCATCCTTGTAATAGGCTGGAAGTTTAGCGCATAGCTGTCCCTTCACAGTAAACCTGTAGAAAAGCATGGACTCGCTGTCCCCATGTCCTACCCATGTCCTACAATCAGTTAATACGACATTTGGTGCACATACCAGTTATGTACAGAACTGTGCAAATGTTCTAGGCAAATGTTCTATTTAAAATAAAGTGTTTTATAGTTTGTTTTTGTTAATTAACGCAATGCAAAGTAAATGAACAAAAGAAAAATCAAAACATGAACACCCTTAGCTTTCAACGTAGCATCAATTCTTTTAGGAACTTGTCACTTGTGCTCAGTTTTTGAAGGAACTCTGCACAGAGGTTGTTCCAAACATTTTGGAAAACTAACCACATATTTTCTAACTCATAGCCATATACTTATCCATCAATCAATGCCATCAGGGAGGCCAAATATGCAGCCAATGTCACCGAAAACTATTTTCAGTATAAAGAAGACCAAGTAGTCCTGGAAATGCTAATCCGGTCCTACAGAGCCCTGATCTCCCATCATCCAGTCTGTCTGCGATCACATGAAAGCACAGAAGGATCCGCACAAGCATCATACTCAGAAGATCTGGGGTCCGGTCTCCAAGATGTTTGGAACAACCTCCTGCAGAGTTCCTTCATAAGCTGTGTACAAGTGACGAGAAGACGTGATGGAGGAGATGGGCAGTCACCAGATACTGATGATGGAGGGGACGGGCAGTCACCAGATACTGATGATGGAGGAGACGGGCGGTCTCCAGATACTAATGATGGAGGAGACGGGCAATCACCAGATACTGATGATGGAGGAGACGGGCAGTCACCAGATGCTGATGATGGAGGAGACGGGCAGTCACCAGATACTGATGATGGAGGAGATGGGCAATCACCAGATACTGATAATGGAGGAGACGGGCAGTCACCAGATACTGATGATGGAGGAGACGGGCGATCACCAGATACTGATGGTAGAGGAGACGGGCGATCACCAGATACTGATGATGGAGGAGACAGGCAGTCACCAGTTACTGATGATGGAGGAGACGGGCAGTCACCAGATACTGATAATGGAGGAGACGGGCAGTCACCAGATACTGATGATGGAGGAGACGGGCGATCACCAGATACTGATGATGGAGGAGACGGGCGATCACCAGATACTGATGATGGAGGAGACGGGCAGTCACCAGTTACTGATGATGGAGAAGATGGGCGGTCACCAGATACTGATGATGGAGGAGACAGGCAGTCACCAGTTACTGATGATGGAGAAGATGGGCGGTCACCAGATACTGATGATGGAGGAGACAGGCAGTCACCAGTTACTGATGATGGAGAAGATGGGCGGTCACCATATACTGATAATGGAGGAGACGGGCGGTCACCAGTTACTGATGATGGAGGTGATGGGCGGTCACCAGATACTGATGATGGAGGTGAGTAGTGATCTCCAAGTATTGATTTAATTTACATTTCTTTTTTTGTTCCTACATTTTGCATTTTGTTAAATGGTAAAAATAAACTCTTAACACTTGTATTTTGAAAGCAGTCATATCTTGCAATGTTTTTCCACTCCTGCCTAAAACATTTTCACAGTACCAGGACGTGTTCTGATTCTCTTGTTCTGTAACTCTTTTTTAGTGGTAGGTTCCTGTACATATTGTTGCATCTGCCATTTTTCGGTGGCTTTTGCCTCTGTTACACCTGTATAAAGTTGGATAGACAGGAGCAATGTGATCCACCCACACTTCCTATAGAGAGAATGATCTCCCCATTTTTCCTGTAATTCTTCTTGGTGAGAATCACTTGTCTGAAAATCCAGACACCGTTTAATGCACTTTAGATGCACAAGTTATAAAGAAACGTACATTTCTATAGGCCACTGTCCGCAAACAAGCAAAATGTCAGAGAGGACGGAACATTATACGGGTGTCCTGTAAATGAACCTGAAGAAGCATTTCTGCTAAAAATCCAGTCAACCTGCTTATCCTTAATCCGATGTATGACGTCAAAGCGTCGTCTGGGAATTCAATCAGAATAACACGATATTCTAAACTTACAGCAAATTAGGAAAGTTCTTTTTTTTTTACCATGATTGTACCTGAAATACAGACTGATGGGAAAAATGTCAGAAACGCAGAATTTGACAGCAGATGGGAAGCGTTGCTCCGACCACCCACTGTGCTCTTCTCCGGCTGTGAGAGCTCATCCGATTCTATCTGATCTCTCCCTGGTCCATCCTTTCTTTTTATTTAATTGAGCTTTGGTAAACAGTGAAATAAGGATGTAAATTACAGAAAAGATGATAGTAGCCTGGACGTTAGCGGAGGTGGAGTGGGGGGAGCTAGTACGTAGTTCTACTGGCCATACGGGGTGTATTTTTTTTATTAAACTGCAGCTTGAATCATGCTTTGCTATAAAATCTTCAAGTGATCATATAATAATTTAATAAATCTGAATTAAAGTGGTTTTATGAGTCAATAAAAGGAGTTATGAAGATAATGACTGGCTTCTTTCAAAGAAGCACTCCTCCTCCTCCTCCCATCAAAGTTTTTATCCTCTTAATATATTGCAGTCTTCATATTATACAGCCCTGTGTACTTACAGTTGCTCATTTTGCCTTTCTTCTCTTTTCCATTGGATCTTTGACATCACATGATTAAAATCTGACGACCTGAATCCTTCTCAGCTCTTTGTAGAAACAGGAGGTAAACTTTCCCTGTATGAGTCATAAGTCACTGCAAAAGCATGGAGAAGAGGGAGCAGCCGCATCAGGAGTTGAAGGGGGAAGGGTTTATGCAGGGAAAATAAAATTCCTGTTTCTACATAGAGCAGAGGAAAGAGAAGAAGTAACTGGGTAGAAAGTCAAAATGAGCAATTGTCGGTACACAGTGCGCTATAATATGATTGCAATATATTAAGAGGATAGACACTGTCATGGGGGTGCTTCTTTAATATTTTAGCACATTTGTCCGCCTTGCACGTATTTTATTTATTTTATCTACTTTTTTTTTTTTTTAACTTGGTAAATCCCTTTAATGAGGGTCATGATGGTTTTTACATGTTGGCCCTCATCTGTACATATTCCATGAATCGCTCAAAGTTAAGGCCAAATTCTGTATGTCATGGTCGGTGTAGAGATGGCGATGCATGGACTGGTCATGGGTCTCCAGCCTATATGATAAATATAATCCAGTATATGAGGCTGAAGCCACAAAAAAAAAGCAGTACATTCCTCCAGAAAAAGTGGAGAACCAGCAATGATGAATCGGGGCCAATTTGTTCCAGTTATGGCCAAAGTAACCACAGAGCCTCCTCCTAAATGGTTCCTGGTTTAAAAAAACAAAATGTGCTGGACCAACTAGAGAGCTGCTACAAAGTCATAACTTTCACAGACCAATGATTTCATTGTAAACTGTGTAATTCTTAGTTTCCCCAGCGGTGGCGCTGCAGGGAATTCGAACACTTACTAAGTCCCCCATAGATTGGGACCCTGCAGTGATGGAACTTGTTACTAGAAGTCCTTTTTTTCTGGAAAGGCTTTTCCGACATTGATTTTCCTTGTAGTAAAGATGATGAAATCTTAAGAAATAAAGTGATATTTCAATTTTGGTTGAATACACTTAAAGGGAATCCATGTTTGTTGTGATATCCTTTTTAATGGAAGCATGTAGTTCCACTTTTCTGGTTCTGTATCTATAAAGACTTTTCTAAGCTTCATTTGTAGACACATAAGCCTTCCCTTCTTTCCCATCTGCTAGTGATGTCCCTAGTATCATAGAACTAGATCTGGAAAGTGTTTGGTCTGCCGCGCCAACCTTTGCCCTACAGTTCTATCTGATAGACGCGTCTATGGTGGGAGGACGGATCGTTTGGAGGGGAGCAGGCCTCAGATCTGAGTCTCATATACTTAATGTGCACGCAGTGACATCACATGAACGGCCGTCAAGCTGAACTTGCACTTTCACCAGACTCGTTCTTCACATCTCTGTACATTAAATGTTTCTTTGTGTAATGACATAACCCAGAATGAAAGCAGAAACGTGCCCGCCGGCCTCAAAGAGATTCTGCACGTTAATGAATGATTTCCTCCCTCTCGTAGATTAGCGCAGATGGCAGCACAGTCCAAACTTTCTTTATTTCAGACGTGCAAGTTACAATGTTTAGACTGTATCAGCGAATGCTTTTTCAAGACTCTGTTAATATATCAAACCCAAAGACATGCAATCACAGGGATGGATGTATCTCTATAGCACACGCACAACTCAGCCTTTTATAGGACATAAACGATCAGAATGTGTTACCCTGTCTGTATATACTGAATGGGCAGCACATTGCAAATATTGTGAAGATGTATGCAGTGACAGAAACCAGCGAGTATGTGCTCAATAGCGGCGTGCCAGCTGTTGTCAACGATGACCCCTTGAGAATGGCATCCGCAGCAGCTCTGAATCGGATATTTCGTTATTTACCAACACTGCAGCTGACCCGTCCTTCAGCCCCGTACTTGGCCCGGTCGCTATAACCTCTTGGAGGGGGGTGCAGTGTAATCTATCTACCTCAAGCACACAAACTATGCCGTAAGAGATACGTGGGCAAAGTGTGTTTCGCAATGCCAAATGCCATCGGTAATGTGCCGATCACGGTGTGTGGTTCATCTTCTGGAATTTAATCGGAGTCGGAAAGTACATTTGGGAGTGCAATCCAATGAAGCAAGCACAAAGATTATTCGTGAATACAACCAGACAGTGAGCAAATTTCAGGATCAAAGGATTAAATGCTGCACTCCAAGCATCACACGGTCTGTAATGTGCGATAACGAACCTAGGAATCAAACTAGAAGAAATCTCATGAATCATTCGGAGGGGTCGTGAATAAATGTGTAAACACCTTGACGCTGGTGGGAATGTATAAATGAAACATATAACCTGCTGTTTAAGTAAAAGTAATAGTGCATATAAATAATTAGGGTACTTATAGTAAACACCTCGACGCTGGATGGCTTTTACTCTTTTTTTTACTAAAATCGGTGTTTACGAAGTACCCTTTTTATTTATATGTACTATTGCTTATCTGCTTATCGCTGATTTACTTACTTCAGGGTATATGTTCATTTTGTTTCTGAGTTAGGTTTTGTCAGTTTAATGGCCAATGTGAGCTTGCTCTTATTTTGCATACCAATTTATACTTCAGTTCATTTTTCTCGGTTAAGTTACTAACCATACGGGACTACCTCGGAGAGAAGGTTGTACGGCTGGCAAAAAACGCCTCCGCTCCAGATCCCAAGATTCAAAGGATCCTCCATGACGGGAATTATGTACAACTGAGGAACTCTCAGAAGGTGGAAGAGTACTACTGACTCTGCCTAAACTTCTTCTCCTGACCCATATTTAAGGAGGATTCACACACATTCTAGGTTTAGTTTTGACCTATCTCATGTCGACCCGGAAAGAGGTTGAGGTTTGGAGTTTACCTGTAAACTTATGCTACTTCTCACTGTATCTATCATCACATTGCAGTATTAGGATGCCAATTGTTGTTGATATATTTTATTTTCACAGGAGCTGATCTCTAGCATGTCTACCTTTTCCTTCCCTCACATAAGGTGGTTTCCTCAGTTGTGCCCTCGTGGACACGCGCGCTTCCCAAATATGATTGTAACTCTCTAGCTTTTCTAACAGAGTCGTTCTCTCTGTTTTAGTCTATTACTCCCTATCTCCTATGCATCTTCTCTTTACAGTTTTTTTCTTTTCTCTTCCCTGAGCATGGGGACCAGGTAGCTTGGCTACAACTCACTTCATCTCCCCAAAGAAGAATTCATAATCAAACACAGATGGCGGACCTAAATATTATGTGCTTCAACATGAAGGGACTAAGTGCACCTGAAAAACGTGTGCAGATTCTATACCATTTTCATTATCTGTTTCCAGTAAACACATTTCAAAACCAAGCATTCACCGATAATTATGGTGCTTGAACCCTCTAGGTTCAAGCAACATATTGTAATCCGATTTCGTATATTTTATTATTATTCTACTTCTTCTTCTCTGTGTTTTTGGAGTCGATCCGATTTGTAGGTTTTTTTTAAACATCGCATTTTAAGAAAAAAATTTTCCATAGGAATTAATGGCGACCTTTCCATGACCCCCAACTGACATGGATTGAAGCCACAGCACAGGTGCACTGACCTTACAAAGATGGCAGCTATGCAAATGTACGGTGTCTGTATATAGGGGGATGTCTGTATATAAGTAAGATAAGTAAGTGCCCCCCGTCCTGCGTGTGATAAGTAAGTGCCCCCCCATCCTGTGTGTGATAAGTGCCCCCCATCCTGTGTGTGATAAGTAAGTGCCCCCCGTCCTGCGTGTGATAAGTAAGTGCCCCCGTCCTGCGTGTGATAAGTAAGTGCCCCCCGTCCTGCACGTGATAAGTAAGTGCCCCCTGTCCTGCATGCGATAAGTGCCCCCCCATCCTGCGTGTGATAAGTAAGTGCCCCCCGTCCTGCGTGTGATAAGTAAGTGCCCCCCATCCTGAGTGTGATAAGTAAGTGCCCCCGTCCTGCGTGTGAGAAGTAAGTGTCCCCATCCTGCGTGTGAGAAGTGCCCCCCGTCCTGTGTGTGATAAGTGCCCTTCCCGTCCTGTGTGTGATAAGTAAGTGCCCCCCGTCCTGTGTGTGATAAGTGCCCCCCGTCCTGTGTGTGATAAGTAAGTGCCCCCCGTCCTGTGTGTGATAAGTGCCCCCTGTCCTGTGTGTGATAAGTGCCCCCCATCCTGTGTGTGATAAGTAAGTGACCCCCCGTCCTGTGTGTGATAAGTGCCCCCCGTCCTGTGTGTGATAAGAAAGTGCCCCCCGTCCTGTGTGTGATAAGTAAGTGCCCCATCCTGTATGTGATAAGTAAGTGCCCCCCGTCCTGTGTGTGATAAGTAAGAACCCCCCGTCCTGTGTGTGATAAGTGCCCACTTTCATGTGTGTGATAAGTAAGTGCCCACCCCGTCCTGTGTGTGATAAGTAAGTTCCCCCCATCCTGTGTGTGATAAGTAAGTGCCCCCGTCCTGTGTGTGATAAGCAAGTGCCCCCCCCCCCCCGTCCTGTGTGTGACATGTAAGTGCTGCTGTAAAGCTGGCAGCGCTGTTCAAGCACCATGTATTTCCTTCAGGAAATGCCCATCTAGTTAAACATTAATATTACATTAATTGGCTTAGTGGCGACCGCTATACATAAATCTCTGTCGCACCACATTTTAGGCTGCCTGGTAGATCAAGAGGCTAGATATTGTACAATATTCTTTAAATTTCCATCGGTGGTCAACCTTTTACAATTATTAATATTTATGTCCCCAATTAAGACCAAGCCAGCTTTATAATCAAATTGGTTGACATGGACCTTCCACTGATCCAAGGAACCATAATACTCTGTGGAGACTAACCACTACCTTTGAGCCGGAGTTACTCAAATCTCATCTCTCATTTATGGTCATCAAATGCATCAAGAAAGTGCTACAACTTAAGGTTTATGATGCTTGGAGACTCCAACACCCCTCTGATAAGGACTACAGCTTTACATTAGATTATATTTTTCCTAAACACTGTGCCTTACCTTGGCTCTTTCATACCAGTAATGCAAACATCCTTGGGTCTGCTCGCTCAACGTACCTACTTTCACCAAAATGGTCTGGTCCTGGCTGCTGAATTAATGTCTGCTGCTGGAAACATGTACTCCAGATATACAAGATTCTGTTAACAATTTCAATACAGATCACATTTCAGATGATACAGTGTCTTAAGTGTCTTCTTAAAGGAGTGTTCATCAAACATGGTTCAAGAATTAAAAAAGATAGAGCTCAAGCCATTAATGAAGCTCTGAAAAAATTCACTAGTCTAGAACTGATACACAAACAAGCACTATGTACTGTAATGCTTAGAATCCTACTTAAAGCTGTACTAGAAACTAAACATGTGCTGGACGCCGCTCATAAACGAATACTCCAGCTAGGTTGTGGTAAGTTTTACGAGTTTGGTAACAAACCTGGGAGGATGTTAGTGAGAGCCCTAAATGCTAAAAGAGCTCAGACTCATATCCTCTGCATTAAAAACTCACTCAACAAATTGGTCCACACCAACCCTGAGGATGCAGATACGTTTCACTCATATTATTCTAAATTATATAATCTTCCTTCAATGACCAAAGTGACAGAAATGCTGTCCAACATGCCCTCTCCTTCATGATCTTCAAGGACCTTTCACCGTTCAGGGACATTTGGTCACAATTTAAGACTTGCATGAAAATAACAGCCCAGGTCCAGACGGTCTCACAACCAAATTTTATAAATCATTTTCTAAACCTCTAATTCCTCGACTGTTAAATACCTTTAATCTTATTTCAGAATAGTTTCTCATCACATCACAGCCGCACATGTCACGGTCATCCCTAAACTGGGAAAGGACCCAAAATCCTGCAGAAGCTATCGTCCAATTTCCCTTTTGAATGTGGACTTAAACCTTTACGCCAAGCTACCTGCAAACAGATTAAAAACTCACCTTTCATACCTGATTCACTCTGATCAGGTGGGTTTAGTCCCAGGTAGAGAAGTATGTGATAATACAATTAAAACGCTAGACATTATTGGCTAAGTGCATACGCATATAACCCGCTGATGATTCGGTCACTGGACGTTGAAAAGTCAGGATCTCCTGGTCATCTCTGTTCCATACCTTAAACCATATTGGTCTGGACCCTTTCTTTACATCCAAGATTCTTTCCCTCTACGAAACCACTTCTGCTCATTTAAAATCAATGGCACATTATAATAATAAACAATAATAATAATAATTTTGATTTATATAGCGCCAACATATTCCGCAGCATTTTACAATTAAGCGGGGACATGTACAAACAATAAATTTGGTACGAGTTAAGACAATTTAAACAGTGACATTAGGAGTGAGGTCCCTGCTCGCCAGCTTACAATTTACAAGGAAATGGGGGGAAACAATAGGTGAAAAGTGCTTGTTATTTCAGGTCTGGCAATTATAATAAATAGGGATTTTCATACAAAGCTGCATGATCCGGTCATCAGCCTGTGTGTTTAAGTGCAATAGTCAAGTATCAAGTGCAGTTATCATGTGTATGGAGGGTGTGGAGACAGATGAATAGTAGGGTGTAGATTCAGAGTAGTATTTGGAAGGAGGGAACAGGGCAAAGTTAGTTTACTGAGCAGTTGATGTGGTAGACTTGTTTGAAGAGATGGGTTTTCAAAGCACACTTGAATAGGTCAGGGCTAGGTATCAGTCTGATCGTCTGGGGAAGTGCATTCCAGAAAGCTGGCGCAGCACGAGAAAAGTCTTGGAGACGGACATGTGAGGTTCGGATTACAGGGGATGTTAGTCTTAGGTCGTTTGTAGAACGGGGGGCACGTGTAGGGCGATAGACAGAGATGAGAGAGGAGATATAAGGCGGTGCAGAACTGTGGAGAGCTTTGTGGGTGAGAGAGATGAGTTTGTACTGGACCCTGTAGCGAATGGGTAGCCAGTGTAATGACTGGCACAAGATGGAGGCATCGGTGAAGCGGCTGGACAGAAATATGACTCTGGCTGCAGCATTCAAGATGGATTGGAGAGGAGAAAGTTTGGTAAGAGGGAGACCGATCAGAAGAGAGTTGCAGTAGTCAAGACGGGAATGAATAAGAGCGACAGTAAGAGTCTTAGCAGTTTCAACGGTGAGAAAAGGTCAGATTCTGGAGATGTTTTTAAGATGCAGGTGACAAGAGCGAGTGAGTGATCGGATATAGGGAGTAAAGGAAAGTTCGGTGTCGAATATGACCCCAAGACAGCGGGCATGCTGCTTGGGAGTTATGGTTGACCCCTCCAGGGTAATTTCGATGTTGGGTAGAGTGAGGTTAGTAGAAGGGAGAAACACAAGAAGTTCCGTTTTGGAGAGATGTAGTTTCAGGTAGAGGGAGGACATGATGTTAGAGACAGCAGACAGACAATCATTGGTATTTTGAATTAGGGTAGGGGTGATGTCGGGGGAAGAAGTGTATAATTGGGTGTCATCGGCATAGAGATGATACTGGAACCCAAATCTGCTGATTGTTTATCCAATAGGGGCCGTGTAAAGAGAGAAGAGGAGGGGGCACAGGACTGAGCTTTGCGGAACCCCAACAGTAAGGGGACGAGGAGAGGACAAGGAGCCAGCAAAAGATACAGTGAAGGAGCGGTCAGAGAGGTAGGAGGAGAACCAGGAGAGGGCTGTGTCCTTGAGGCCTATAGAGCGGAGCATAGTGAGGAGGAGCTGGTGATCCACAGGGTCAAATGCGCCAGAGAGATCCAGGAGAATCAGCAGAGAGCAATGACCTTTGGATTTAGCTGTTATTAGATCATTAGAGACTTTAGTGAGGGCAGTTTCAGTGGAGTGTAAAGAGCGGAAACCAGATTGTAAGGGGTCAAGAAGAGAGTTATCCGAGAGATAGCGGATTAGACGGGAGTGGACCAAGCGTTCCAGGAGTTTAGAGATGAAGGAAAGGTTAGAAACAGGTCTGTAGTTAGCAGTGCAGTTCTGGTCCAGGGATGGCTTTTTAAGTAAAGGGGTTATGATGGCATCTTTAAATGAGGAGGGAAAGATAACTGAAGAAAGAGAGAGGTTAAATATTTTACTCAGGTGAGTGGTGACCACTGGTGAGAGAGACTGCAGGATATGTGAAGGAATGGGGTAACTGTTGCAGGTTGTAGGCCGAGCAGAAGTGAAGAGCTTGGAAACTTCTTCTTCTGAAACAGGCTCAAAGATGTCTAGTGAGCTTGAGGTGCGGCAGGGAAGGGGATCCAGGCACTGAGGAGATTGCGCTGAGATATTCTGATGGATGTGGTTGATTTTTTCTAGGAAGTAAGTGGCCAGATCCTCACCACTGAGGTTGGTGATGGGGGCCTGTACTTTAGGTTTCAGGAGGGAGTTTAAGGTTTCAAAAAGTCGTTTTGGGTTGTTGGATAGTGAGGTGATGAGGGTGGTGAAGTAGGATTGTTTGGCCAGATATAGGGCAGAGTTATAGGTTTTGAGCATGAACTTATAGTGGATAAAGTCTTCTGCTAAGAGAGATTTTCTCCACTGCCGCTCTGCACACCATGAGCAATGCTGAAGAAAGCGTGTTTGCATAGGTTGTCTGTGTCGGGTCTTTCTGCGTGTAGAAGGTGCTGCTTCATCTAGGGCATTCTTCAGTGTATTATTGAAGTGTGACAATGCTAAGTCTGGACAGGAGAGGGAGGAGATGGGGGCTAGAGATGTGTGGACATTTTCCACAAGCTGCTGGGTATTAATGGTACGTGTATTCCGATAAGTGTATCGGCCCCCTTCGCTATAAATAATGGTATCCGTCAGTGCCGTCCTCTCTCCTCCATACTATACATTCTAGTCATGGAACACCTTATGGAAGCAATTCGCTGCAACCGTAACATTCGTGGAATCAAAATTGCGGGAGCCGAATACAAATGTTCAGCCTCTGTGGATGATCTTTTAATTTACTCACAAATCCACACGTTTCTCTTTCCTCCTTAGTGTCTGAGTTGACACATTTTGGTAAATTATCCAATTTTAAGATAAATATGGACAAATCAGAAGCTCTGAACATCTCCCTACCCCCAACTCTGAAAGTTATTATTTCTTGGAACCATAGAGAATTCTCTTGGTTTGGCAGAAACAATATCCTTAAAATGACATTTTTACCTAGACTTTTATATTTATGACAAACTAGATGGAAGCCCAATTCTAACGCATCGGGTATTCTAGAATATGCATGTCCACATAGTATATTGCCCAGTCACATAGTATACTGCCCAGTCACGTAGTATTTTGCCCAGTCACGTAGTATATTGCCCAGTCACGTAGTATTTTGCCCAGTCACGTAGTATATTGCCCAGCCACGTAGTATATTGCCCAGTCACGTAGTATTTTGCCCAGTCACGTAGTATATTGCCCAGTCACGTAGTATTTTGCCCAGTCACGTAGTATATTGCCCAGTCACGTATTATTTTGCCCAGTCACGTAGTATAATGCTCCATGCAGTTATGGCCCTATAGATGCCCCATATAATGCTCCATGCACTTATGGCCCCATAGATGCTCCATATAATGGTCCATGCAGTTATGGCCCCATAGATGCCCTATTTAATGCTCCATGCAGTTCATTATGGCCCCATAGATGCTCCATACAATGCTCCATGCACTTATGGCCCCATAGATGCTCCATATAATGCTCCATGCAGTTATGGCCCCATAGATGTCCCATATAATGCTCCATGCAGTTCATTATGGCCCCATAGATGCTCCATACAATGCTCCATGCACTTATGGCCCCATAGATGCTCCATATAATGCTCCATGCAGTTATGGCCCCATAGATGTCCCATATAATGCTCCATGCAGTTATGGCCCCATAGATGCCCCATATAATGCTCCATGGCCCCATAGACGCTCCATACAGCATTGTGCCACATGTAATGCTGCTGCTGCTGCAATAAAAAAAAATCACATACCTCTCGTCGCTGCTCCTCAGCGTCCCGTCTCTCCGCACTGACTGATCAGGCAGAGGTGGCGCGCACACTAATACGTCATCGCGCCCTCTGACCTGCACAGTCACTGCAAGAGGACGGGAAGACGGAGCGGTGCCCAGCGGATGGAACGCGGACTGTCATGAATCCCCAATGGCTAGGGATAGCACAGGACAAGCAAAGTACAAATAATTAACGGACGAGCTCTAGGGTGATGGAACCTGGGCTGACCGCTGCCCTACGCCTGACAAACGCAACTAGAGATAGCCAGGGAGCGTGCCTACGTTGGTTCTAGACGCCACGCACCAGCCTAAGAGCTAACTAGTACTGCAGAGAGAATAAGACCTCACTTGCCTCCAGAGGAATGAACCCCAAAAGATATAGTTGCCCCCTCACATGTATTGACGGTGAAATGAGAGGAAGGCACACACATAGAGATGATATATATAGCTTTAGCAAATTGAGGCCCGCTGTAAACTAGAAAGCAGAAAGATACAAAAGGGGACTGAGCGGTCAGCAAAAAACCCTAATCAAAAATACCATCCTGAGATTACAAGAACCCATGTGCCAACTCATGGCACATGGGGAGAACCTCAGTCCACTAGAGCTACCAGCTAGCATAGAGACATTATAAGCCAGCTGGACAAAAAAACAAACAACTGAAAATCAGCACTTAGCTTATCCTGAAAGATCTGGGAGCAGGTAGGCAGGAACCAAACAGAGCACATCTGAATACATTGATAGCCGGCAAGGGAATGACAGAAAGGCCAGGTAAAATAGGAAACACCCAGCCTCTGATGGACAGGTGGAAACCAAAGGCCGCAACCCACCAAAGTCACCCAGTACCAGCAGTAACCACCAGAGGGAGCCCACAAACAGAATCCACAACAGTACCCCCCCTTGAGGAGGGGTCACCGAACCCTCACGAGAACCCCCAGGGCGATCAGGGTGAGCTCTATGGAAGGCGCGGACCAAATCAGTCGCATGAACATCGGAGGCGACCACCCAGGAATTATCCTCCTGACCATAACCCTTCCACTTAACCAAATACTGGAGTTTGCGTCTGGAAACACGAGAATCCAAGATCTTCTCAACAACATACTCCAATTCTCCCTCCACCAGCACCGGAGCAGGAGGCTCAACCGAAGGAACAACGGGTACCTCATACCTCCGCAACAACGACCGATGGAACACATTATGAATAGCAAACGATGCCGGGAGATCCAAACGAAAAGATACAGGGTTAAGAATCTCCGAGATCCTATAAGGACCGATGAACCGAGGCTTGAACTTAGGAGAAGAGACCTTCATAGGGACAAAACGAGAAGACAACCACACCAAATCCCCAACAAGAAGTCGGGGACCCACGCGGCGACGGCGATTAGCAAACTGCTGAGTCTTCTCCTGAGATAACTTCAAATTGTCCACCACCTGATTCCAAATCTGATGTAGCCTGTCCACCACCACGTCCACTCCAGGACAATCCGAAGACTCCACCTGACCAGAGGAAAAACGAGGATGAAACCCCGAATTACAAAAAAAAGGAGAGACCAACGTGGCAGAACTAGCCCGATTATTAAGAGCAAATTCGGCCAGTGACAAAAAAGCAACCCAGTCATCTTGATCAGCAGAAACAAAACACCTCAAATAAGTTTCCAAGGTCTGATTAGTTCGCTCCGTCTGGCCATTCGTCTGAGGATGGAATGCAGATGAAAAAGACAAATCAATGCCCATCTTGGCACAAAACGTCCGCCAAAATCTAGACACAAACTGGGATCCCCTGTCAGAAACGATATTCTCCGGAATCCCATGCAAACGAACCACGTTCTGAAAAAATAAAGGGACCAACTCAGAGGAGGAGGGCAACTTAGGCAAGGGCACCAAATGAACCATCTTAGAAAAGCGGTCACACACAACCCAGATAACGGACATTTTCTGTGAAACCGGGAGATCAGAAATAAAATCCATGGAAATGTGCGTCCAAGGCCTCTTCGGGATGGGCAAGGATAACAACAACCCACTGGCCCGAGAACAGCAAGGCTTAGCTCGAGCACACACTTCACAAGACTGCACAAAGGTACGCACATCCCTAGACAAGGAAGGCCACCAAAAAGACCTGGCCACCAAGTCTCTAGTACCAAATATTCCAGGATGACCAGCCAACACAGAAGAATGGACCTCGGAGATGACTCTACTGGTCCAATCATCCGGGACAAACAGTCTTTCTGGTGGACAACGATCCGGTTTATCCACCTGAAACTCCTGCAATGCACGTCGCAAGTCTGGGGATACGGCGGACAATATTACCCCATTCCTAAGGATACCAGTAGGCCCAGAGTCTCCAGGAGAGTCAGGCACAAAACTCCTGGAAAGAGCATCTGCCTTTACATTCTTTGAACCTGGCAGGTATGAAACCACGAAATTGAAACGAGAAAAAAACAACGACCAACGAGCCTGTCTAGGATTCAAACGCCTGGCAGACTCAAGGTAAATGAGATTTTTGTGATCAGTCAAGACCACCACACGATGTTTAGCACCCTCAAGCCAATGACGCCACTCCTCAAATGCCCACTTCATGGCCAAAAGCTCCCGATTACCCACATCATAATTGCGCTCGGCGGGCGAGAATTTTCTAGAGAAGAATGCACATGGCTTCATCACCGAGCCATTAGAACTTCTCTGCGACAAAACCGCCCCCGCTCCAATCTCGGAAGCATCAACCTCAACCTGAAAAGGAAGTGAAACATCTGGCTGACACAACACAGGAGCAGAAGAAAACCGGCGCTTAAGTTCCTGAAAGGCCTCCACAGCCGCAGGAGACCAATCAGCAACATCAGCACCCTTTTTAGTCAAATCAGTCAAAGGTTTAACAATACTGGAAAAATTAGCAATGAACTGACGATAAAAATTAGCAAACCCCAAGAACTTCTGAAGGCTCTTAACAGATGTAGGTTGTGTCCAGTCACAAATAGCCTGAACCTTGACGGGATCCATCTCAATAGTAGAAGGAGAAAAAATGTACCCCAAAAAAGAAATCTTCTGGACTCCGAAGAGACACTTTGAGCCCTTCACAAACAGAGAATTGGCTCGCAGAACCTGAAACACCTTCCTGACCTGTAGAACATGAGACTCCCAGTCATCAGAAAACACCAAAATATCATCCAAATACACAATCATAAACTTATCCAGATATTCACGGAAAATATTGTGCATAAAGGACTGAAAGACTGACGGAGCATTGGAGAGTCCAAAAGGCATTACCAAATACTCAAAATGGCCCTCAGGCGTATTAAATGCGGTTTTCCACTCATCACCCTGTTTTATCCGCACCAGATTATACGCACCGCGAAGATCTATCTTAGTGAACCACCTAGCCCCCTTAATGCGAGCAAACAAATCAGTTAATAATGGCAATGGATACTGATATTTGACTGTAATCTTATTCAGAAGGCGATAATCTATACAAGGCCTCAGGGAACCATCTTTTTTAGCCACGAAAAAAAAACCTGCTCCCAGAGGGGACGAAGATGGACGAATATGTCCCTTTTCCAAGGACTCCTTAATATAATTCCGCATAGCAGTATGCTCTGGCAGTGACAGATTAAATAAACGACCCTTAGGGAACTTACTGCCAGGAATCAATTCTATAGCACAGTCACACTCTCTATGAGGAGGGAGCGAATTGAGCTTAGGCTCCTCAAAAACATCCCTATAGTCAGACAAAAACGCAGGGATCTCAGAAGGAGTAGCTGAAGCAATTGAAATCGGAGGTGCATCACCATGAACCCCCTGACATCCCCAGCTTAACACAGACATTGTTTTCCAGTCCAGGACAGGATTATGAGTTTGTAACCATGGCAGACCAAGCACTAGTACATCATGTAAATTATACAGTACAAGGAAGCGAATCACCTCCTGATGAACGGGAGTCATGCGCATGGTCACTTGTGTCCAGTACTGCGGTTTATTCATAGCCAATGGTGTAGAGTCAATTCCCTTCAGAGGAATAGGAACTTCCAGAGGCTCCAGACTAAAACCGCAGCGTTTAGCAAATGACCAATCCATAAGACTCAGGGCAGCGCCCGAATCCACATAGGCATCGACGGAAATGGAAGACAGTGAAAAAATCAGAGTCACAGACAAAATGAACTTAGGCTGCAGAGTACCAATGGCAAAAGATTTATCAACCCTTTTTGTGCGTTTAGAGCATGCTGATATAACATGAGCTGAATCACCACAATAAAAACACAATCCATTTTTCCGCCTATAATTTTGCCGTTCACTTCTGGACTGAATTCTATCACATTGCATAGTCTCAGGTGCCTGTTCAGAAGACACCGCCAACTGGTGCACGGGTTTGCGCTCCCGTAAACGCCGATCAATCTGAATGGCCATAGCCAGAGACTCATTCAGACCTGTAGGCGTAGGGAACCCCACCATAATATCCTTAATGGCCTCAGAAAGACCATTTCTGAAGTTTGCAGCCAGGGCGCACTCATTCCACTGAGTAAGCACCGACCATTTCCGAAATTTTTGACAATATATTTCCGCTTCATCATGCCCCTGAGAGAGGGCTAATAAAGCCTTTTCAGCCTGAATCTCCAGGTTAGGTTCCTCATAGAGCAATCCCAATGCCAGAAAAAACGCATCCACACTGAGCAATGCAGGATCCCCTGGTGCCAATGCAAATGCCCAATTCTGAGGGTCGCCCCGCAGGAAAGATATTACAATCTTGACCTGTTGAGCAGGGTCTCCAGAGGAGCGAGATTTTAAAGAAAGAAACAATTTACAATTGTTCCTGAAATTCAGGAAGGTAGATCTATCTCCAGAAAAGAACTCTGGAATAGGAATTCTAGGTTCAGACATGGGAGTGTGAACAACAAAATCCTGTATGTTTTGAACTTTTGCCGCGAGATTACTCAGGCTGGAAGCCAAACTCTGGACATCCATGTTAAACAGCTAAGATCAGAGCCATTCAAGGGTTAAGAGGAGGTAAGAATCAGCTAGACAGCAATTAAGGGCTAGGCAGCAAAACTCTGAAGGGAAAAAAAAAAAAAAAAAATTTCCCTTAAACACTTCTATTTCTCCTGCTTCAGCCCAAAATATTAACACTTTGTGGGCCGGCTATACTGTCATGAATCCCCAATGGCTAGGGATAGCACAGGACAAGCAAAGTACAAATAATTAACGGACGAGCTCTAGGGTGATGGAACCTGGGCTGACCGCTGCCCTACGCCTGACAAACGCAACTAGAGATAGCCAGGGAGCGTGCCTACGTTGGTTCTAGACGCCACGCACCAGCCTAAGAGCTAACTAGTACTGCAGAGAGAATAAGACCTCACTTGCCTCCAGAGGAATGAACCCCAAAAGATATAGTTGCCCCCTCACATGTATTGACGGTGAAATGAGAGGAAGGCACACACATAGAGATGATATATATAGCTTTAGCAAATTGAGGCCCGCTGTAAACTAGAAAGCAGAAAGATACAAAAGGGGACTGAGCGGTCAGCAAAAAACCCTAATCAAAAATACCATCCTGAGATTACAAGAACCCATGTGCCAACTCATGGCACATGGGGAGAACCTCAGTCCACTAGAGCTACCAGCTAGCATAGAGACATTATAAGCCAGCTGGACAAAAAAACAAACAACTGAAAATCAGCACTTAGCTTATCCTGAAAGATCTGGGAGCAGGTAGGCAGGAACCAAACAGAGCACATCTGAATACATTGATAGCCGGCAAGGGAATGACAGAAAGGCCAGGTAAAATAGGAAACACCCAGCCTCTGATGGACAGGTGGAAACCAAAGGCCGCAACCCACCAAAGTCACCCAGTACCAGCAGCAACCACCAGAGGGAGCCCACAAACAGAATCCACAACAGCGGACAGGTGAATATGAAATACTCACCTGCTCCTGGCGCTCCTGATGCTGTCCCTGCCTGTCCCATGGTACCGCAGCTTCTTCGCACCTGCGTGAGAAGGACCTGCCATGACGTAACAGTCACATGACCGTGACATCATGGCAGGTCCTTCTCGCGCAGGGCCTGTGTTGACGTCGCAGTCACATGACCGTGACCGTGACGTCATGGCAGGTCCTTCTCGCGCAGGCGCGCAGGGCCTGTGATGACGTCGCGGTCACATGACCGTGACGTCATGGCAGGTCCTTCACGCAAACCATCCTTGCCACCGAAACCTGCTGGCGGAAGGTGAGTATGTAATGATTTTTTATTATTTTTAACATTAGATTTTTTTACTATTGACGCTGCATAGGGAGCATCAATAGTAAAAACTTGGTCACACAGGGTTAATAGCGGCGGTAACGGAGTGAGTTACCCGCAGCATAACGCGGTCCGTTACCGCTGGCATTAACCCTGTGTGAGCGGTGACTGCGGGGAGTATGGAGCGGGCACTGACTGCAGGGGAGTAGGGAGGGACTAATCGGACTGTGGCCGTCGCTGATTGGTCGCGGCAGCCATGACAGGCAGCTGGTGAGACCAATCAGCGACTTGGATTCCATGACAGACAGAGGCCGCGACCAATGAATATCCGTGACAGTCAGACAGACAGAAAGACAGATGGAAGTGACCCTTAGACAATTATATAGTAGATGTCCATTATAAGAAAAGAAATGTGTCCCTAACCGTCTGTGTAAAACATTCTTTATTTCAAATTTTAAAATACTGCAGTGAGAGAATGGCTTGGACACTTCAAGACAATGGCCATGTTGCGCTTTCTGCGCTTCAACAGGTCCTGTGTATATATGACAAGCCATTCCAACTTGCATTCCTTCCTCCTTCCCGATCAAAATTCCATTGTATAATTTATATAATGTGATTTTCTGGATTTTATTTTTGATATTCTATCTCTCAATGTTAAAAATTAACCTACCCTTACAATTATAGACTGTTCAAACTTACAAAATCAGCAATCAATCAAATAATTATTTCCTTCACTGTATGTTGTTACCGAAGACTCCACCCTGAGTTTCCTGTTGATCACCACCCTGATAGCACACCCTATTTAAACCTGGCCTTGTTCTCCTTTCCTTGCTTAAGTATTGAGCTACAAGCCTCTAGTCAAGCTTCCTTCCATCTGCTGCTTCTTCATACGACATTTCTGCTCCTGATATCGACCTCTGGCTTTCCGGACTGCGATTCCTGCTTATTCCTTCAAACTACATTGCTGTTCCTGTGTACCGCCTCCTTGGCTCTCCCTGATTACGCTACCTACTGGTGCTGCCCCTGGTGGTTGCAATATCACTGCTCCAAACCATCAGTCTATAACAACATTTTGAACTAACCGCCATCTGTCCCTATTATAATCTCTCCGACCCTTCTTTGGACTGGCTTATATTAATCATATACTTCACATGTTTCTTACAGGCTATTTGGTCCCCATGTCCAGTGAATTCTTCTCACTCTCTATTCTCCCCTTTAATATTGGTTTTAGTTTAAAGAAAATGCCTTTGGGATGTTTAGATTAATGTGCACTTTTTCATTTATTCATTTTGAACTGTGTTGTATCTATGACCCATTGTAGATCTTTATTCTCACATTGTTTATTAATCTCTTTTAATGAAAAATCAATAAAACTTTGAATTGGAAATCTCATGAATCGTTCATAGGCTTTATAAGAAATGTTCTGAATTTTTCTGATCATTTTGGATTTTGGACGCTATTATGTATTGACAGCTCAAATATGGCAGTCTGATTCTAGAATGGCAATAATCTACCATAGTAAGGATAGAGTTTTAGTAAGTGACCAATGTGTCACATTTCTCACTTAAGAAGTGGAAATCTTAGGAATCTACTTATATTTCATCCTTTACTCCATCTTGGAAGTATAGATTTTTGTGATTGCAGTCACATTCTAGTAACTGATTGGCGGCAGAAATACTGGGTGAATTTTGGTGTAGTCAGGATTGAGTTATGGGTCATCACTTGGAGAGTAGTTAGGAGGCGGAAAGCCAGAAAAGAAGCCTGGTATGTAGAAGACGGACCAAGTACAACAGGTAATAAGGACACATCCATGGAACGAGACAGATGTATAATACAGTAATGACACCAAGGTCAGCGTCAGTGGGAATAGAAATTCAAGAATAAGAGCATCACAAAGGATGTGCCCTTATCAGACGGCAGCGCTGAGAGCACACTCATCATTCAGCAATGTTCGGAGCACCTATAGAGATTAATTGAGAAAGGCCCCTTTTCTTAGCTACCTCTCCATTCCTGACAGTGCATGTTGGGTACCTGGGCCTGTTAATCTGCCATAAATGTCCTGCAGGGATCAAACGCTTTAAATATTCCACCACAACTGAGATTATTGAAGACTGCCTGTTGACAGGGAAGCTCGACACAGCCAAAAACAGAGAGCAGGAGAGCAACAGCAGAGCTGTGTCTGCCCGCAGTAATGGGGAAAGAGGTGAGTCGTTATGGAGCAGTAGGAACCCAGCACTGAAACATGGAGAGAATGGTATTCAATGTATTGCTCTTAGAGGAAATAGAATTATTTGGGACCAGCTAATAGAACAACTAAGAAAATACATACTGTTTTGATATAGGTTGTTTGCTATAACCTCCATAACCCCTACTCTAGAACGCTCTACCACAACACATCAGACTCTCACCTACCATCGAAACCTTCAAAAAGAACCTTAAGACTCACCTCTCCCGACAAGCCTACAACCTGCAGTAACCACCGATTGACCAAACCGCTGCATGACCAGCTCTATCCTCACCTATTGTATCCTCACCCATCCCTTGTAGATTGTGAGCCCTCGCGGGCAGGGTCCTCTCTCCTCCTGGACCAGTCGTGACTTGTATTGTTCAAGATTATTGTACTTGTTTTTATTATGTACACCCCTCCTCACATGTAAAGCGCCATGGAATAAATGGCGCCATAATATATAATAATAATGTATCTACCAATATTCTATTCAATTAAGTTTCTTGCCAGTTCTTAGAGACATCCTCAAGCAAAAAAAGACACAAATCTCTGCCGTCATCCCTGTATTAGCAGGGGCGTTAAGGACTTACAGCTTTGTCTATTCGTTTCTGTAATTAATGTCTAATTAGACGTTATTAAGTTCTTACCAGCTGGTCCTGATGAATGGCACTGAGGTCATATGCTTATTCTGTTCCTCAAGATTTACAGCTGTTCTTGGAATAATATGTGTTATAAAGCAGCTGATAGTTTACTGGATCACTGGACTCCCCTGAACTGTGACTTCTGAGGGACTGACCTCACATGGAGCGTGGCAGGAAAAATAGCATGAACCCAAAGCCTATCAGTAACAATATGAGAAGGCATTAATTATATAGACCAAATATATATATATGTCTCCAAAATGTCCCAGGAGCAATTTTTTTCAACATAAAACCCCAGGCCGCATATTTCTCTTGCAACTGTGAGCCTCCTGCATAGCCTAAACCTGCTCCCATGGCTGCATCGTCTCCGGAGTTGTCTCCCATCAAGGGCATCAGGAACGTCATTGGTCGGTGATTGCACAGGAGCTGCGGCAGTGTTTGCAGACTTGTCTCTATAGCACACATCAGGGATGTCATTGGTCGGTGATTGCACAGGAGCTCCGGCAGTGTCTCTGGTCTTGTCTCCATCGCACACATCAGGGATGTCATTGGTCGGTAATTACACAGAAGCTGCAGCAGTATCTCCAGACTTGTCTCCATCACACACATCGGGGACATCATTGTTCAGTGATTACACAGGAGCTGCGGCAGCGTCTCCGGACTTGTCTCCATCGCACACATCGGGGACATCATTGGTCGGCGATTACACAGGAGCAGCGGCAGCTTCTACAGAAATCTCCATCGCACACATCGGGGACATCATTAGTCGGTGATTACACAGGAGCATTCAGCGGCAGAACCTTCCACAGACGACCATTAATAACCGCACTGATAGTAGCCGAGGCTGTAAGTGCCCGGATTTCTGGTTGCGGGGGCATCTTTCTTGGTGTTACAATTTCAATGTTGCAGAGTATATATATACTGTGATGTCACTGCTTGGCGTTCTTTGTTTTCTTTTCCATTAAATAATTTAGCCAAAATAATAAAATGTCCTCTCCAAACAAGAGGCAATCCATCAGTAAGTAGAGTGTAACTGAAGTATCACACAACCCCAATCAGTTGGATTTTTTTGCAGGACTACCTTATGGCTAATGATCATGGCATCATCTGCTATATGACAAATATTAATTTAAAAATAAAAATCATTCTCCTTTATTTTCAGAATTCTTTTGAAGACAACTTTGTGTTTCTTTTTGTATTATACTCGCTGACCTTCCCAGTAGCCAGTGACTACATTTCCAGAGCTTTCCATTAGTTCTACAAAGTGTTTTGCAACCAATTGTCCATTCTGTAAACTATACTTGCACCAGGCACTGTGCAAACCACCTATCTTATACTCGTGGAGCAAGATTCACCAAGGGAAGAGAAGGGTGGCTTATGGCCAGTTGCAGTGGAGCAAAACGTCTGACTAATGCACAAACAATGCAAAATGTGTAAACTTCGGCACAGCGGAATCAGTTGTTTTTTGGGTTTGAGACAGAATGAGAGAGGGAGATAAGCACAGATGTTGCCTAATGGACATAAGCCCTTTCACTGAAGAAAGTTCTACACGATGTGGATTCTTGTGTATGAAAAGTGAAGATTTCACAGATTTATCCTTCGTACCAAATAATCTGAGCGAGCATGATCAGCTGCATGATGGCATTCAGGATTTCCTAATCCCACTATGGGAAAGCTATGCTATTGTTAATATTCATCTGCAGTTAATATACTTGGTACAGAAAGGTTTATATGTTTTATGATCCCTGAAGCACCCTGTGATGCCTTCTGTTCTTCCCAGAGAACCTAGGCTGGTGGTCTGTTGTTTAGCCTCCTGCCTGGCTGGGGATTAATCATTTAATTATTGTGTTTATGTTGGCATCCAGCCTCAATATATCACATTTGCATAATGAGCTTGTAATATTTTCCAACTGTGCTGTCATTTGGGTCTGTAAGTATCTGGATCAGGAGATAATACGTTAGACAGTTCTCAAAGAGTGACGATTTTCTCCAACATCTCGCCTATAATTCTTTTTAGTGAATGTCGGTTTCAGGCAGCATTTCGCTATTATGCTTATGGGATCCAGGCCGCTCGTCTATGGTGATGCAAGTTTGGTGAATAATTGGTCTTGTATTTTGAGTATTGATGTTAAAATGTAGCCCTCTTGCATTTATTTGAAATTGTCCTTTAAATGGTTGTCCCATATAGACATGCATCACCTCCCCAGGATGGGTTATAAATGTCTGATCACTAAAATCCCTGGGGTGTGCTTTCCTGAGCCGTCTCAGACAACCAGTACTTTACCCTTTGGAAATCTTTGGGCTCTTGTGAAAAGACATGTATTACATACCATGTAAATAATAAATGTTCTTTGTGAGACGAGTATTTTAAGCCCAAGTAAAAGAAGACTCTACAGAAAGTTGTTCCAGTATCCGTCTTCTTCTCAGGGTTCCGTGTTTACTTTAGGATGCTTTCTTTTATCTCCTTTTAATTTTTCAAAACCAAAATAAAATCTGTAGTTTAAGAACTTTTCTTTCAAGCAGCAATTTATTCTGAAAGCTGGAAAAAACATTAAAAAATAAACATGTTCTACGATGGATTCAGGACATTGAAAGAAGTCCGAAAAACGTTTAATAAGGCAACAAAGAGAACATTTTCAAGTGTTATGGAACAGATGCTTATCTTAACCCCAACGAGGACTGGAATAACAATCTTTCTCAAGGCAGCTTTCTGAGACACTGTACGAGCTGCCGTCCAATACAATACTCCTGTTGTGCGAGACCATCTTAGTAAAGCTTCACTCCATTCATTGTCTGCTTTGCGTCCTGGAATGACTCTGTTCTTACATTCCCGAATACCCCCAGCAATGATTGCTGATACAGATGGAGAGTTTTTAGTGAAAGTATATTTACTGGATTGACAGGATTAGTATAGACAAGGGCTCACTAGAAAACTACGGTAATACCATTAAAAATTTTAAAGTTTATGATTGAATACAAGCAAAAACCAAACAAAACACTAAATTTTAAAAATGCCACCAGGCCTGGTGGCATTTTAGAATTTAGTGTTTTGTTTGTTTTTTTGCTTGTATTCAATAATAAATATTAAAATTTTTAAGAGTTTTTAGTGACCACCGGAGGGAGAGTCGTAAAGGATTAACTGTACTATGTTACAGTATATTTGTAAAGTACCACCATAGGCTCATACTTGTACAGTGTTCTCTGCAGTTTCACCTTGTATATCCTGAATTGCATCCTATCATTATCACTCTTCTATTATTTGGAAATAGATGAAGACCTCTCTCAAAGGGCAAAGGAATACCGAGCCTAGCCGAGCATTTCTTTGGAAGGCTTGGAGGAGTTAGCTTTCGATTGAATTATCTTTTAATCAACAGCTGTCTATTGTGGGGTGTTGGCTTTACAATGATTTAGATGGCGTTGAGTAAAACTGCAAGAGGTTAGGAAATTGAGGCTACTAGGAATGGTAAAATATAGCCTCGCTATTACTGTATTTCACTATTGCTTTAATAAACCTTTAATATATGTACAGTGGGGAAAATAAGTATTTGATACACTGCCAATTTTTGCAAGTTTGCCCACTTACAAAGAATGGAGAGGTCTGTAATTTTTGCCTTAGGTTCACTGCACCTGTGAGAGACAGAATCTAAAGATAATAACTTGAAAATTACGTTGTATGATTTTTTAAAATAATTATATTGCATTGTATTGCATGAAATAAGTATTTGATCACCTACCAACCAGCAAAAATCCTGGCTCTGCACAAGGCTGGGTTGGGCTACGGGACAATAGGGAAGCAGCTTGGTGAGAAGGCTACAACTGTTTGCGCAATTATTAGAAAATGGAAGAAACACAAGATGACTGTCAGTTTTCCTTGGTCTGGGGCTCCATGCAAGATCTCGCCTCGTGGGGTAGGGATGATTCTGAGAAAGGTCAGGAATCAGCACAGAACTACACGGGAGGAACTGGTCAATGACCTGAAGAAAGCTGGGACCACAGTCTCCAACATTACCATTAGTATTACACTACGCCTTCATTGATTAAAATCTTGCAGAGCACGCAAGGTCCCCCTCCTCACGCCAACACATATCCAGACCCATTTTAAGTTTGTGACCATCTGGATGATCCACTCGCCGTGTTTGGCGGAAGAAGAAGGATGAGTACAACCTCAAGAACACCATCCCAACCGTGAAGCATGAGGGTGGGCATCAGCTGTATCCATGGCGACACTAAGGACTACCCTGTGGCCCAAGTTGTCATAAACACAAACTGTGGCATTGAGTCCCATGAGGTCGGCGTGGTCAAGGACCTATTGGGCCCATTATAATAGGGCGGGACTTTGTATTATTTTGGGACTTGTGGGGAAAAGAGAGGACATCTGGTTGTCCGGACAACAGCCAGGTTGCTCCCAAAGAAACCTTGTTGCAGGCTGCGGATGACAGGCTTCCATTTAGTGTGCCTGTTGGCGATGAGGAAGCATCCACTGAGTCCAACGTCCCAGAGCTGGAGGTGTCTGGGGGAAACTTTGGAACTGCCCATCTCAGTGACCGAACTCTTAAAGGGGCATTTGAAAATTTAACTGTATTAAATGGTGTGCCTCAGGAGCTGGGTGCCGACAGTTGGTTCCCTCATTTTGCTGTGATTGGAGATCTGCTTTATAGGGTAACCAAGCCTAAAGGTGAGGTGATAGAGCAGTTATTGGTACCACGGCCCTATAGATGCAGTGTATTAGACATGGCTTATTCCCATGTGTTGGGTGGTTACCTGGGGGCAGATAAGACCCAGGAGTGCATTCTGCAGAGTTTCTACTGTCCTGGGTGTTACAGAGAAATTGTGAACTATTGTTGTTCCTGCCCCAAAAGCTAGCTTATCTCCCCAGTTGCCCACTTCCGCAGTCTTCTGGTACTGTTGCCCATCATCGAGGTGTGTTATGATCTGGTGACCTTGGAGCCGCATGGGACTTTCTCAGGAGTAGGTGGAACCTGTACTGACCACAAACCCTAAACTGACACCGCAACTAGAAGTAGCCGTGGGGTGTACCTAACACATCCTAGACACCTCGACACAGCCGGAGGACTAAATACCCCGATAGATGGAAATGGGAATTCTATCTTGCCTCAGAGCAGAACCCCAAAGGATAGGCAGCCCCCCACAAATATTGACTGTGAGTATTAGAGGAAAAGACACACGCAGGCAGAAATCAGGATTTAGCAAAAGAGGCCACGCTAGCTAAATAGGAAAGGATAGGACAGAATACTAAGCGGTCAGTATTAAAACCCTAAAAATATCCACAGCAGATAATACAAAAATTCCACATCTAACTAAAGACATGGAATGTATATCTGCTTCTCCTGAGAATCCAACTTGACTGAAAATATCCAAACACAGTCTAAAGGTACCTTCACACGAAGCGACGCTGCAGCGATAGCGACAACGATGCCGATCGCTGCAGCGTCGCTGTTTGGTCGCTGGAGAGCTGTCACACAGACCGCTCTCCAGCGACCAACGATGCCGAGGTCCCCGGGTAAACAGGGTAAACATCGGGTTGCTAAGCGCAGGGCCGCGCTTAGTAACCTGTTGTGATTTTGCTTTTTGCTCCCTCTAGTGGTCATTAGTGATTTGACTCTGGAGCGTCTGTCTTTTCCTATATCCTCACCTGGGCCGTTAGTTCAGGGGCGTTGCTATATAAGCTCCCTGGACCTTCAGTTCAATGCCTGGCATCGTTGAAATCAGAGCTAATCTGTTGTGCTCTTGTCCTCTGATCCTGGTTCCTGTTTTTCTAGCTAAGTCTGCTTCTTTGCTTTTTGCTTTTGTTTTGTTTGGTATTTTTGTCCAGCTTGTTCCTATCTGTATCCTGACCTTTGCTGGAAGCTCTAGGGGGGCTGGTGTTCTCCCCCCGGACCGTTAGACGGTTCGGGGGTTCTTGAATCTCCAGCGTGGATTTTTATAGGGTTTTTGTTGACCAGATAAGTTATCTTGCTATATTCTGCTATTAGTAAGCTGGCCTCTCTTTGCTGAACCTGGTTCATTTCTGTGTTTGTCATTTCCTCTTACCTCACCGTTATTATTTGTGGGGGGCTTGTATCTTGCTTTGGGGTCCCTTTCTCTGGAGGCAAGAGAGGTCTTTGTTTTCTTCTCCTAGGGGTAGTTAGATTCTCCGGCTGGCGCGAGTCATCTAGCGATCACCGTAGGCATGATCCCCGGCTACTTCTAGTGTTGGCGTTAGGAGTAGCTATTTGGTCAACCCAGTTACCACAGCCCTATGAGCTGGATTTTTGTATCTTGCAGACTTACACGTTCCTCTGAGACCCTGTCCACTGGGGTCATAACAGTATGCCAGGCCAGTATTAAATGTTTATTGCATTGCAGAAGTGGGATTATAAGAAATAAAATTTTGAGTTTTTTTTTTTCCCTCTCTTTTTTTTTTTTTTTTCTTTTCCCCTTTACCTCAGAGTGGCTTAAGCTTGCTGCAGACATGAATGTCCAGACCTTGATTACAAGTGTGGACCAGCTTGCCGCTCGTGTGCAGGGTATACAAGATTATGTTACCAGAAATCCTAGGTCTGAACCCAAGATTCCGATTCCTGAACTGTTTTCAGGAGACCGATTTAAGTTTAGGAATTTCAGGAATAATTGTAAATTATTTTTGTCCCTGAAACCTTGTTCGTCTGGAGACTCTGCTCAACAAGTAAAAATTGTTATTTCATTCTTACGGGGTGACCCTCAGGATTGGGCTTTTTCGTTGGCGCCAGGAGATCCGGCATTGGCTGATATTGATGCGTTTTTTCTGGCGCTCGGTTTACTTTATGAGGAACCCAATCTTGAGATTCGGGCAGAGAAAGCCTTGCTGGCTATGTCTCAGGGCCAGGACGAGGCTGAGGTGTATTGCCAAAAATTTCGGAAATGGTCCGTGCTGACACATTGGAACGAGTGTGCACTGGCCGCTAATTTTAGAAATGGCCTTTCTGAGGCCATTAAGAATGTTATGGTGGGTTTTCCCATTCCCACAGGTCTGAATGATACCATGTCCCTGGCTATTCAAATTGACCGGCGGTTGCGGGAGCGCAAAACCGCAAATTCCCTCATGTTGTTGTCTGAACAGACACCTGATGTGATGCAATGTGATAGTAAAACCGCAAATTCCCTCATGGTGTTGTCTGAACGGACACCTAATTTGATGCAATGTGATAGAATCCTGACTAGAAATGAGAGGAAAATTCATAGACGCCGGAATGGCTTGTGCTACTACTGTGGTGATTCTACACATGTTATCTCAGCATGCTCTAAACGTATATCTAAGGTTGTTAGTCCTGTCACCGTTGGTAATTTGCATCCTAAGTTTATTCTGTCTGTAACTTTGATTTGCTCACTGTCATCTTATCCTGTCATGGCGTTTGTAGATTCAGGTGCTGCCCTGAGTCTTATGGATCTCTCATTTGCTAAGCGCTGTGGTTTTATTCTTGAACCATTAGAAAATCCTATCCCTCTTAGGGGTATTGATGCTACGCCATTGGCAGAAAATAAGCCGCAGTATTGGACACAGGTGACCATGTGCATGACTCCTGAACACCGCGAGGTGATACGTTTTCTCGTTCTACATAAAATGCATGATTTGGTTGTTTTGGGGCTGCCATGGTTACAGACCCATAATCCAGTCCTTGACTGGAAGGCTATGTCAGTGTCTAGTTGGGGCTGTCGTGGTATTCATGAGGATTCCCTGCCTGTGTCTATTGCTTCTTCTACGCCTTCGGAAGTTCCGGAGTACTTGTCTGATTATCAGGATGTCTTTAGCGAGTCCAGGTCCAGTGCATTGCCTCCTCATAGGGAATGTGACTGTGCAATAGATTTGATTCCAGGCAGTAAATTTCCTAAGGGAAGACTGTTTAATCTGTCGATACCTGAACATACCGCTATGCGTTCATATATCAAGGAGTCTCTGGAGAAAGGACACATCCGTCCGTCTTCTTCCCCTCTTGGTGCGGGATTCTTTTTTGTGGCTAAAAAGGACGGATCTTTGAGGCCTTGTATTGACTATCGGCTTTTAAATAAGATCACTGTCAAATTTCAGTATCCTTTGCCGCTGTTGTCTGACTTGTTTGCCCGGATTAAAGGTGCCAAGTGGTTTACCAAGATAGACCTTCGTGGTGCGTACAACCTTGTGCGCATTAAGCAAGGGGATGAATGGAAAACCGCATTCAATACGCCCGAAGGTCATTTTGAGTACTTGGTGATGCCTTTTGGGCTCTCTAATGCCCCTTCAGTTTTTCAGTCCTTTATGCATGACATTTTCCGGAACTATCTGGATAAATTTCTGATCGTTTATCTGGATGATATTCTGGTTTTTTCTGATGATTGGGACTCGCATGTGGAGCAGGTCAGGATGGTCTTTAAAATTTTGCGTGAAAATTCTTTGTTTGTCAAGGGCTCAAAGTGTCTTTTTGGTGTACAGAAGGTTCCCTTTTTGGGGTTCATTTTTTCCCCTTCTGCTGTGGAGATGGACCCAGTCAAGGTCCGAGCTATTCTTGATTGGACTCAGCCCTCGTCAGTTAAGAGTCTTCAGAAGTTCTTGGGTTTCGCTAACTTCTACCGTCGTTTTATCGCTAACTTTTCTAGCATTGTGAAACCTTTGACGGATATGACCAAGAAGGGCTCCGATGTGGTTAATTGGGCTCCTGCTGCCGTGGAGGCTTTCCAGGAGTTGAAACGTCGGTTTACTTCGGCGCCTGTTTTGTGCCAGCCTGATGTCTCGCTTCCCTTTCAAGTTGAGGTGGATGCTTCAGAGATTGGAGCAGGGGCCGTTTTGTCGCAGAGAGGCCCTGGTTGCTCTGTTATGAGACCTTGCGCCTTTTTCTCTAGGAAGTTTTCGCCTGCGGAGCGAAATTATGATGTGGGCAATCGGGAGTTGTTGGCCATGAAATGGGCATTTGAGGAGTGGCGTCATTGGCTCGAGGGTGCTAAGCATCGTGTGGTGGTCTTGACTGATCACAAAAATCTGATGTATCTCGAGTCTGCTAAACGCCTGAATCCTAGACAGGCCCGCTGGTCATTGTTTTTCTCCCGTTTTGACTTTGTTGTCTCGTATTTACCAGGTTCAAAGAATGTGAAGGCCGATGCTCTTTCCAGGAGCTTTGTGCCTGATGCTCCTGGAGTCGCTGAACCTGTTGGTATTCTTAAGGATGGTATTATCTTGTCAGCTATTTCTCCTGATCTGCGACGTGTGTTGCAGAGATTTCAGGCTGATAGGCCTGATTCTTGCCCACCTGAAAGACTGTTTGTGCCTGATAAGTGGACCAGCAGAGTCATTTCCGAGGTTCATTCCTCGGTGTTGGCAGGTCACCCAGGAATTTTTGGCACCAGAGATCTGGTGGCCAGATCCTTTTGGTGGCCTTCCTTGTCTAGGGATGTGCGGTCATTTGTACAGTCCTGTGGGACTTGTGCTCGAGCTAAGCCTTGCTGTTCTCGTGCCAGCGGGTTGCTCTTGCCCTTGCCTGTCCCTAAGAGACCTTGGACACATATCTCCATGGATTTCATTTCTGATCTTCCGGTGTCTCAGGGCATGTCTGTTATCTGGGTGATATGTGATCGCTTCTCCAAGATGGTCCATTTGGTTCCTTTGCCTAAACTGCCTTCCTCTTCCGATCTGGTTCCTGTGTTTTTCCAGAACGTGGTTCGTTTGCACGGCATCCCTGAGAATATTGTGTCAGACAGAGGATCCCAGTTCGTTTCCAGATTCTGGCGATCCTTTTGTAGTAGGATGGGCATTGACTTGTCATTTTCGTCTGCTTTCCATCCTCAGACTAATGGACAGACGGAGCGAACTAATCAGACTTTGGAGGCTTATTTGAGGTGTTTTGTCTCTGCTGATCAGGACGATTGGGTGACCTTCTTGCCGTTAGCTGAGTTTGCCCTTAATAATCGGGCTAGTTCCGCCACCTTGGTTTCGCCGTTTTTCTGCAACTCTGGTTTCCACCCTCGTTTTTCTTCGGGTCATGTGGAACCTTCTGACTGCCCTGGGGTGGATTCTGTGGTGGATAGGTTGCAGCGGATCTGGAATCTTGTGGTGGACAACTTGAAGTTGTCACAGGAGAGGGCTCAGCGCTTTGCCAACCGCCGCCGCGGTGTGGGTCCCCGACTACGTGTTGGGGATTTGGTGTGGCTTTCTTCCCGCTTTGTTCCTATGAAGGTTTCCTCTCCCAAATTTAAACCTCGTTTTATTGGTCCTTACAAGATATTGGAAATTCTTAATCCTGTATCCTTTCGCCTGGATCTACCTGTGTCGTTTGCTATCCACAACGTGTTTCATAGGTCCTTGTTGCGGCGGTACGTTGTGCCTGTGGTTCCTTCTGCTGAGCGTCCTGCTCCGGTGTTGGTTGAGGGCGAGTTGGAGTACGTGGTGGAGAAGATCTTGGATTCTCGTCTCTCCAGGCGGAGGCTTCAGTACCTGGTCAAGTGGAAGGGCTATGGTCAGGAAGATAATTCCTGGGTGGTCGCCTCTGATGTTCATGCGGCCGATTTAGTTCGTGCCTTTCATGCCGCTCATCCTGATCGCCCTGGTGGTCGTGGTGAGGGTTCGGTGACCCCTCACTAAGGGGGGGGTACTGTTGTGATTTTGCTTTTTGCTCCCTCTAGTGGTCATTAGTGATTTGACTCTGAAGCGTCTGTCTTTTCCTATATCCTCACCTGGGCCGTTAGTTCAGGGGCGTTGCTATATAAGCTCCCTGGACCTTCAGTTCAATGCCTGGCATCGTTGAAATCAGAGCTAATCTGTTGTGCTCTTGTCCTCTGATCCTGGTTCCTGTTTTTCTAGCTAAGTCTGCTTCTTTGCTTTTTGCTTTTGTTTTGTTTGGTATTTTTGTCCAGCTTGTTCCTATCTGTATCCTGACCTTTGCTGGAAGCTCTAGGGGGGCTGGTGTTCTCCCCCCGGACCGTTAGACGGTTCGGGGGTTCTTGAATCTCCAGCGTGGATTTTTATAGGGTTTTTGTTGACCAGATAAGTTATCTTGCTATATTCTGCTATTAGTAAGCTGGCCTCTCTTTGCTGAACCTGGTTCATTTCTGTGTTTGTCATTTCCTCTTACCTCACCGTTATTATTTGTGGGGGGCTTGTATCTTGCTTTGGGGTCCCTTTCTCTGGAGGCAAGAGAGGTCTTTGTTTTCTTCTCCTAGGGGTAGTTAGATTCTCCGGCTGGCGCGAGTCATCTAGCGATCACCGTAGGCATGATCCCCGGCTACTTCTAGTGTTGGCGTTAGGAGTAGCTATTTGGTCAACCCAGTTACCACAGCCCTATGAGCTGGATTTTTGTATCTTGCAGACTTACACGTTCCTCTGAGACCCTGTCCACTGGGGTCATAACAGTATGCCAGGCCAGTATTAAATGTTTATTGCATTGCAGAAGTGGGATTATAAGAAATAAAATTTTGAGTTTTTTTTTTTCCCTCTCTTTTTTTTTTTTTTTCTTTTCCCCTTTACCTCAGAGTGGCTTAAGCTTGCTGCAGACATGAATGTCCAGACCTTGATTACAAGTGTGGACCAGCTTGCCGCTCGTGTGCAGGGTATACAAGATTATGTTACCAGAAATCCTAGGTCTGAACCCAAGATTCCGATTCCTGAACTGTTTTCAGGAGACCGATTTAAGTTTAGGAATTTCAGGAATAATTGTAAATTATTTTTGTCCCTGAAACCTTGTTCGTCTGGAGACTCTGCTCAACAAGTAAAAATTGTTATTTCATTCTTACGGGGTGACCCTCAGGATTGGGCTTTTTCGTTGGCGCCAGGAGATCCGGCATTGGCTGATATTGATGCGTTTTTTCTGGCGCTCGGTTTACTTTATGAGGAACCCAATCTTGAGATTCAGGCAGAGAAAGCCTTGCTGGCTATGTCTCAGGGCCAGGACGAGGCTGAGGTGTATTGCCAAAAATTTCGGAAATGGTCCGTGCTGACACATTGGAACGAGTGTGCACTGGCCGCTAATTTTAGAAATGGCCTTTCTGAGGCCATTAAGAATGTTATGGTGGGTTTTCCCATTCCCACAGGTCTGAATGATACCATGTCCCTGGCTATTCAAATTGACCGGCGGTTGCGGGAGCGCAAAACCGCAAATTCCCTCATGTTGTTGTCTGAACAGACACCTGATGTGATGCAATGTGATAGTAAAACCGCAAATTCCCTCATGGTGTTGTCTGAACGGACACCTAATTTGATGCAATGTGATAGAATCCTGACTAGAAATGAGAGGAAAATTCATAGACGCCGGAATGGCTTGTGCTACTACTGTGGTGATTCTACACATGTTATCTCAGCATGCTCTAAACGTATATCTAAGGTTGTTAGTCCTGTCACCGTTGGTAATTTGCATCCTAAGTTTATTCTGTCTGTAACTTTGATTTGCTCACTGTCATCTTATCCTGTCATGGCGTTTGTAGATTCAGGTGCTGCCCTGAGTCTTATGGATCTCTCATTTGCTAAGCGCTGTGGTTTTATTCTTGAACCATTAGAAAATCCTATCCCTCTTAGGGGTATTGATGCTACGCCATTGGCAGAAAATAAGCCGCAGTATTGGACACAGGTGACCATGTGCATGACTCCTGAACACCGCGAGGTGATACGTTTTCTCGTTCTACATAAAATGCATGATTTGGTTGTTTTGGGGCTGCCATGGTTACAGACCCATAATCCAGTCCTTGACTGGAAGGCTATGTCAGTGTCTAGTTGGGGCTGTCGTGGTATTCATGAGGATTCCCTGCCTGTGTCTATTGCTTCTTCTACGCCTTCGGAAGTTCCGGAGTACTTGTCTGATTATCAGGATGTCTTTAGCGAGTCCAGGTCCAGTGCATTGCCTCCTCATAGGGAATGTGACTGTGCAATAGATTTGATTCCAGGCAGTAAATTTCCTAAGGGAAGACTGTTTAATCTGTCGATACCTGAACATACCGCTATGCGTTCATATATCAAGGAGTCTCTGGAGAAAGGACACATCCGTCCGTCTTCTTCCCCTCTTGGTGCGGGATTCTTTTTTGTGGCTAAAAAGGACGGATCTTTGAGGCCTTGTATTGACTATCGGCTTTTAAATAAGATCACTGTCAAATTTCAGTATCCTTTGCCGCTGTTGTCTGACTTGTTTGCCCGGATTAAAGGTGCCAAGTGGTTTACCAAGATAGACCTTCGTGGTGCGTACAACCTTGTGCGCATTAAGCAAGGGGATGAATGGAAAACCGCATTCAATACGCCCGAAGGTCATTTTGAGTACTTGGTGATGCCTTTTGGGCTCTCTAATGCCCCTTCAGTTTTTCAGTCCTTTATGCATGACATTTTCCGGAACTATCTGGATAAATTTCTGATCGTTTATCTGGATGATATTCTGGTTTTTTCTGATGATTGGGACTCGCATGTGGAGCAGGTCAGGATGGTCTTTAAAATTTTGCGTGAAAATTCTTTGTTTGTCAAGGGCTCAAAGTGTCTTTTTGGTGTACAGAAGGTTCCCTTTTTGGGGTTCATTTTTTCCCCTTCTGCTGTGGAGATGGACCCAGTCAAGGTCCGAGCTATTCTTGATTGGACTCAGCCCTCGTCAGTTAAGAGTCTTCAGAAGTTCTTGGGTTTCGCTAACTTCTACCGTCGTTTTATCGCTAACTTTTCTAGCATTGTGAAACCTTTGACGGATATGACCAAGAAGGGCTCCGATGTGGTTAATTGGGCTCCTGCTGCCGTGGAGGCTTTCCAGGAGTTGAAACGTCGGTTTACTTCGGCGCCTGTTTTGTGCCAGCCTGATGTCTCGCTTCCCTTTCAAGTTGAGGTGGATGCTTCAGAGATTGGAGCAGGGGCCGTTTTGTCGCAGAGAGGCCCTGGTTGCTCTGTTATGAGACCTTGCGCCTTTTTCTCTAGGAAGTTTTCGCCTGCGGAGCGAAATTATGATGTGGGCAATCGGGAGTTGTTGGCCATGAAATGGGCATTTGAGGAGTGGCGTCATTGGCTCGAGGGTGCTAAGCATCGTGTGGTGGTCTTGACTGATCACAAAAATCTGATGTATCTCGAGTCTGCTAAACGCCTGAATCCTAGACAGGCCCGCTGGTCATTGTTTTTCTCCCGTTTTGACTTTGTTGTCTCGTATTTACCAGGTTCAAAGAATGTGAAGGCCGATGCTCTTTCCAGGAGCTTTGTGCCTGATGCTCCTGGAGTCGCTGAACCTGTTGGTATTCTTAAGGATGGTATTATCTTGTCAGCTATTTCTCCTGATCTGCGACGTGTGTTGCAGAGATTTCAGGCTGATAGGCCTGATTCTTGCCCACCTGAAAGACTGTTTGTGCCTGATAAGTGGACCAGCAGAGTCATTTCCGAGGTTCATTCCTCGGTGTTGGCAGGTCACCCAGGAATTTTTGGCACCAGAGATCTGGTGGCCAGATCCTTTTGGTGGCCTTCCTTGTCTAGGGATGTGCGGTCATTTGTACAGTCCTGTGGGACTTGTGCTCGAGCTAAGCCTTGCTGTTCTCGTGCCAGCGGGTTGCTCTTGCCCTTGCCTGTCCCTAAGAGACCTTGGACACATATCTCCATGGATTTCATTTCTGATCTTCCGGTGTCTCAGGGCATGTCTGTTATCTGGGTGATATGTGATCGCTTCTCCAAGATGGTCCATTTGGTTCCTTTGCCTAAACTGCCTTCCTCTTCCGATCTGGTTCCTGTGTTTTTCCAGAACGTGGTTCGTTTGCACGGCATCCCTGAGAATATTGTGTCAGACAGAGGATCCCAGTTCGTTTCCAGATTCTGGCGATCCTTTTGTAGTAGGATGGGCATTGACTTGTCATTTTCGTCTGCTTTCCATCCTCAGACTAATGGACAGACGGAGCGAACTAATCAGACTTTGGAGGCTTATTTGAGGTGTTTTGTCTCTGCTGATCAGGACGATTGGGTGACCTTCTTGCCGTTAGCTGAGTTTGCCCTTAATAATCGGGCTAGTTCCGCCACCTTGGTTTCGCCGTTTTTCTGCAACTCTGGTTTCCACCCTCGTTTTTCTTCGGGTCATGTGGAACCTTCTGACTGCCCTGGGGTGGATTCTGTGGTGGATAGGTTGCAGCGGATCTGGAATCTTGTGGTGGACAACTTGAAGTTGTCACAGGAGAGGGCTCAGCGCTTTGCCAACCGCCGCCGCGGTGTGGGTCCCCGACTACGTGTTGGGGATTTGGTGTGGCTTTCTTCCCGCTTTGTTCCTATGAAGGTTTCCTCTCCCAAATTTAAACCTCGTTTTATTGGTCCTTACAAGATATTGGAAATTCTTAATCCTGTATCCTTTCGCCTGGATCTACCTGTGTCGTTTGCTATCCACAACGTGTTTCATAGGTCCTTGTTGCGGCGGTACGTTGTGCCTGTGGTTCCTTCTGCTGAGCGTCCTGCTCCGGTGTTGGTTGAGGGCGAGTTGGAGTACGTGGTGGAGAAGATCTTGGATTCTCGTCTCTCCAGGCGGAGGCTTCAGTACCTGGTCAAGTGGAAGGGCTATGGTCAGGAAGATAATTCCTGGGTGGTCGCCTCTGATGTTCATGCGGCCGATTTAGTTCGTGCCTTTCATGCCGCTCATCCTGATCGCCCTGGTGGTCGTGGTGAGGGTTCGGTGACCCCTCACTAAGGGGGGGGTACTGTTGTGATTTTGCTTTTTGCTCCCTCTAGTGGTCATTAGTGATTTGACTCTGAAGCGTCTGTCTTTTCCTATATCCTCACCTGGGCCGTTAGTTCAGGGGCGTTGCTATATAAGCTCCCTGGACCTTCAGTTCAATGCCTGGCATCGTTGAAATCAGAGCTAATCTGTTGTGCTCTTGTCCTCTGATCCTGGTTCCTGTTTTTCTAGCTAAGTCTGCTTCTTTGCTTTTTGCTTTTGTTTTGTTTGGTATTTTTGTCCAGCTTGTTCCTATCTGTATCCTGACCTTTGCTGGAAGCTCTAGGGGGGCTGGTGTTCTCCCCCCGGACCGTTAGACGGTTCGGGGGTTCTTGAATCTCCAGCGTGGATTTTTATAGGGTTTTTGTTGACCAGATAAGTTATCTTGCTATATTCTGCTATTAGTAAGCTGGCCTCTCTTTGCTGAACCTGGTTCATTTCTGTGTTTGTCATTTCCTCTTACCTCACCGTTATTATTTGTGGGGGGCTTGTATCTTGCTTTGGGGTCCCTTTCTCTGGAGGCAAGAGAGGTCTTTGTTTTCTTCTCCTAGGGGTAGTTAGATTCTCCGGCTGGCGCGAGTCATCTAGCGATCACCGTAGGCATGATCCCCGGCTACTTCTAGTGTTGGCGTTAGGAGTAGCTATTTGGTCAACCCAGTTACCACAGCCCTATGAGCTGGATTTTTGTATCTTGCAGACTTACACGTTCCTCTGAGACCCTGTCCACTGGGGTCATAACAGTAACCTGATGTTTACCCTGGTTACCAGCGTAAAAGTAAAAATAACAAACAGTACATGCTCACCTGCGCGTCCCCCGGCGTCCGCTTCCTGTACTGTGTGAGCGCCGGCCCTAACAGCAGAGCGGTGACGTCACCGCTGTGCTTTTACTTTCACTTTAGGGCCGGCGCTCAGTCAGAGCAGGAAGCGGACGGCGGGGGACACGCAGGTGAGTATGTACTGTTTGTTTTTTTTACTTTTACGCTGGTAACCAGGGTAAACATCGGGTTACTAAGCGCGGCCCTGCGCTTAGTAACCCGATATTTACCCTGGTTACCAGCTAAAAACATCGCTGGTATCGTTGCTTTTGGTGTCAAACCTGACGATACACGCCGGTCTGACGACCAAATAAAGTTCTGAACTTTATTCAACGACCAGCGATATCACAGCAGGATCCAGATCGCTGCTGCGTGTCAAACACAACGATATCGCTATCCAGGACGCTGCAACGTCACAGATCGTTGTCGTTCTCGTTGTAAAGTCGTTTCGTGTGAAGGTACCTTAAGCTGGACAAGAAAAAACTATGAATAGCACTAAATTGTAAAGCACACAGCATGTATGCTGTAGAAACAAAAAACAGACACTTATCTTTGTTGATTTGGCAGCAGGGCAGGAGGAACCAGACAGAGATGCAAAACCTCCAAGAACAATGGACAACTGGCAAGGGCTAATGAATCCTGCACACTTAAATATCCCAGTCAGAGCTGCAATCAGCAGGGACACCTGCCCAGGATTGCAACCCAGGGACAACTGCATTACAATCAACAACCACCGGAGGGAACCTGTTGTGAATTCCACTCTTGGGCTCCCTCCGGTGGTTGTAAGTGGCACTTTTGTGAGTTCTGCTCTTGGCCTCCCTCCGGTGGATTTAAGTGGAACTGCTGCTCCTTGGATTTAGCAGTCAGCAGCTGCTTCCACTGATCGTCTATTCTGGCTCGGCTATTTATCCTGGCTCTATCCTTCAGCTAGTGCCAGTTGTCAATGGTTCCTGCTTGGATTCACATCTCTCTTGGATTTCCCTGATATTCTGACCAGTTCAGCAAATATAAGTCCTTGCTTTGTTCTTTTGCTTTCCACTTGTTGTGGACTTAATCGTTCAGCACATTCTATGTTTTTTTTCTAGTCCAGCTTGTCAGTATGGATTTATTTAGTTAAGCTGGAAGCTCTGGGAAGCAGATTTACCCTCCACACCTTTAGTCAGGTGTGGAGATTTTTGTAAACTCTGTGGTGGATTTTTCTAGTTTTTAATACTGACTGCACAGCATTCTGTCCTGTTCTATCTATCTAGCTAGATTGGCCTCCTTTGCTACATCCTAGTTTCATTCTGTATATGTCATTTCCCTCTCCACTCAAGTCAATATTTGTGGGGGGCTGTCTGTCCTTTGGGAATTTTCTCTGAGGCAAGATAGCTTTCCTGTTTCTATCTTTAGGGGTAGTTAGTCCTCCGGCTGTGACGAGGTGTCTAGGGAGTGACAGGAACATCCCACGGCTACTTCTAGTGTTGTGTTAAGCTCAGGAACTGCGGTCAGTACAGGTACCACCTCCTCCAGAGCACGTCCCATGTTGCTCCTAAACCACCAGTTCATAACAGGAACCCAAGAGCAGAATTCACAACAGAGGTGCCATTCAAGTGAATAGCGATGGACTTGGTGGGACCTGTTGTGAATTCGGTTTGTGGGCTCCCCCGGTGGTCTGTTATGGTAGTGTCTCTTATGTGCCTTCCTCCATCTCTGATTACCTGTCGCCACCCTCTAGGGGAGTTTCCTATTTAAGGCTGCTTGGCTGTTAGTCACATGCCGGCCAACAATGTGCTAGTAGCATTCTGTTGCATTCACCTGCCTCAAGTTCCAGTTCAGCTAAGTTGAATTTAGTTTCTTGTTTTGCTATTTTTGTCCAGCTATCTGCAATGTGACTCTTCAGTGCTGGAAGCTCTTGTGGACAGAAAATTACTACTCCAGTGGCATGAGTTGTCACTGGAGTTTAAAGTAATTTCTGGATGGTGTTTTTGAATAGTGATTTTTAGGTCGACCGTGAAGTAACTCTTTCCTGTCCTTCTGCTATCTAGTAAGCGGACCTCACTGTGCTAAATCTGCTGTTCATCCTGCGTGTGTCGTTTCCTCTGGACTCGCCGTCAGTGTCTGTGGGGGCCTGCTATCATCTTTTGGGGTTCCTCACTGGAGGTAAGGCAGGCCTGTATATTCCTCTTATAGGGGTAGTTAGATCTCCGGCTGGCGCGTGGTGTCTAGGGCATCGTAGGTACATCCCCCGGCTACTGTAAGTGTTGGGTCAGGTTCAGGTCACGGTCGACCTTAGTTTCCATCACCCGAGAGCTAGTCCGTTTTGTATTTTTGTTTCCCATGGTCATTGGGGTAACCATAACAGTTTGGCCGGCCAGTAAAAAATCTATGTGTTAAAATATGCACTAAAGTAGGAAGGAGAAGAAAAGGTTTTTTTTTTTCTGTGTTTGAAAGTGCACCTTAGTTTGATCATTTGTATTTCTTGCTTAAACTGCAGTCTTCAGCCTTTTTTTTTCTCCTCTCCTCTTAACATCTGAATGCTTGGGTTACACCCATTTGAAACATGGATCCACAGAGTTTAGTTGCAGGTTTGAATAACCTTGCGACAAAAGTACAGAACCTACAAGATTTTGTTATACGTGCTCCAATGTCTGAACCTAAGATTCCTCTGCCTGAATACTTTACCGGAGACAGATCCCGGTTTTTGAGTTTCAGAGAAAATTGCAAATTGTTTTTGTCTCTGAGATCTCACTCTGCTGGTGATCAGACTCAACAAGTTAAAATTGTTATCTCTCTACTGCGCGGCGACCCACAAAGTTGGGCATTTGCATTGTCGCCAGGGGATCCTGCGTTGTTAAATGTAGATGCGTTTTTTCAGGCTTTGGGGTTGCTTTATGAAGAACCTAATTTGGAGATTTTGGCTGAGAAAGCCTTGATAGCTCTTTCCCAAGGGCAAGATGAAGCTGAGATATACTGCCAGAAATTCCGTAAATGGTCGGTGCTTACTAAATGGAATGAGTGCGCTTTAGCAGCTAATTTCAGAGAAGGTCTTTCTGATGCCGTGAAGGATGTCATGGTGGGGTTCCCTGTGCCTACAGGTCTGAATGATGCCATGAAATTGGCTATCCAGATTGATCGGCGTTTGCGGGAGCGCAAATCTGTGCACCATATGGCGGGGTCTTCTGAGGAAAAATCTGTGCACCATATGGCGGTATCTTCTGAGCAAAAACCTGTGCACCATATGGCGGTGTCTTCTGAGCAAAGACCTGTGCACCATTTGGCGGTGACCTCTGAAAAGGCATTAGAGCATATGCAATGCGATCGTGTTTTGTCTAGAGGCGAACGTCAAAATTACAGGCGCAAAAATGGATTGTGCTTCTACTGTGGAGATCCAGCTCATGTTATATCAGCATGCTCTAAACGTATAAATAAGGTTGATAAAAAGGTTGATAAATCTTTTTCTACAGGTACCTTGCAGTCAAAATTTCTTTTGTCCGTGACATTGATTTGTACCTTATCATCTGTGACTGTGAATGCTTATGTGGATTCTGGCGCCGCTCTGAGTCTCATGGATTGGTCCTTTGCCAAGCGTTGTGGGTTTGATTTGGAGCCGTTGGAAGTTTCTATTCCCCTGAAGGGTATTGATTCTACACCTTTGGCTAGCAATAAACCACAATATTGGACACAAGTGACTATGCGTCTTACCCCAGACCATCAGGAGATTATTCGTTTCCTTGTATTATATAACCTACATGATGTCTTAGTGCTTGGATTACCATGGTTACAGATTCATAATCCCGTCTTGGACTGGAAATCTATGTCTGTGTTGAGCTGGGGATGTCGGGGTATTCATGGGGATGCACCTTTGGTTCCTATTTCTTCATCTACTCTCTCTGAGATCCCAGCATTTCTGTCAGATTTTTATGATGTCTTTCAAGAGCCTAAAGTTGATTCTCTCCCTCCCCACAGAGAGTGTGACTGCGCTATTGAATTGATCCCCGGTAGTAAGTTTCCTAAGGGTCGCTTGTTTAATTTGTCTGTACCTGAACATACTGCTATGCGGGAGTATATCAGAGAATCCTTGGAAAAGGGTCATATTCGCCCCTCGTTGTCTCCACTAGGGGCAGGATTTTTCTTTGTAGGTAAAAAGGATGGTTCATTGAGACCTTGTATCGACTATCGACTTTTGAATAAGATTACAGTTAAATACCAGTACCCGTTGCCTTTACTGACTGATCTGTTTGCTCGTATAAAGGGGGCTAAGTGGTTCACTAAGATCGATCTACGTGGTGCGTATAATTTGGTGCGGATTAAGCAGGGGGATGAGTGGAAGACCGCATTTAATACGCCTGAAGGCCATTTTGAGTATTTGGTAATGCCTTTCGGTCTTGCAAATGCCCCTTCCGTTTTTCAATCCTTTATGCACGATATTTTCCGTGAATATCTGGATAAGTTTATGATTGTGTATTTGGATGATATTCTTGTTTTTTCGGAGGACTGGGAATCTCACGTTCAACAGGTCAGGAGAGTTTTTCAGGTTTTGCGAGCTAATTCTCTTTTTGTAAAGGGCTCAAAGTGTAGTTTTGGAGTTCAGAGAATTTCCTTTTTGGGATATATTTTTTCCCCTTCATCTATGGAGATGGACCCTGTCAAGGTCCAGGCTATTTGTGATTGGATGCAACCTACTTCTTTGAAGAGTCTGCAAAAGTTCTTGGGTTTTGCTAATTTCTATCGCCGATTTATAGCGGGTTTTTCTGCCATTGCTAAACCTTTGACTGATTTGACCAAAAAGGGTGCTGATGTTGCTAATTGGTCCTCTGCGGCTGTGGAGGCCTTTCAAGAGCTTAAGCGCCGCTTTTCTTCCGCTCCTGTGTTGCGCCAACCTGATGTGTTACTTCCGTTCCAGGTTGAGGTGGATGCTTCGGAGATCGGAGCAGGTGCAGTTTTGTCGCAGAAAGATCCTGACTGCTCAGTAATGAGACCATGTGCGTTTTTCTCCCGAAAGTTTTCGCCCGCTGAGCGAAATTATGATGTGGGAAATCGGGAACTTCTGGCCATGAAGTGGGCGTTTGAGGAGTGGCGTCATTGGCTTGAGGGTGCTAGACACCAGGTGGTGGTCCTCACTGACCACAAGAATCTAATTTATCTTGAGTCGGCCAGGCGTCTGAATCCTAGACAGGCGCGCTGGTCGTTGTTTTTCTCCCGATTTAACTTTGTGGTGTCATATCTGCCTGGGTCCAAGAATGTGAAGGCGGATGCCCTCTCTAGGAGTTTTGAGCCTGACTCGCCTGGTGATTCCGAACCTACCGGCATCCTGAAGGATGGGGTGATATTGTCAGCTGTCTCCCCAGACCTGCGGCGTTCTTTGCAGGAGTTTCAGGTGGATAGGCCTGATCGCTGTCCGCCTGGTAGACTGTTTGTCCCTGATGATTGGACCAGTAGAGTTATCTCGGAGGTTCATTCTTCCGCGTTGACAGGTCATCCTGGAATTTTTGGCACCAGGGATTTGGTGTCTAGGTCCTTCTGGTGGCCTTCTTTGTCTCGAGATGTGCGCATGTTTGTGCAGTCTTGTGATGTTTGTGCTCGGGCCAAGCCCTGCTGTTCTAGGGCCAGTGGGTTGTTGTTGCCCTTGCCTATTCCTAAGAGGCCTTGGACGCACATCTCTATGGACTTTATTTCTGACCTTCCGGTTTCTCGTAGGATGTCTGTCATCTGGGTGATTTGTGACCGTTTTTCCAAGATGGTTCATTTGGTACCTTTACCCAAATTGCCCTCTTCCTCTGAGTTGGTTCCTCTATTTTTTCAGAATGTGGTGCGTTTGCATGGTATTCCTGAGAATATAGTGTCTGACAGGGGTACTCAGTTTGTGTCTAGATTTTGGCGGACGTTCTGTGCCAGGATGGGTATCGATTTGTCTTTTTCGTCTGCATTCCATCCTCAGACTAATGGCCAGACTGAGCGTACTAATCAGACCTTGGAGACTTACTTGAGGTGTTTTGTGTCCGCTGATCAGGATGATTGGCTTGACTTTTTGCCATTGGCAGAGTTTGCCCTTAACAATCGGGCTAGTTCTGCCACTTTGGTTTCTCCATTTTTTTGTAATTCAGGGTTTCACCCTCGGTTTTCGTCCGGTCAATTGGAGTCTTCGGATTGTCCTGGAGTGGATGCTGTGGTTGATAGGATGCATCAGATTTGGGGACAGGTTGTGGACAATCTGAAGTTGTCCCAGGAGAAGACTCAACAGTTCACTAATCGTCATCGGCGTATTGGTCCTCGTCTTTGTGTTGGGGACCTGGTGTGGCTGTCTTCTCGATTTGTTCCTATGAAGGTCTCGTCTCCTAAGTTTAAGCCTCGGTTTATCGGCCCTTATAGGATTCTGGAGGTTCTTAATCCTGTGTCCTTTCGTTTGGACCTCCCAGCATCTTTTAATATCCATAATGTTTTCCATCGGTCATTATTGCGGAGGTATGAGGTACCGGTTGTTCCTTCTGCTGATCCACCTGCTCCTGTGTTGGTTGAGGGTGAATTGGAGTATGTGGTGGAAAAGATCTTGGACTCCCGTGTTTCCAGACGGAAACTTCAGTATCTGGTTAAGTGGAAAGGTTATGGCCAGGAGGATAATTCTTGGGTGACAGCATCCGATGTTCATGCTCCCGATTTGGTTCGTGCATTTCATAGTGCTCATCCAGGTCGCCCTGGTGGTTCTGGTGAGGGTTCGGTGCCCCCTCCTTAAGGGGGGGGTACTGTTGTGAATTCGGTTTGTGGGCTCCCCCGGTGGTCTGTTATGGTAGTGTCTCTTATGTGCCTTCCTCCATCTCTGATTACCTGTCGCCACCCTCTAGGGGAGTTTCCTATTTAAGGCTGCTTGGCTGTTAGTCACATGCCGGCCAACAATGTGCTAGTAGCATTCTGTTGCATTCACCTGCCTCAAGTTCCAGTTCAGCTAAGTTGAATTTAGTTTCTTGTTTTGCTATTTTTGTCCAGCTATCTGCAATGTGACTCTTCAGTGCTGGAAGCTCTTGTGGACAGAAAATTACTACTCCAGTGGCATGAGTTGTCACTGGAGTTTAAAGTAATTTCTGGATGGTGTTTTTGAATAGTGATTTTTAGGTCGACCGTGAAGTAACTCTTTCCTGTCCTTCTGCTATCTAGTAAGCGGACCTCACTGTGCTAAATCTGCTGTTCATCCTGCGTGTGTCGTTTCCTCTGGACTCGCCGTCAGTGTCTGTGGGGGCCTGCTATCATCTTTTGGGGTTCCTCACTGGAGGTAAGGCAGGCCTGTATATTCCTCTTATAGGGGTAGTTAGATCTCCGGCTGGCGCGTGGTGTCTAGGGCATCGTAGGTACATCCCCCGGCTACTGTAAGTGTTGGGTCAGGTTCAGGTCACGGTCGACCTTAGTTTCCATCACCCGAGAGCTAGTCCGTTTTGTATTTTTGTTTCCCATGGTCATTGGGGTAACCATAACAGGGACCCCTGGTAAAATCCGCAAGATAACATCAATATATATTGGTGGTTCTGGATTATGCTACCCGGTACCCAGAGGCGGTATCCTTAAGAAATGCCTCTGCCAAGTGTATCGCTAAGCAGCTGATCCATATCTTCTCCCGGACCAGGATGCCAAAGGAGATACTAACAAACCAAGGGACCCCCTTCATGTCGAAGGTCATGAGGGAGTTGCACAAGACCCTGCAAATTTCCCAGCTCAGAACCTCAGTATACCATCCCCAAACTGGTGGAGAGGTTTAACAAAACCCTGAAGGTGATGCTAAAAAAAGCAGTGGAGAAGGACGGCCAAAACTGGGACTGTCTGTATCCTTACCTGTTGTTCTGTATCAGGGAAGTTCCCCAAGCTTCCACCAGCTTATCCCCATTTGAACTGCTTTATGGACGACACCCTCGAGGACTCCTGGATGTATTGAAGGAATCCTGGGAAGCTGAAACCACCCCCTATAGAAGCATGGTAAAGCATGTCACCCAGATGCAAGAGAGGATTGCCAGTGTGATGCCCGTTGTGAAGGAACACCTCCTCAAGACTCAAGAAGCCCAGTCCAGAGTGTATAATAGGTCAGCCAGGGTAAGACAGTTCAACACAGGCGATCGAGTACTGGTGCCTACGATGAAGACCAAATTCCTGGCCAAATGGCAGGGTCCCTATGAGTTAGTGGAGAAAGTTGGTGATGTCAATTACATAAAGCGGAAGCCCTACCAGGTGTACCACGTGAACCTGATTAAGCCGTGGCAGGACAGAGAACCCGTGGAAGCTCTTTGTCTTGCTGGCCAAGTCCAATGTCAGTGCGGATGATGTTAAGGTGTCAGACACCTTGTCCCGCTTGCAGAAGCAGCAGTGCCAAAAGTTACTGCAGCGTAACAAAGATCTGTTCTTGGAACTTCCAGATTGTACAAAGGTCATAGAGCATGATGTCCTGATGGAGCCTCATGTTCAAGTCAGCTTGAAGCCTTTTCTGATTCCCGAAGCCCGCCTCAAAGGAGGTGAAGCGGATGCTGAGCCTGGGAGTCATTGAGGAATCCAAAAGTGGTTGGTCCAGTCCAATAGTTTTAGTGCCAAAACCAGGTGGGGAATGGCGATTTTGCAATGACTATAGGAAGCTGAACGAGGTATCTAAGTCCGATCCATATTCAATTCCACGGGTTGATGAGTTAATTGAGAGGCCTGGACCGGCTTGGTATATTACTACCCTTGATCTCACAAAAGGGTATTGGCAAATTCCCATGTCCCAATACGCCAAGGAGAAGACTGCCTTTTCAACGCCAGATGAATGCTTCCAATACACAAGGATGCTGTTTGGGTTACAAGGCACTCCAGCAACATTCCAGAGAGCCATGGACCGTATCCTAGCTCCCCACAAGAGGTATGCAGCGGCCTACCTGGACGATATTGTGATCTTCAGCCAGGATTGGGGAAGCCATCTGACCAAGGTCCAGGCGATGTTTGTTGCTCTACGGAAGGCGAGGTTTTCCATAAACCTGAAGAAATGCGCCTTGGGAATGGAGGAAGCGAGATAATTGGGCTACGATGTAGGCATGGGTGAAATAAAACCCCAGACAAATAAAGTTGAGACGATCCAGGGCTGGCCACAGGCCCTCTCAAACAAGCAGGTCAGGGCGTTCCTGGGCATTGTGGGCTATTAATGCCGGGCTATCCCAAACTTCGCCATGGTAGCCACCTCTTTGACAGACCTCCCTCCTTAAAGGGACAAAGTCGGCTCTGGCTAAGTGGTCTCCAGAAGTTGAGACGCCTTCCAGGAACTGAAGCTAGCCATGTGTAAACAGCCAATGCTGGTAGCATCCGATTTCTCCAAGGAGTTTGTGGTCCAGACAGACGCGTCGCATGTCAGGCTGGGCGCTGTCTTATCTCAAGAGGTGAGCAGGGAACAGCACCCCATAATGTGTCTTAGCCGGATGTTGTCATACTGCAAGAAAAACTATTCCATAGTGGAGAAGGAATGTTTGGCCATCAAGTGGGCATTGGATACTCTACCATACTATTTCTTAGGCAGGTGGTTCAGACTAGTGTCAGACCATGCCCCACTGAAGTGGATGAGGGCATGCCTGAGTGACCAGGTGGTTCCTAGCACTTCAGTATTTTAACTTCCATGTGGAGCATAGGCCAGGGAAAATGCATGGCAATGCTGACGCTCTGTTGAGGATCCACTGTTTGTTGGCAGAAGGTGCCAAGCCCCCCAGCTTTTGGCAAAGGGGATGGTATTTAAGATGATTGCCGGACGAGTCCTTGAGGGAAGGTATGTTTCATTGTGGCTATTCGCTACGCTGATGTGAGCTCGGAATCATGCTTTAGCACATATAGTCCTGAGAGAGTTATTTGGCCATTCCAGGGCCGGGTTTTACGAGCAGTCTTAAGAGATTGGTGGGAATGACAGCTCACATATCCCAAGCCACAGGGGTGTGGTTTGGCAGATAAAATGAAGGCAGAGTTTCTCAGGGTCTGTGGCTGGAGATGTGGAGACCTCCATTGTGTGTTGCTAATGGCACTGACCTGAGCGGGCGGACCCGCAGTACTATATGGACTACTTATTTTCAGTTTGTTTTCACTTTGTGCCAAAAAACGCTGTGTTTTGTTTTGCGGTTTATGAACGTTGAATAAACTTGCCTGGACATTGCAGCAATACTGCTACTGATGCCTACCTCAAATGCAGCAGAGTGAGTACAAACCTCTACAATGCATATAATATATTTACACATTCATATAGTAATGCCTAGCTCGCGTTAAGTAGGTTAATGGAAATCATGTACAGACGCTCAAAAAATAGAAAAAACGAATTCAAACAGCCCATTTATATGATCAAGGCCCAAAAAGAGGAGGACAAAGGATCAAAAGTCAGAGAGAAAAAAAAGAAAGTACTGTATGTCACAAAAAAAAGTAATGATAAGAAAAACATCAGAAAGAAAGCATTTTATGAATTTGTATGAGCCAAGAATAATAGCAAAGCTTGTGCACCAAATAATTCTACCAAACCTTGTCCTTCTACTAAAATACTGGAACAGACATAGGCCAGTGGGGGATTGGTCATCTCCTGTGGATGAGCGGTGCAGAAGGAACATACATGAGGCAAGGAGCGCAACTTTTGTTACCATCTGAATATTTATAGGTGCCGGGGAAATCAGAGCTCATTTCGCCAACTAATAGCTGCCATAACCCTTTGTTGGTGGCATAGGCACTTTTGCAATTTAGCACATTGCTAAGGACGAGTGCTCAAAGTTAAATCCGCAGCACATAAACTGATGCTGTACCGGGCTGACAAGACTGGTGCCTTTGTGCGTAACCATAATTGTCCCAAGAAGCATGACACTTTTTTCCTCATGTCTTCTCAGACATCTGTAAGGAGAATTATAGGAATAGCCAAGTGAATAGCTTAATGATCCATAGCCTTTCAGGAGCTCCTGTCTGAAATTTAGGAACATATCTATAAACCATTACATTGCCATAGATTTTACCTTACCCACCAGATCTCCAGAAAATATGCTCCAGATCATTGGGGACAGCTCGTAAACCAACTGATCAAGTGTAACTCATGGATTATCACAGCCGATCATTAACCTTAATGTTGATGATTTTATCCTTAGGGTAGAGCACGAGTGTCTGATCGGTAGGGGCCTGACACATGGCATCCCCACCGATCAGCTGTTTGCAGCTTACATTGCAGCTGGATGTAAACAGTGTATAGAGCTGAAAACAGCACAACTGTGCACAGTAAATTGGCCGTTCTCAGGTTCCGAAGCTCACATCACAATCACTTCAACAGGAGCTAAGTTGCAGGACCCAAGAACGGCCATTGTATAGTCCTATGTTTTCCTGGCTCCGTGGGACCTGATGATGGCTGATTGGTGGGGGTGCCAGGTGTTGGACCACTACATATTTTACATTAATGACCTATCGTAAAAGGTAAGTCATCAATATATAATCCCTTACAAACTCTCTAAAGGCGTAATCCACTGGACCAGCTATAAATCCTTGTGTGGGTCAGGAAGAGTTGGCGCACTGCCCCTTCATCTATATAATTGACCAATATCCAAAATAATGCACAATTTAGAAACACATATTTTGAGGGAAAAGCAGAATTCTTCCATTTTTGCCATATTTGACTGTTGCTTTTTGGTCTCTAGCTTCTCCTGATGTGTTTCTGCCTTTTAATTTCTCGCTTTCCATTTTCTTTGACTAATTTTTAAGTTTATGTTTATGTTAACTCATAAGTTCACATCTGGATGGGTGTGAGCATACTGCAAACACATCTGTGCAGAACGTTCTAATGAGAAGACAAACATAGTGACTTGTCCATCCTGGTTTTCATTGTGTAAGAATCTCCAAGAATGCATTTCCACTGGTGGCAGGGCAGCTGGTGCCTGAATTCGGGGAGAAGGGTGATGCAGAACAGTATGTGTCTCTGGAACACATTAAACTTTCTATAAAGGTTGGTGGTCTCTGAAAGTGGGGAGGGGTGGTGTAGCGGTATGTACTGAAGTCGTTCCCATCTTGTGCTCTATAATCCTCCTTATGCTAATACCATTGGGTTCCTGAAGTCAATCTTCATCTCATAGATAACAGATTTAGAGTTTTATCCCAAGATTCCCACAATGCATTCGAGCTGGATGTTTATCTGGCCTTGTATATGGGACATTTCTCCAATATCAGAAAGGTTAAGCAACATAACCAAATTGTACTCCATCTGAATGAACTAGACTTAGCTTAAAGGGTTATTCGAGAAAAATCATGTTATCCCCTATATACTGCTGCTTTCTATCCCCTGTCCACTAAATAGGGGATAATGTGCAGATTGCTGGGGTTGTGACCGATCCCAAGCAAGGGGCTCTGGAACCCCATCCTGAATGGGCAGGAGGTGCACATGCGCCCAAGCGATCAGATAGTTTCCCCTATACCGTGGTTAGGGAAAGCCCATTTAATGCTTCTTGCACATGGCAGTGTACTCCAGTCCACCATGTACTGTTGTCTGTAAAAGATTGGGCACCCTTGGACAAAATTACTGTTACTGTGAAAAGTTAACCAAGTTGAAGATGAAATGATCTCTAAAAGGCAATAAGTTAATGATGACACATTTCCTGTGTATTGTGGGGAAAAATATATATAACATATTAATCTTTTACTTTTTTAAATTTATAAAAAGGAAAACATGCCAATGTAAAAGTTTACGCACCCTGCTACCTAGTAGCACCCACTTTTAAAAGTATCACAGCTTGTAAATGCTTTTTATAGCCAGACAAGAGTCTTTCAATTCTTGATTGAGGGATTTTCATCCATTTTTCCTTAGAAAATTTTTTCAGTGTATTTATTTATTTTGCTTATTATTTCGATCCATTAATTCCACAGCTATACAGACATTATCATCTCTGTCCCCAATGGGTTCACAATCTAAATTCCCAGTCAGTATGTCTTTGGAGTGTGGGAGGAAACTGGAAAACCCAAAGGAAACCCACCAAACACGGAGAGAATATACAAACTCCTTGCAGATGTTGTCTTTGGTGAGATTTGAACCCAGGACCCCTGCAAGGCTGCAGTGCAGTGAGCCACCGTTCTGCCCTAGTTCTGTGAGATTCCTGGTCATCTTGCATGCACTGCTATTTTGAGGTCTAGCCACAGATTTTCAATGATCAGGGGTCTGTGAGGGCCATTATGAAACTTTTAGCTTGCTCCTTTTCAGGTCAACTATTGTAGATTGTGATGTGTGTTTAGGATCATTATGCATTTGAAGAAGTCATTCTCTTTTCATCTTCAGCTTTTTTACAGATGGTGTTATGTTAGCATCAAGAATTTGTTGAAATTTCATTGAATGCATTCTTCGCTCTACCCATAAAATGTTCCCCGTTCCAATGGCTGCAACAGAACCCCAATGCATGATTGATCCACCCCCATGCTTAATGGTTGGTAAAATGTTCTTTTTCAGGAAATTCTGTGTCATTTTTTCTCTACACATACCTTTGAATGGTTCACATGACTTGTTTCAAAAATGCATCAGGCTTGTTTAGATGTTCTTTTGCTTACTGCTTGCTGAATTTTATGGTGAGGATGAAGGAGAGATTTTCTTCTGATGACTCTTCCATGAAGGTCCTATTTGTGCAGATGTCTCTGAACAGTAGTACAATATACCATAACTCCAGAGTCTGCTTAATGTTTCTGAAGGTCTTTTGCAGTTAAGGGGGGGGTGTTCTTATGTGCCTCTCTAGCAATCCTACGAGCAGCTCTCACTAAAATTTTGCTTAGTCTTACAGACCTTATCTTTACCTCCATTGTTCCTGGTGATGGCCATTTCTTACTTACATTTTGAACTGAGGAAAGTGCAACTTGAAAACGCTTTGCTCTCTTCTTACAGCCCTCTTCTGCTTTGTGGCCTCCACCATTTTAAGAGTGCTAGGTAGCTTCTTAGAAGATCCCATGGCTGCTGTTTTTTGGCACAAGGTTAAAGGAGGCTTGGTTTTTATAAAACTGGGAAATTTGCATCACCCGGCCTGTCCTAACGATGATGGTGAACAAGTCATAACCCTAACAGGCTAATTACGATCTGAAATCTTGGTCAAAGTAAGCTGAGCACACAAATCTACAAGGGTGCACAAACTTTTGCATTGGCCCATTTTCCTTTTTGTAATAAAAAAAATGACTATCAATTTTCTTGTTGTGGCCTAAAATACAAAGGAAATGTGTCATCTTTACATTAGGCTTTTTAGAGATCATTTCATCTTCAACTACAGTACAATCCTATGGGCAATATAGATGATTCATCTGCAGAACGGTGTTTTCTATCGCTGTCATGTGGCTCATTTTACAACTCTTTTGGTTACGGAATTTGTGAGGCACCTACAGTGGGGTAAATAAGTATTTGATCCTTTGCTGACTTTGTAAGTTTGCCCATTGACAAAGACATGAACAGTCTATAATTTTAAGGGTAGGTTAATTTTAACCCCTTAAGCCCCGAGGGTGGTTTGCACGTTAATGACCGGGCCGATTTTTACAATTCTGACCACTGTCCCTTTATGAGGTTATAACTCTGGAACGCTTCAACGGATCCCAGTGATTCTGACACTGTTTTCTCGTGACATATTGTACTGTTAGTGGTAAAATTTCTTCGATATAACTTGCGTTTATTTGTGAAAGAAATGGAAATTTGGCAAAAATTTTGAAAATTTCGCAATTTTCCAACTTTGAATTTTTATGCCCTTAAATCACAGAGATATGTCACACAAAATACCTAATAGGTAACATTTCCCACATGTCTGCTTTACATCAGCACAATTTTGGAACCAAAATGTTTTTTTTTGTTAGGGAGTTATAAGGGTTAAAAGTTGACCAGAAATTTCTCATTTTTACAACACCATTTTTTTTTAGGGACCACATCTCATTTGAAGTCATTTTGAGGGGTCTATATGATAGAAAATACCCAAGTGTGACACCATTCTAAAAACTTCACCCCTCAAGGTGCTCAAAACCACATTCAAGAAGTTTATTAACCCTTCAGGTGTTTCACAGGAATTTTTGGAATGCTTAAATAAAAATGAACATTGAACTTTTTTTCACACAAAATTTATTTCAAGTCCAACTTTATTTTACCAAGGGTAACAGGAAAAAATGGACCCCAAAAGTTGTTGTACAATTTGTCCTGAGTACGCTGATACCCAATATGTGGGGGTAAACCACTGTTTGGGCGCATGGCAGAGCTCGGAAGGGAAGGAGCGCCATTTGACTTTTCAATGCTAAACATTGAAAACCCCCATAAGTGACACCATTTTGGAAAGTAGACCCCTTAAGGAACTTATCTAGATGTGTGGTGAGCACTTTGACCCAACAAGTGCTTCGCAGAAGTTTATAATGTAAAGCCGTAAAAATAAAAAATCATATTTTTTCACAAAAATGAACTTTTCACCCCCAATTTTTTATTTTCCCAAGGGTAAGAGAAGAAATTGAACCCCAAAAGTTGTTGTGCAATTTGTCCTGAGTACGCTGATACCCCATATGTGGGTGTAAACCACTGTTTGGGCGCATGGCAGAGCTCGGAAGGGAGGGAGCGCCATTTGACTTTTCAATGCAAAATTGACTGGAATTGAGATGGGACGCCATGTTGCGTTTGGAGAGCCCCTGATGTGCCTAAACATTGAAACCCCCCACAAGTGACACTATTTTGGAAAGTAGAGACCCCTTAAGGAACTTGTCTAGATGTGTGGTGAGCACTTTGACCCAACAAGTGCTTCACAGAAGTTTATAATGCAGAGCCGTAAAAATAAAAAATCATATTTTTTCACAAAAATGATCTTTTCGCCCCCAATTTTTTATTTTCCAAAGGGTAAGAGAAGAAATTGGACCTCATAAGTTGTTGTGCAATTTGTCCTGAGTACGCTGATACCCGATATGTGGGTGTAAACGACTGTTTGGGCGCATGGCAGAGCTCGGAAGGGAAGGAGTGCCGTTTGACTTTTCAATGCAAAATTGACTGGAATTGAGATGGGACACCATGTCGCGTTTGGAGAGCCCCTGATGTGCCTAAACATTAAAACCCCCCACAAGTGACACCATTTTGGAAAGTAGACCCCCTAAGGAACTTATCTAGATGTGTTTTGAGAGCTTTGAACTCCCAAGTGTTTCACTACAGTTTATAATGCAGAGCCGTGAAAATAAAAATTATTTTTTTTTTTCACAAAATAGATTTTTTAGCCCCCAGTTTTGTATTTTCACAAGGGTAACAGGATAGATTGGACCCCAAAAGTTGTTGTCCAATTTGTCCTGAGTACGCTGATACCCCATATGTGGGGGGGAACCACTGTTTGGGCCCATGGCAGAGCTTGGAAGGGAAGGAGCGCCATTTGGAATGCAGACTTGGATGGATTGGTCTGCAGGAGGCACGTTGCATTTGCAGAGCCCCTGATGTACCCAAACAGTAGTAACCCCCCACAAGTGACCCCATATTGGAAACTAGACCTCCCAAGGAACTTATCTAGATGTGTTGTGAGAACTTTGAACCCCAAAGTGTTTCACTACAGTTTATAACGCAGAGCCGTGAAAATAAAAAATAATTTTTTTTCCACAAAAATTATTTTTAGCCCCCAGTTTTGTATTTTCCCAAGGGTAACAGGAGAAATTGGACCCCAAAAGCTGTTGTCCAATTTGTCCTGAGTAAGCTGATACCCCATATGTGGGGGGGAACCACCGCTTGGGCGCATGACAGAGCTCGGAAGGGAAGGAGCGCCATTTGGAATGCAGACTTAGATGGATTGGTCTGCAGGCGTCACGTTGCATTTGCAGAGGCCCTGATGTACCCAAACAGTAGAAAACCCCCACAAGTGACCCCACATTGGAAACTAGACCTCCCAAGGAACTTATCTAGATTTGTTGTGAGAACTTTGAACCCCCAAGTGTTTCATTACAGTTTACAACGCAGAGCCGTGAAAATAAAAAATCTTTTTTTTCCCCCCACAAAAATGATTTTAAGCCCCCCAAATTTTTATTTTCCCAAGGGTAACAAGAGAAATTGCACCCCAAAAGTTGTTGTCCAATTTGTCCCAAGTACGCTGATACCCTATATGTTGGGGTAAACCCCTGTTTGGGCGCACGGGAAAGCTCGGAAGGAAAGGAGCACTGTTTTACTTTTTCAACGCAGAATTGGCTGGAATTGAGATCGGACGCCATGTCGCGTTTGGAGAGCCCCTGATGTGCCTAAACAGTGGAAACTCCCCAATTCTAACTGAAACCCTAATCCAAACACACTCCTAACCCTAATCCCAACGGTAACCCTAACGACACCCCTAACCCTGACACACCCCTTGCTCTAATCCCAACCCTAATCCCAACTGTAAATGTAATCCAAACCCTAACCCTAACTTTAGCCCCAACCCTAACTTTAGCCCCAACCCTAACCCTAACTTTAGCCTCAACCCTAACCCTAATTTTAGCCCCAACCCTAACCCTAACTTTAGCCCCAACCCTAACTTTAGCTCCAACCCTAGCCCCAACCCTAACCCTAACCCTAGCCCTAACCCTAGCCCTAACCCTAGCCTTAGCCATAACCCTAGCCCTGACCCTAACCCTAGCCCTAATCCTAATGGGAAAATGGAAATAAATACATTTTTTTAATTTTATTATTTTTCCATAACTAAGGGGGTGATGAAGGGGGGTTTGATTTACATTTAAGCTTTTTTTATAGCGGATTTTTATGATTGGCAGCTGTCACACACTAAAAGACGCTGTATATAGCAAAAAGGTTTTTGCGTCTCCACATTTTGAGACCTATAATTTTTCCATATTTTGGTCCACAGAGTCATGTGAGGTCTTGTTTTTTGCGGGACGAGTTGACGTTTTTATTGGTATCATTTTCGGGCACATGACATTTTTTGATCGCTTTTTATTCCGATTTTTGTGAGGCAGAATGACCAAAAACCAGCTATTCATGAATTTCTTTTGGGGGGAGGGGGCATTTATACAGTTCCACGTTTGGTAAAATTGATAAAGCAGTGTTATTCTTCGGGTCAGTATGATTACAGCGATACCTCCTTTATATTTTTTTTATGTTTTGGCGCTTTTATACGATAAAAACTATTTTATAGAAAAAATAATTATTTTGGCATCGCTTTATTCTGAAAACTATAACTTTTTTATTTTTTTGCTGATGATGCTGTATGGCAGCTTGTTTTTTGCGGGACAAGATGCCGTTTTCAGCGGTACCATGGTTATTTATATCTGTCTTTTTGATCGCGTGTTATTCCACTTTTTGTTCGGTGGTATGATAATAAAGCGTTTTTTGCCTCGTTTTTTTTTTTTACGGTGTTCACTGAAGGGGTTAACTAGTGGGACAGTTTTATAGGTTGGGTCGTTACGGATGTGGCGATACTAAATATGTGTACTTTTATTGTTTGTTTTTTTATTTAGATAAAGAAATGTATTTATGGGAATAATATTTAATTTTTTTCTTTATTTAGGATTTTTTTTTTTTTTTTACACATGTGGAATTTTTTTTTTTAACTTTTTTACTTTGTCCCGGGGGGGACATCACAGATCGCTGATCTGACAGTTTGCACAGCACTCTGTCAGATCAGCGATCTGACTTACAGCGCTCCTGGCTAACCAGCGCCTGCACTGAGCAGGCGCTTGGTAAGCCACCTCCCTGCACGACCCGGATGCAGCCCCGCGGCCATTTTGTATCCGGGGACTGCAGGGAGAGGAGGTAGGAGATGCTCAGAGCAACGCGATCACATCGCGTTGCTCCGAGGGTCTCAGGGAAGCCCACAGGGAGCCCCCTCCCTGCGCGATGCTTCCCTATACCGCCAGAACACTGCGATCATGTTTGATCGCAGTGTGCCGGGGGTTAATGTGCCGGGGGCGGTCCGTGACCACTCCTGGCACATAGTGCCAGATATCAGCTGCGATAGTCAGCTGACACCCGGCCGCGATCGGCCGCGCTCCCCCAGTGAGCGCGGCCGATCGCATATGACGTACTATCCCATCGGTAGGAATTAAGGCCCACCCCACCTCGACGGGATAGTACGTCATATAGGATTAAGGGGTTAACATTGAGAGATAGAATATCAAAAATAAAATCCAGAAAATCACATGGTATAAATTATATAAATTTATTTGCATTTTGCAGTGATAAATAAGTATTTGATCCCTCTGGCAAACAAGACTTAATACTTGGTGGCAAAACCCTTGTTGGCAAGCCCAGTAGTCAGACGTTGTTTGTAGTTGATGATGAGGTTTAATATTCCTTTTCAAAGGAAACCTTTCACTCAGATCATACTGCCCAAACCTCAGGTGCATGAATCAAAACTTGGCAGTGTGATCATAGCCAGGTTTGTTTTTCTCTGAAATATTGTAACTTCTCAGAGAAAACATAGTGACGAACCAGCCCCGTTCCATAGAAAGAGATGGCTGGATTGTGCCCATCTCATTCCCGTGTTTACACAGGGAGAGACCTGTCAGTCACCTGGAAGAAGGGATATGGAATCCAGCAGGGGACCACATCAAACTTTTCCCATCTCTTCTAATGGTCCCCTCCTGGCTTTTCCAACTATGTTGTCTCTGAATAGCTGTAGCAGTTTAGAGAAATACTTGCATAGCTCTGATTTGTGCTGCTTGCGGCTTATGCAGGATTAGTAGAGTGATAGGTTCACTTTATGCTGCAAGGCACCATAGTGAATAGATAGATCAGTGGTGCCAATGTCGTAATGTGGAATAAAACAGATTGAAGACCAATTACAGGAGTTATTAACCTTTTTATAAGGGTCAAGATGGTGCAAAAAAAAATAAATAAATAAAGTATATGTATATATATATACAGTGGGGGAAATAAGTATTCGATCCCTTGCTGATTTTGTAAGTTTGCCCACCGACAAAGACATGAACAGTCTCTATTTCTAAGGGTAGGTTAATTTTAACATTGAGAGATAGAATATCAAAAATAACATCCAGAAAATCACATTGTATAAATTATATACATTTAGTTGCATTTTGCAGTGAGAAATAAGTATTTGATCCCCTACCAACCATCAAGAGTTCTGGCTCCTACAGACCAGTTAGACGCTCCTAATCAACTCTCTACCTGCATTATAGACAGCTGTATTACATAGTCACCTTTATAAAAGACTCTTGTCCACAGACTCAATTAATCAGTCAGACTCTGACCTCTACAACATGGGCAAGACCAAAGAGCTTTATAAGAATGTCAAGGACAAGATCATAGACCTGCACAAAGCTGGAATGAGCTACAAAACCATAAGTAAAATGATGGGTGAGAAGGAGACAACTGTTGGTGCAATAGTAAGAAAATGGAAGAAATACAAAATGACTGTCAAGCGACATTGATCTGGGGCACCATGCAAAGTCTCACCTTGTTCCTCCTTGATCATGAGGAAGGTGAGAGCTCAGCCTAAAACTAAACGGGGCGGAACTTGTTAATGATCTTAAGGCAGCTGGGACCACAGTCACCAAGAAAATCATTGGTAACACATTACGCTGTAAAGGTTTAAAATCCTGCAGTGCCCGCAAGGTCCCCCTGCTCAAGAAGGCACATGTGCAAGCCCGTCTGAAGTTTAACAATGAACACCTGGATGTTTCTGTGAGTGATTGGGAGAAGGTGCTGTGGTCAAATGAGACAAAAATGTATTTCTTTGGCATTAACTCAACTCGCTGTGTTTGGAGGAAGAGAAATGCTGCCTATGATCCAAAGAACACCATCCCCACTGTCAAGCATGGAGGTGGAAACATTATGTTTTGGGGGTGATTCTCTGCTAAGGGCACAGGACTACTTCACCGCATCAATGAGAGAATGGATGGAGCCATGTACCGTAAAATTCTGAGTGACAACCTCCTTCCCTCCGCGAGGACATTAAAAATGGGTCGTGTCTGGGTCTTCCAGCCAGACACTGACTTAAAACATACAGCCAAGACAACAAAGGAGTGGCTCAAAAAGAAGCACATTAAGGTCATGGAGTGGCCTAGCCAGTTTCCAGACCTTAATCCCATAGAAAACTTATGGAGGGTGTGATGAGGGAGCAGCTGCCATCTTGGATACGGGGCATACTAACAGAGATTGGCGTGACTACATTTTGTCTCCTGGTCACAGGTCTGCAGGGATGAGCGCTCCTGGCCCCCACCTTTTTTCACCTAAAGTTCCTTTTAGTATGGTAATGGACTGAGCACAGTGTAGCAGGCAGATGGCATTTCAAAGCCTGAGTGAGTAATCCATGCCAGCAGGGGACATAGAGGTGCCTGAGGGGCTCAATTAAAGCATGCATGTCAGGTGGCTCCAGGAGCCTAAGGGTACCGTCACACATTGAAATTTCCATCGCTACGACGTTACGATTCGTGACGTTCTAGCGATATCGTTACGATATCACAGTGTCTGACACGCAGCAGCGATCAGGGATCCTGCTGAGAATCGTACGTCGTAGCAGATCGTATGGAACTTTCTTTCGTCGCTTGATCACCCGCTGACATCGCTGGATCGTTGTGTGTGACAGCGATCCAGCGATGTCTTCGCTTGTAACCAGGGTAAACATCGGGTAACTAAGCGCAGGGCCACGCTTAGTAACCCGATGTTTACCCTGGTTACAAGCGTAAACGTAAAAAAACAAACCGTACATGCTCACCCGTCGGTGTCCTTCAGGTCCCTTACCGTCTGCTTCCTGCTCTGAGTGCCGGCCGGAAAGTGAGAGCAGATCACAGCGGTGCTGCGATCTGCTCTCACTGTACGGCTGCACTCAGAGCAGGAAGCAGACGGCAAGGGACCTGAAGGACACCGACGGGTGAGTATGTACTGTTTGTTTTTTTACGTTTACGCTGGTAACCAGGGTAAACATCGGGTTACTAAGCGCGGCCCTGCGCTTAGTTACCCGATGTTTACCCTGGTTACCCGGGGACTTCGGCATCGCTCCAGCGCCGTGATTGCAACGTGTGACCGCAGTCTACGACGCTGGAGCGATATTCATACGATCGCTGCGACGTCACGGATCGTGCCGTCGCAGCGATGAAAATTTCAATGTGTGACGGTACCCTAAGTCTATTATCTGCCCTAGCCGAACCGTCTCCAACATGGAATCATTAATTATGGTCGCATCGTCCGAGGTACAGGCTCATAAAAAATATCCCCCTTGCCCTAAAGAAATTGCGCATCTGATAGTGCAACTGCCGGGTCTGTGGGAGTTCTGGAACCTGAGATATGGAGATCAGCCTCCCACAGTGACCGAATGGGTCTGGGTTTGGTCCATGTGCGACCGGCAGAACAAACCTCGTGCGCTGGTACCGCCCGTGTGCTGATCCGTTCACCCTGGGAGCAGTTATCCCATATATTAGATATTGGATACAGATCTTGCAGGGAAGCTGAGGGGTGGAGATTGCTAGCCCACCCAGTTACAGGGGGGAGGGACACGGAAGGTTTAAGAGCTGGGACCCTTGGAGAGTGGGGCAGAATTCAGAGAACTCGGAGAACAGAAGATGACTAACTGAGGAACTACGAAAGAGGGCAGGCCAGTCAGATGGGGGCAAGCACACGCTTTCTGGGTGCTGCCCGGCAACTAAACTGTCTACCTGTGGAGCGCAGAGCCCCCCGGCTTCCACAAGCAACCTTCAACCTGGTAAATTGACCTCCAGCTTTATACCTTTAAGCCTTGTATTATTATTGTTATATTTTACTCTGACTGTAACTCTTGATATATTTTGACTGTATATTTCTTGTAATTACCTAGTGCGCCCTTAAGGCAATTAAATCATAAATTAATTTTGGGCTGATCCTTTTACTCTGATTGTGAATCTTAGAATACCCAGTGTGGGTAACAGGGCAGTCTCATTTGCTCTAGGTGCAGTTCCCTTACTGACCTGAGAGACAAAGGGGGCGCCGGAGAGCTGTGTCTATGTAGTGACGTCACGGATTGGTGACGTGGAAGGAACGGGGTTTCCTTCACAGAGGGAGTTGAAGCTCCGAGTTGCCAAGCCACAGCCTCAAAATCTTAATGATTTAGAGATGATTTGCAAAGAGGAGTGGACCAAAATTCCTCCTGACATGTGCGCAAACCTCATCATCAACTACAAAACGTCTGACTGCTGTGCTTGCCAACAAGGGTTTTACCACCAAGTATTAAGTCTTGTTTGCCAGAGGGATCAAATACTTATTTCTCACTGCAAAATGCAAATAAATTCATCTAATTTATACAATGCGATTTTCTGGATGTTATTTTTTATATTCTATCTCTCAATGTTAAAATTAACCTACCCTTAAAATTATAGACTGTCCCTTTCATAAGCACATTTTTTGAACAAACGATACCATCCAAGAACAATCAAGAGTCAGATTTAAAAGCCATGACAATATTAAGATGTAAACTCCTACGTTTTTCAATGAAACCCAGAACATTGCGTACATACAGTCAGCATAATGAGACCTTCAGGAGGCTTAAAGGTAATTGCAAGCAATATTACACAGACATGACTGCAATGTGGAGATCATAGCTGTGACAAAGAACCCAGGAGTTGGGGTTCCAAATGCATAACACCCTTCCAGACAATATGTCATAGTTTAAACCTCTTGAATATGAACTGACAGATTACTTTTAACTTTTTTTAATAAATGAATGTTTTTATGTAGATCGTCTGATGAGTGCTAGATTAGCCTCTCTGCACATTGCATCAGAACGCTAAAATCTTCCTCCCTTTCCTCCATGCACCACCAGCTAACCACTGAGTGAACATTGCTGAACTACTTTTTCTTATTTATGTGCCTCTACATACAGAGATGACTGTGTACTGTCACTTTTTTTCTAGACCCCCCCCCCTTAATGTGTGAAATATCTAAAAAATTTAAAACTTGTCTATTCAATCACAGACAGAATATGGATGAATTCCCAGAAGCACAACTGCAACATACTTAATATTGCTTACTCAGTTCAGTGTACTGAAGCCCCCCACGAGCAGTCTAATGTGTATATGGACTTCCGACTCTTCTCTGTTGAGAAAGATAGGGATTCAGCATGTACAGTTCTGGACTGCCGATTTGTTCCGTAAGAGATAAGCCTCCAGCAGAAGACACTGACAGCAGCTCTCACCAAGTAGGCAGAAGAGCGAGCGATTCTATACAAGCGAGAGTCGGGCAACAAAGCTGCTGAGCCATCATTTAATCGATAGGTGTGTAGGATATATGCTGGACGTCATTTACAATGGCGCTAGTGCTGCTAACAGTGATCAGTATGGCTGATTTAGGCTAAGGGGGGCCATCCATCTTAAATAGTTGTTGGCAGAATTCTTCTTTAACCAGTAGATATTACAATACTTTCATCTTCCCTATAATTATCAATGACTGTCTGGATGATCATGCATTATCAATAGGGACAGTGAAATAATCTGTTTTCCGACACCTTGTACCCTGTAGGCACTTATCTCCTATACATGGATCAGATGCCATCCCTCTCCTTTCTTCTGAGATCTATGTGGGTTGGGCAGTCAGAAAGCACCATACATACTAGATGGTTGGCTTTTTATGCTGACTTCAGAAGGTTTGGGAGAACTTTTCTGTAATTCAGACACATGCCAATTTTTAACCCCAGAAAGTAACTAGAAATAACATAAAAAGACGCAAAAATCTATGAACAATTTAACAACGTTTCATCATATGCAGGTTATATCCCAACATGTGAGATACACTTATGTGGGCAACAGAAGCATGGGCAGGAGCTCAGTCAGAGGAAAAAAAACTTTTCACACTTCTGAAAGCTGCTCCATCAAGTGCCTAATGGCCCATTAGGTTGGTGAACGCCGATCCACCATATACAAGTCTATAATTCTTGTGCACTGGCATGTTTCCTTTGACTGACAACTGTTTTGTCCCCATAGACCATAATGTTGTCGGCAGCACATTCTCCAGTAAGCTGAAAATCAGAAACAAGAGTTCTTACAATCTAAAAGCCTTAATGTCCTCAATCAACCCTCTCTTTATCTGAGATTGAGATATGTTACCTAATGTCTGCTGAAGAGGCTCAAGAAGACTCGAGAGTTTGCAATTGTGCCTCAGTATTATTTTGGTCAGCCATTACTGGGCTATCCCCATCTTGTAAGTGTTGGTATATGAGTAGGATAGGGCATCACTTGATCAGTGCTTGCTCTCCATTGCTCATTCTTTGCGGCAGCCCCTTCCCTTCTTTCTCTGCACGGCAGTGAGCTGGTTACTTGACTGTGCAGGGAACGTCAACTGGTGCCATTCACCGGAATAGATAGAGCTGCGCCTCAGTTTCCCCTTTACATCAGTTGGTTGAGGTGAGAATAGGTAAATGTTCCCGAGATCAGATCCCTGTCACTGTGAAGTGGTGGATGACACATAATGTATCATGTCTTTATAAGATGGGAATATTCATTTAACATTCCGTGTGGTGTAAACTCCTTTTTTCTAAAATTACATAGTCTCTTTCTACTGGACAGAAATTCCTTTTACGAGTACATTGCATCTAGTTTATGTAGAAAGAGCTTTTTGCTATCCGTCTATCTTCTAATCTCTCAGAAATGTCAGTGGTTATGTATATAAAAGATAATATCCACATGAGAATTTCTTCTCTCTCTGACGGCTGTAAAGAGGTTTCTTTAAACACAGAAGGATTTGACTACACATTGATTTGTGATCCCTGACTCAGGATTTAGTCTTTCTGGAATTAAAATGTTTCTTAGGTTGAATTATGCCACATGGTTAGGCAATAATCCATTGTAGAGATATGTTACTGCTGCCCGTAAAGCAGAAGTCCTTGTTGTAAGCCTCCCATTGGATTATAACTCATGTAAGAGGCCAATGTGTCACTGATACTGAGAGAATTCCCAATAGATATGAATTGGTTAAATACTAAACCTTGCTGTCAGTATAAAGCTTCCAATAATGCAATCCGGTCCTTGGCTCAAAGACGGAGTGAATGGTGCAGACATGGAAGATTTCTGCTATAGAGAAACAGTTTATTGACTGTTTTTGGATCTGTGACAATGTAGGAATGCATCGAACCCCTAAAATAAACTTTCAAGAAGGTTTCCATTTCTCTCATTTCTCTAGCAAAGGGGTTGAAGATTGCATGAGATCTGAAGAAATGCCCTACGGGTTTCCCCTACGTTTGGATTCTTTGGAACAGCCACCGGTGTTTAACAATTCTGACAGAAGACCAGATACTTTGTTATTCGGAATCTCCAGAGCTAGAGAGTAACCCAGGAATTTAGATATTCGTTGGAACAAACAGACATGGTGGGACTCAAGGCTGGAGAACGCCCCTCTCCCGACATAGTCTTCAATTTACAATATGCGGTAACCTAACTAATATTGATGTGAGAACACATTAAGGACAAGACTGTTGGGTCGGATAGCAGTGCATGTCAGAGAAATGTTTGCTAACTATGAGAATATCTAAAAACTGGCATACATATATCATAGCTCTTTTGAAGTCATCCATGGTGAGATGTTCTCCAAAATCTTTTGGCATCTTAGAAGAACATGAAGTTATTCCCTCTGCTATACATGATTTTCACTATCACAGAAAGTAGGTTTTTTTTTTATCAAGTTTTTGAGTCTATATCAAATTCAAAGTTTGTTTCTTCACATAATTTCCATATACACATTAATATCAGAATGTCTGCTGCCAAGATTGAGAGATTCCTTTGTACGATAGCAGCGAGGCAGAAAAGTACTGCCGTACAACTATATTTCCCTATCCCTCATGTACGGAGCATGGAGGACAATTCCAACCAACCATTCTGCCCCAGCAGAATGCACACCTAGAGTTATAGAATAGAGTTTGGGCTATTGCTAATGAATAGCATAGAAGTCTATACAACTTGTTTATATTGTCAGCTTGTCTGGGTTGATTGGTTTTATTTTATTTATCTATTTTTTTGTCCATTAGAGACAGGCTCGGACTGGCCCACCGGAGAACCGGAGGATCCTCCGGTGGGCCCAGGCACTGACACCTGCTGGCAGGGCCCCCACTGCTCCAGGGGCCCCCACTGCTCCGGGGGCCCCCCTGGCCACCCCCCACCCACCCTCCGTGAAGACGATACTCACCCTGCTCCAGCGATGGTCTCGGCGTCTGCTCTGCACTGCATCTTCTTCCTGCTTGTGCGGTCACGTGGTACCGCTTCATTAAGGCCATGAATATGCGCATATTCATGACTTTAATCAGTATCACATGACCGCACAAGCACAAGCAGGAAGAAGATGCAGTGCAGAGCAGACGCCGAGACCATCGCTGGAGCAGGCAGCAGGGTGAGTATCGTCTTCAAGGAGGGTGGGAGGGTGGCGGCCGGGGGGCCCCCGGAGCGGCGGGTGCCCCTGGAGCAGTGGGGGACACTGGAGGGGGGGGCAGAATGCTGGACACCCACTGGGGGCAGATTGCTGGAGACACACTGGGGCAGATTGCTGGAGACACACTGGGGCAGAATGCTGGAGACACACTGGGGCAGAATGCTGGAGACACACTGGGGCAGAATGCTGGAGGCACACTGGGGCAGAATGCTGGAGGCACACTGGGGCAGAATGCTGGAGACACACTGGGGCAGAATGCTGGAGGCACACTGGGGCAGAATGCTGGAGACACACTGGGGCAGAATGCTGGAGACACACTGGGGCAGAATGCTGGAGACACACTGGGGCAGAATGCTGGAGACACACTGGGGCAGATTGCTGGAGACACACTGGGGCAGATTGCTGGACACACACTGGGGGCAGATTGCTGGAAACACACTGGGGCAGAATGCTGGAGACACACTGGGGCAGATTGCTGGAGACACACTGGGGCAGAATGCTGGAGACACACTGGGACAGAACGCTGGACAGACTGGGGGCAGAACGCTGGACAGACTGGGGGCAGAACGCTGGACAGACTGGGGGCAGAACGCTGGACAGACTGGGGGCAGAACACTGGACAGACTGGGGGCAGATTGTTGGACACACGGGGGTAATATGCTGGACACACTGGGGCAGATTGCTGGACACACTGGGGCAGATTGCCGGACACACTGGGGCAGATTGCCAGACATACTGGGGCAGATTCCTGGACACACTGGGACAGATTGCCGGACACACTGGGGCAGATTGCCAGACATACTGGGGCAGATTCCTGGACACACTGTCTGGGGGCAATGCTGGACATACTGGGACAGATTGCTGGACACTGGGGCAATATGCTGGACATACTGGGGCAGGTTGCTGGACACACTGGGGGTAATATGCTGGACACACGGGTAGATTGCTGGACACACTGGGGGCAGGACTGGAGGCATGGGCAGAATGTAGATACAGGGCATGATTGGAGACACGGGGCAGAATGAAAGACATGGGGCAGGATTGGATCATGGGGCAGGATGGATACGATGGAGACAGATGGGGCAGGATGGGGAGATCATATGGGGTAGAATGGATACTCATGAGGGCAGGATGCGAGAACATATGGCTGGAGCCAGGAATGAGATAAACGGGGCCAGGGTGGGGAATATTATTACCATAGGGGCTAATTAAGGGATATTATTACTGCAGTGATGTATTTATTTTATTTTTTGAGTATACTGTTTTAATTGGGGGGGTGGTCCTGTTACTGTGTAGAGTGACACTATGTCGCCTTTTTTTCTTCATGTGGTGTAATGTAGAAGTTGTGAAAAATTAAGTAATGTGTTCTGCAAGTGGAGCTCGAGATAACTGTGTTATTTCCTGCAGAAACGAGTCCTGGCTGGAAGAAATGATGGCGGTCTGTGCTGGATGAAAGATGAAGGACTTCACCTAGAGACGTCACTGGTGAGTCAGTGTTACCTATACACTGACACTATACACTGTGTACTATATACAGAGGTCCTGTGTACAATGTCACCAGTGATCACTGTATTACCTATACATTATATACAGAGCTCCTGTGTATAATACCACCAGTGAACTCTGTATTACCTCTACACAGACACTGCATACTAAGTACAGATCTCCTGTGTATAATGTCACTTAGGCTGCCGTCACACATTCAGTATTTGGTCAGTATTTTACATCAGTATTTGTAATCACACGTAATTGCTCTATGTTTTTACAAAGACAAATCCCTTCAAAACGAAGGGTATATGTACCACCCAGCAAAACTTCCACATATAGTGGGATCTATGCAATAAAGCGATCTCCACTATGGTACTAATATAAAATAAATTTTATTGAACATAATGTTAAAAACACAAATAGGATAAAATTACTACATGTAAGAAAGGTACACAATCCAATAAAAGGGACTATACTGCCATGGGAGATTGCAAGATGGCTCAGGCTGAATGCAGTATATATACAATGAGAAATACCTATGCTATGATATGAGAGTCCATGGATAGAAAGCTGCCTCTATCAACGATACCTAGCTTAATAATATGGTGTCCTAAATCAGACCCCTCAAAAATACATGGCATATGCTAGAGGGACGCCGGGGTCATTGCAGCAGGCGAACAGTAAGGTAATATCCTTTTACTACCTCTAGCAGTATAGTCCCTTTTATTGGATTGTGTACCTTTCTTACATGTAGTAATTTTATCCTATTTGTGTTTTTAACATTATGTTCAATCTAATCTAAGCGATCACCTATCCTGTGGAGCCCATGGATCAGTGATAACTTGTTTTACCAAGAACCACATTAATGTAAACTACCGTAATTATACATCCCAGTTATTGGGGCACACGGTAGATGTGCAGCAGCCGCCGGTGTTTTACAGCCGATGCTCCACTATAATGACAGATATTTGCATATAGCTGTAGGGTGGGCCCCTAGAGTCCATTCCTCTGGTGGGCCCCAGACACCCCAGTCCGACGCTGATTAGAGAACATCATCTTTAAACTTTCCGATCATTTTGCTGCTTCAAAGTCCTTCGCCTAGTTGGTTGGCCATCAAAATCTGTCCCAGTTGATCTTCTGCCTCTGACTTCTCTTTACTCAACCATCCCTTTTCGTAGTGTTTGAGATAGCAGCTGAAAGGTGGTCGTAAATAGGAGCTCAAAGGGGGAAAGCATTCAGGCTGCAGGTATGGAGGAAAGCTGATCATGCTTCATTAACTGTAGAGATGGAAATTGCATCTAGTGTTTGGAGTTTGTAAGGGCAATTTTGGGCATTTAGAGCAATCTGTGTTGTTTCAGAGTCGGTACAATCAGTTTTGTTTACTTACAATTTAGTAACATTTCAGCTTACGTTCCTGCAAATTTTCAGATGCTATAAGTAAGAGCAGAGTTGGCTGCATGTGTCGCTAACACCTTTAAATGGTGTTGGACCCTTTTACCTTTTGGTTTTCTGAAGATTGGATGTAACAACCTATTTCCACCTTTTCCCATACTTTTATACAAATATGTAACTATGCTGCACCAGGAATCATTGTGATGTGTGCATTTGAGGAGCAGTAAGATTAACCACTTTGAAGAAAGGTAATAAAAACTGGATTTCACATACAGAAATCTCATAGTAGCACACAATGACCTTCCTCCAACTTACGTTTTGTTTGCAGACATAAATATAGATATTTGTCACGGGGTTAACGGAACAATGTGGAGCCAGAAGACCACAGCGTCTGATTGCTCCTACTCCGGCACTGAGAATAAACACTTCTCCTTCATTTTAAATGTGTTTATTCCTTCTAGCAGAACAGAGGTTAATTGGCCATGTTGAAAATCTCGGTTAGCCACTCTTTTCCCCTTTATAATCTGGTCGAGTTATTAGTGACTGTTGCTTACTTTGTATGTGTGGTAACTCCCTATTCTTGGCAACTTCACACCCCGGTGGATTCCTCTGTTATATTTGAGTGAATATTTTGTGTGCCTGGAGTTTTCTGTTAACCCTTGCTTGTGTTGCCTTTTTTGTCAGGTTGGTGTAGTATGGTGCTCAGTAGCACCCCCTCTTCTCTGGGTGGGGGAAGAGAACAGATGGATGCTAACTCAGGAGATAAGGCAAGGGTAGAGGCCCTGGCATCTTCACCATCAGAAGTATCCCAGGGAGTAGGGCAAGCTAGGGCGCCACCTAGTGTTAGGGACAGGGAAGGAGACCCTGGTACTGGGTCACCCGACAGCTGTGTCGTGACATTAGCTCTGACCGCAACCATTTTCTCTGATCCATGATGGAACCAATCTCTGCTCTGATGGGGCAATTGCAGCAGCTCAGTCTGGAGGTGGCAGATTTACATACAGTGGTTTTACAGCACCCTAATACATTTGGTGTGGGAATCTTGTCTCTCAGGCAAACCATAGTGGAGCCCAAGGTCGCGTTGCCTGACAGGTTCTTTAGGGGGCGTGAAAAGTTTGTGATTTTCAGAGAGGCCTGTAAAAGGCACTTCAGGTTACGTCCAGTTTCCTCAGGTGGAGAGGAGCAACGTGTGGGGATAGTAATCTCGCTCATTCAGGGGGACCCCCGAACATGGGCATTTTCTCTCCTGTCTGACTCTGTCGCTTCAGACTGTGGAGGGATTTTTTCAGTCACTGGGCCTTATATATCATGACCCATATCGCGTCTGCTTAGCTAAGTCCATACTGCGCCAAATTCAGCAAGGAGACCGGTCAGTGGAGGAATACATCTCCGAGTTCCGGACGTGAGCCAGATACCAAGTGGAATGACCCCCTCACTCCATAGTCAGGTCTGTGAGGGGCTCACAATAAGGGGGAAAGATGCCTTAGCGCTATATGAGACTCCTGACTCCCTTGAGGCAGCCATATCTCTGGTGATCCGAGTTGATCACTGTCTTCGCCAGAGGCATAGGGCCCCACCTCTGTGTGCGGGAGGTCCAGGGTCAAGGGAGGTCAGCACTGAGCCCACTGTGGAACCCGTGCAGGTGGGTGCGGCATCTCACTATGGTAAATTGTCTGATGTCTGGCATAAGGAGGGAGTGTTTCTTTTTTGGTAAAAAGGGCCATTTCCTGGACACGTGTCCTTCATGACAACATAGTACGCAAACGCTGCAAAACTAGGTGGTTTGGGTTGTGGGGAGGTTAGCAACCCGTATTGTTGTGAATTTGGATTCTGGGCTCCCCCGGTGGCTACTGGTGGAATTGAACTGGTGTCTTCATCTTCTCTGTTCACCTGTTCCCATCAAGATGTGGGAGTCGCTATATAGCCTTGCTGCTCTGTTAGTTGCTTGCCGGTCAACAATGTTATCAGAAGCCTCTCTGTGCTTGTTCCTGCTCCTAGACAACTACTAGATAAGTTGGACTCTTGTCCATGTTTGTTTTTGCATTTTTGTTCCAGTTCACAGCTGTAGTTTCGTTACTGTGTCTGGAAAGCTCTTGTGAACAGGAATTGCCACTCTGGTGTTATGAGTTAATGCCAGAGTTTTAAAGTAATT